>NC_084763.1:27503820-28103820 GCF_028858725.1 Colius striatus
AATTCTAGATAGTTGCAACTGGCTGCCAGTGGCTTTAAATAGTAAGCAAATAGTATGGCTCTGCAACGCATCCTTCTTGTAAGGAAAAAAAAAAAAGCCTGCAATTATCACTGTATGGTACCCTGTGTATCAGTCTGCATTCAAATATAAGATGTGCCCATTATCTGTATTGTCACAGACTACAAAACATGCACCTTTAAGGCAGTTTAGCAATTTACCAGTGATAGTGCTTCTTTAAATAACTGTGTTCTAAGAAACAAAAGACACTGGGGCACTAAGTCACAGACCTTTCTTGTCTGAAATTTATATTTGGATCTGTAATTTCTTTTATCTGTAGACCAATTTCTCATTGTTACAGAACATATGCTCTTCCTCAAAATAACTTGCTATTTTTGTACTATTACTCAGCTGCATACTTCCACAAAGCTGCAAGTGTTACTTCAGATAAACTCAGCAGCTTTTTGGATAGTTTCCATGCTACTTTAATGGCAGAAAAATTACTACTTAATGAAGTGTGCTCCTGTACCACCTCTCCACCAAACCTGAGTTTACTTTCAGGGAGGGCAATGAAACCAATTGTTTATCAGTCTTCCCAGTCAACTGGTGAGGATGGAGGGGAGGAAAAAGACCAGGTCTTGCACATTTCCCCTCTGGTAGAAGTTCTTCAGACAGGAACGGTATCATATCCTCCCTCTTAATAACTCTGAGGACTTTTTCTGCTAATTTAAGTGTTTCTGAGTGGAAAACAGCAATGGTCCAAATTTTAAGATTATCCTATTAAAAGATGAATGAAAGAGAACATTAAACATCCACAAGATTTAACAAAACTGTTCACAAATCTGATAAGCATCTTTATAAAACTTTTATTTGATACATTCAGCTACAGCAATTTAAATTGTAAATGTTTTAGGTAAATCACTACTGCCTCATTAATTGCTATTCAGAAGTTATGCAATCTTTAAATTTAATAGCCGTATTACTCGCTACCTCTTCCAGGACATGTTTGCATGTCATCATTAGCAGCTGTCATCATTAGCACATCAATGCCATTTCAGACCTCAATTACAAATATAACCATGCAAGACATATCTTTCAGCAACAAAAAGTCTTGTTTTATCTTTAGAAGTAATTTACTGCAATCACAGAGTTAGGTGGGTTTAGCGATATATTTTTTAAAATATAGACACCACACACACTTCATATAGAAATAAATTACTTCAGTATTTTTCAAAAGGAAGTAGCAGCTTGTTTCCTACAGGATTTGAAAAATAAATTTGCAGTATTGCTCTCCATTTTGGTCATTACACTAGATTCAAATTTGTACAGATATGGAAAAAATATGATTTTAGAATCACAATACTAGTCACTAACACACATCTGTCTTACCAACTACACAATCTCTCTCACATAACTGGTTTAGACCGCATTATATGGAGTTTAATCATATAAAGTAATACATCCTCGTGCAAAAGATCTCACTTGTTCAAGCATATCATTCACACCTATGCTACCCAATACTACTAAACTGTAGAAAGGTAGAAATTTATCGTAAGTAAAACATAAGGACACAAATGAGTTGTGAAGGAAGCAATTTTCAGCTGAGGAGGACTGAAAGAACTGTAGGAAAAACACATCTTCAACTGCTCCAGGCAGAACCAAAAAATAAAGTCTGACCAGCTAAGGGTGTCAGCCCCACATTTAGCTAACAGAAATTAAACTTTTTAAATATTTTTCTATTATCATTGCCCTATCAACACTCACTATCCTGTAAGTTAATTTTGTAGACTTTTCCATATTTGTTATATGACTCGTGCTAAAGACTGTTCCACATTACACTACTCAGCAGGACGCAAAAATCTCTAAGGAGGAAGTTAAGGTTGCTCACTGAGAGGCAGGGAGGAGACATCAGTAACGTACTGACCTTTACTTTTCACTTTTCCATATTCTACTGCATTCCACATGCTACTGGTAAGTAAATTAGTCAGCTTATTTAAACTAGCAGAACAAAAGCAAAAAATGTAACTGATGTGCTGGTTTCATCATCAGAAATCCCCTCTCTTACCAAGTTATCCCCACAGTTTATCTTCTCAGGAGTCCAGTAACTGCCTCAGAACACAGAAAGGCCACTATTACTTGATGATTATCATTAACCATATTGATGTGGCTGCAACAGGTCTATCTCGAGTATTCTTTGCCCCTCTATACCATTCTATCTCATGTTGGCAAACAAGCTGCTTATTTTCACAGAAGCATCATGTAATCACGAATTGCAAACTTGACATAGAAGTCTATGCAAGATGTTTTTGCTGCTACAGCACTGTTGGCTAGCAGAATCATTCTTTTCAATACTAGATATTAACAGATAGTTAAGAAAAACTTTAACACTGCACTGTCTTTGCTGGTATCATGCGTTTGTGTGAAGCCATTTCTGGTAATGGGGAAGAGGCTGTAAAGATGGCTGCTCTAAGAAGTTGCTTGAAACTTTCCCCAGCACTAAGTCAGGCTCAGCTCTGGGGCTGAGCCAATTGGGTGGCTCTATGATCACTTTTTAAGAAGATGCCAGAAAATGAGGGGTCTCTTCTTTCTGGGAGGTGTTGGTGGAAGGAATTGGATAAGGGGGAAGCAGCCATACAGATTCCAAAGTCAGTGAGGGAAAAAAGAGCTGTGCTGGGACAGACTCCCCTGCAGCCCATGGTGAGATGGCAGCTGTTGCCCTGCAACCCATGGAGGGTAACAGGTGGAGCATTTTATTTTGAAAATCCAACACAATGAATCAAAATTCTGGACTGAAATTTTAAACTGCATGTTTTTTAGAAGTGTCCTGCTCTACAGTTTGAAAAAGCTAACATTCAGTTATTGACACTATTCATAACTTAAAAGAATGCAGCTGTACATTGAAGATAACCTTCAATGTTTTTGATACTAATTTGTCCATTTCTCTCAGTTGTGATGATGAGCTGAGATTAGGTTTTGGGGTTTTTTTTCCTTTTTAAACAAGAGTGAACTGCAAAATGTCCTCATTTAAGAATTAGAAAGTCAACTAAGATAACATGCCATCACTTCAACCAATTTATTAGATATCCAGTCTTCATGAATATTCATAGTCAGGTGTCAAGAGAAAGTAAGAATAAGACATATACTATATTCGCTTGAATACTCTTCCAATCTCCAAACCCTTTCTACTCAAGGGACTCTGAGGCAGATATGGTAGCTGTATCCTAAGAAGACACCATGCATTTCTCCCCATGTACTTGTCCTGGCTTTCTTTGACCCATATTAAAAAAAATATTCAGCACCAACAATATCCTCAGAAAGTCTTCCCATCACTGTTGCTAAGAAGAGGTTCAAAATAAAGAAAAGTTTCCTGTCTTCTACTAGCTTCATTTGATACCCTTTAATTCTTTCAAAAGACACACAAAACAAGTAATCCGTATCAGCCTCTCCCATGCTACTTAATGACTTTGCAGAATTCTACCCATTTCTCTCTTCCCTGACAGAGCTCTTCCACAGTACAGATAATAGTCTTGCCCTACTTAAATTCTTCCAATTTTTACTAAATTAATTCTGAAATCTCAGAATTCTTTCTGAAAGAAATAAAGCCACACAGTGTATCAAAGTGTAAGAAAACCTTCAATTTTTATACCAAGATAATAAAATCTTCAGTTTGGCTTTTTTGTGACTCTAGTAATTCCAAACAAATTTATTTCCAAACAAATTCACTTTACTGAAAGCTATGATACCCATTAGGTATTTGCATGGGAGTATTAAAACCTCAAGATTTCACTCCTGAGCGACTGCAGTATTTCTGGAGCTTAGCACATGCTATATGAAATTATCTACATATTGTGACTTTTATTGGCATTTGCCATTTTATTGCTCAAAGTCAAAAGATTTCTTCCAGTTCTTTATAGCTGTCTCTCATCCTTGGTAACCTAAACAGCTTAGTATTATTGGCAAACTTTTGTACTTTACAGCTTATCCTCTTCCAGGGTTAATTACAAAATGCTGAACAGCAGAGCTCCCTGCAGAATTCTCTTTCTGACCTTCAACATTTATTTGAATCCAATCATTTATTTGCTACCTTTATCCAATTTCTTTCCCAACTCATTTTGCTCACAAAGAATTTTCCCTCCTATACCACTTCAGGCCTAGTTTCCTTAAAAACCTCCACTGTTGACGTCCACAAAGGCCTCTTGCAATTCCAGACCGTGGTCTTGATATGACTGTTCAATCCTACAAAAAGCACTTCAGCCTTTATTAAAGCCATGCTACTTTTTCCCCAAGAGTATCTGTTTTAGCTAGGTGTTGTCTATTCTGTTTGTTGTTACAGGCTCTGATGACTTGTCCAGTAGAACAAGGATTTCCTTCTACTGGTTCGTTTCATCACTGAGCTGAAGCTGCACTGTTCTATTGGTTTACTGGGTTTGTGGGGCCACGTTTTGGTAGTGGGGAGGCTACAGAGACAGCTTCTGTAGGAGGCTGCCAGAAGCTTCCCCTGTGTCCAACAGAGCCAATGGCAGTTGGCCCCAAGACAGACCCACTGCTGGCCAAGGCTGAGCCCATCAGCGACAGTGGCAGCACCTCTGGGATAACATAGTTAAGAAGGGGAAAATAAAAAACACATGCTGCACAACAGCAGCCAAGAGAGAGGACTGAGCATATGAGAGCAGAAACTCTGCAGACACAAAGGCCACTGAAGAAGGAGGAGAGAAGGTGCTCCAGGTGCTGGAACAGAGCTTCCCCTGCAGCCCATGATGAGGCTCTGGCCCTGCAGCCATAGAAGCCACAGGGGAGCAGAGATCCACCCGCAGCCTGAGGAGGACCCCACATCAGACCGGGTGAATGCCTGAAGGAGACTGCGGAGCAGGCTCCTGGTAGGACCTGTGGACCCCATTGAGAGATGAGCCCACACTGGGCCAGGTCTGATGGCAGGACTTACGACACCACAGGTCACCCATGCTGGAGCAGTTCATTCCTAAAGGACTGCACCCTGTAGAAGGGACCCACACTCAACAGGAGAAGAATGTGAGGAGTCCTCTGCCAGCGAGGAAGGAATAGCAGAGACATGTGATGAACTGATTGTAATCCCCATTCCCCATCCCACCGCACCACTCCAGGGGAGGAAGTAGAGAAAATTAGGAGTGAAGTTGAACCCAGGGAGAAGGAAGGTTGGGGAAAAGGTGTTTTAAGATTTTGTTTGTATTTTCTCATTATCTTACTCTGATTTGATTGGTAATAAATTAAATCAATTTTCCCCAAGTCAAGTCTGTTTCGCTTGTGATTGATTAGTGAATGATGTCTCCTTGCTCTTATGTCAACCCAGGAGCTTTTCATTTTATTTCCTCTCCCCTGTCCAGCTTAGTGGAGGGGGTGATAGAGCAGCTTTGGTGCAGTACCTGGCATCCAGCCAGCATCAGCCTACCACAACTGACAAATGCTTACACATGCCAGTCAAAAACCTGATGTCTGTCACCTGAAACAATAATTTGGCCAACACCATACTGTAAAGTAACTCCAGAGCTAATTAACTCTTTGTGTTTATTAAAAAGAAAACAACAATCAAACAAGAATATTTTAATCATTACTCAAATGTCTGGAACTGCACTGTCTTCATTTTCTAGAGTCTACAGAAAGTGAATTTGTTGTCCATCTCTGCTGGATCTTTAAAATTTTGAAAATATATAAAAAGTCTTATAAGACACCTCTTCAAGCTCGTTAAGTATACTTAAACTTTGATCCACTATAAAAAGGAATCACTCTTTAGATGAGAGCCTTATATATTTACCTGTTTAAAATATGTGATGTTAAATTCTTAATGTCACACAGTGCTGTGGTTGAATCTCTTATACTGTAAAAGAAAAAAATCTCAAAACCAAAAACATCAAGAAAAATCCCCACCAATAGTCAATTTACTTTACTTGCATAGATTTTAAAAGAGCATATAATTTAAAATAAATGCTTCAGGAAATCAATACCGCATATTAAGGAAAGTATCTTTCTCACAGTCCTACATTCACATTGGAATAACCCAAGAATTTATCAATCACAAACTATTCAGCAGATACGAGAAAGATAGTTTGATGTACAAAGAAATATCAGTAGTTTGAGTGACACATTTAAATGTATCTTCATTTTAAGTGCATATTTCTACATCACAAACCAGATTTAGTTTTCCACCTACAAGAAAACTATCTGTCTGTAAACTCACATTCAGCCTACTGTTACATAACCCTGATCAATATTGTGAACTCCTACAAGTCTTGCATTTTTTGGTAAAGAAATTTTCTAGCGATGAAGTGTTGTAGTGAAACAAAACCCACAATTTTGAGTTCTGTTAGGAATATTAGCAACTTCTTTGAATTCAGTAAGTGATTCTATCTTTTCAAGTATACAGGAGATATGCTGAATACATGTATAAGAAGTATCTGCATTTCTTTTACCTTTAAATTGTTAGCTTTTTCCAATAGGTTAGAATATAAGTATGCAGGAATTGAAAGATTTGGAAACTCAAGCCCTGTGAAGCCATTTTCAACAAAATTATTTTAATTTATTCAGGATAGAAATGCAAATAAATCTTCTGAACACATACTGAGCACAGAAGACTGCAATGAGACTTCAATATAGTTATTATAACATAAGGGAGAATGGAGAGAAGTATTAGTGTGGCAGCTTGGAAATGAGACCTAAGGACACATCCATCAGATAAGCTTTAACAGGGTTCATAGTGCCTTTCAATCAAAGAGGTAGTAATAATTTTCTAACTAATATCAGAAAATCCAACAAAATAACACAACTCTTTCATCAAAAAGCTAAATATACTATAACATAGGTTCATTGAAAACAAAAATATTCTAAGAAATATTGTAGGAAAGATGAGAGCGACTAGGATGTCTTGTTATTACCTGAGACTGAAATGTCTGTTAGGTACAACTGTCTGCTCTCTCTCTCTCTCACAAACCCTCCTTTTCTCTCCTTCTTTGGTCCCAAAAATATTTTATGTAAATATAGGTAAGAAGCCTATTTTACTTCAGCCTGGGAGGACAAATGACAACAAATATTTATCCAAATGCATTAAGCTTTATATGCATATATAGATGGTGGAAGAGTACATAATTACAGATATAATGGGCCCTCTCCCTTACTAATATAGACATACTTTAAATCAGAAAAGTCTGACAAAGAGAACACCATATCTGACTTTTACCATCCTCTAAAGACAAAATGGTAAGTCATGTTTACTCTAAAATGCAGAATGATTGAGTGCAACATGACAGTACTCTTTTGAAAGACTTAATACGGAAGTTCATCATGAAAGGAACCTAAGGGAATATGTTAAAATTGTGACAAAATATTATTCTGCTCCTAAAATAGGCCAACCCAAATTTGATGAAAGCAACCAGGTATGTAGGGAATGTAAATCCTGTCTGTCACACCAGATGAAATTTGTAAGAAAAGACTAAAGTTCAAATTTACTATTCTATTAGCGGTAGATCTGATGAGAGAGACATATTTCTCCCCACCATTCCCAGTTCCTTTTTGCTCACTCTACCATAAAGAGACACTTCCACTCCCTTCTGGCTCATTCTGCCTCCTCACGGTCATTGAAGTGATCAGGGTTTTGAAAAATGTTTGCCAAAGAGTTGGCTTCTGAAAAACAATCAAACCCAAAACACCTCATAAATCTAGCTTAAAATGCAGCTAGCCAGAAAAATAAATATATCCAAGAGGGGACAACTTCCAGCAGGAAAAGATTCTCTTTTACCACATCCTCTTCTTTTAGACCTCCTCCTACCACCCGATCTACCAAAGGAACAGTAAAAGTAAGACCTACAATATCTACATCTTTCAAAGTACGGGTGGCAAGTAATTGAAAACCATAGCTGACATTCAGTTAAAGGGTGATACACAAGCACTTTTCAAATTGAGTAGTTGACGTTAAAAGAAATTAGGAAACTACAAAGGAAGGGGGAAAACAGGAGTAACCAGCTCTTCAGTGATCATCATAATCCTATGTCATATTTCCAGCCTACCTTGAAAACATAGAAAAAGAAAAATGCAAATCACTTTAACTGGAAAATCATGTTCAATAAAAGTATGTAAGGAAGGACTGTGCAATTCAAATGAGACTCCTGTAAAATTGAAAAGAAGACAGATCTCACATAGCCCCAACAAATCAAGCATTATTCATTGCTTAAAGGAAAATACCAGGACTATCTTGCTTACAGAAGTTCTCAGGTGATGCACAGCAAGAAGGAGGAACCAAAGCCTGATGTAAACACAGAGGTCTATGGACCAGTGCCAGAAAATGAAGGCCCTGCTCTATCAGTTTCAGCTGCCTTCAGTCTGCTCAAGCAATGCCTGAAAAATACTAACTTAAAAACACTCAGAAAGGCTGGGCTCTGCTACTCTGAAACAAGGAAGAATCCTGAATGGATAACTAAATACTTGGAGATATTGAGTATTTCTCAGTAAGCAACTCCGTATTTTCTTAAATTTGGTAATAAACTCATCTGATTCAGGTATTGTCACTTCTACAACAGCACGGCCTTTGACAACTTCCATCCTCTAAAAGGCTGCCTGCTGAGCTGCTCCAAGGGTCTTTCAGTCAAAATCTAACAGATTAACAACGCCTTAATATTTAAACTATCAATAGCAATCTGATTGCTGTAATAGACAAGAGTGCATTCAGAAAAGGCACTTTAGGTACCACTATGCTCAGATAGATCTACCAGAAACAGACCGAGTGGAAGACTGATAAAAGAGAGAAACCTCTTCTAGTACAGCTTCTTCTAGTACATGCACCTCAGTCTACATCTTAATATGACCTGGATTTAAGGAAAAACTAAATCAGTTTCAAACAACTGAGAACCTGTTCAACCAAAAATTTTTTCTGAACTTTAATTCAGATCTGCTGAATAGCACAATCAACATTAATTCTATATCTAGTCTTAATCTCCTCATCAGATAAGTGGGAAAGGAGCTAAGGAGTAGACGTGCAATGCATTGTATCTCTCCTCTGATCCAGATACTTAATGAAGGACATGCTGAAATCTCAGCTCAAAGTCCCTCATTTCTCCTGCTTTTCTTGTTCTCCTGCTTAGGAGTGGGTCATAATTACCCTATGGTAAAACAGACTGGGAAACATTTTTAGGTCACTGACAAAATATTTAAGTGAGAAATCCTGGAGCAATCAAATCATCATAGAGCTTTCCTACAGCTGGGATGATCTAAATCCAGATGCTTACCAGTTTAAGACTTCACATCATGTAAATAGCTACTTAAAAATTCATCTGTGCAAGCTTTATCACTTCTGCTGTCAAAAACTAATAATTCTTATAATTTGATTTCAACCTAAACCATCTTGGAACCTGACTACAAGTGTTACTACTTTAAGATCCACTGTAAATTGAACCTGCAATCCCGTTCAGGCAAGGACAGATCTGCAAATGTTTAAATCACTATTTGTTTCAGTCAATAATCAAAGAGTTTAAACGAGTCCAATTAAAAAAAAAAAGTAAATTAATGCATTTTCAAAATACTTTTGAAAGTTATTTTCATACTGAAATGCTTCCAAAACTGCTTGTAACCTAAAGCTCTGCTTGGCACCAATTAGCACAAAAAAATTACAGGCCAAAAAAAGGGTGATTAATTCCTGCAGCTCAAAAAAAAAAATCTCATGACTCATGAGCATGACAGATGCAAAAGAATTAAAGTTGAGAATGCCACACTACCAGTTTCAAACAGCTCCGCACTGTAGATATAGTTAAAAATAACCCCCCCCATAAAAAAAACACAATACAACCCACAAACAAAAAAACCACCCCAAATTTCTATTACTCACTCATCATTGAACTAGTCCAGGCAGCTAGTGCTACCTTCAGAGACAGTATGGAATTTTTACGCAGTTTCTCATAAGAGGCTTAAATTTAGAAGATGATGACAATTTGCATGGTAGATATTGAAGCTGAAGAATGCTGAGAGATTGGATGAAGCCATGAAAGAAAAGTCTGTATTGAACGTAAAGGAAATTTGGTGGAGATAAGTGCATTTCATTCAGAAGACGTAATTATTCATTTAATTAAATAGTGCTAAGGCTAATAAAAGCTAAAACATCAATAGAACATCAAATTCTTAACTCAATTGATTTATCATAGAAAATATCGATACTGACAGGAGAAGGATTTGGAGACATTTAATCACTCAATGACTGCTTCATGACAGCTGTATGCAATTTGTATCATCTGCCTGTAAAGAAGGCATCTTAATGAATTCTGATTTTCAAAAGCTTTTGCTTAAAACAAGACTCCTTTCTGAATCTGCACAGCAGTCTTCATCTGACATCATTACTTAAAAATCTGATCACTGCTTTTCAGGTTTGTACAGCTTGGCTTTTGTTATGATAATTCATAAAAATAAAAGAGGCTACTTGTTAAAATACATTCCACTTCTTTCCCCTAGGTCTTCCTATAGCCATAACATGAGTCTAGTTAAGTAAGTACTAGATTGAATAGCAATTTATGCACAGACAGCCAGAATGGTCCAGAGCTTGAGCAATTTCAAACTGCATTCCCCAAGATGCAGATCAGTAGATCTCATAAATAGAGTCAAGATGATACTGTAGGTTGAGATATACACCTTCAAGCCTCTCAATCAAAGCAGAATTCTCTATCCAGGTCATTACAAATCAAAGAGACTCCTAAATACAGACTAAACGCAGATTCCCCACAACAAGCTGTGAACTGAGTGAACTGCCAAGCCTCAGAACAGGTTTTTGTTTTAATACAGACTTAAGTAAAAGTGCTGCAAGGAACCCTTCCTGAAATCATATGAGCTGTTGTTTTGATGTACACCTGCCAGGTATCATTCTGACACACTTCCCATATTTTGTATAATGCTTTACCCCAGCAAACTTACTCCACACAAATTTCATTGATTGTTATGCCAGTAATTTAATTTAAACCCTTCTGTCCTTGCTTTTAGTGGTATTGTTCCCAGAGTAAGAGCCTCATTGTACAAAGATGCGTAATTATAGTCTAGTTCCTGCTGAATACAGCTGTGAGCAGTTATTGTACATGCCTTCAAGTTTCTCATTATGTAACTTTCCTTTGGCTAACCCACATGGAGAAATATTAAAATAAATTAACATTTTGCTGGTTCTCTAATTGGAAGTGTCGTTTAGAAACAAACATGTTTATCAAACAGTTTGACTGGGAAAATACATTACTGTAGCTGTAGTTACCCAAATTACAAGTCATCTAAAGCAAAAAGGGCAAAAGCCATCTGGCTCCATATAACTTAACATTTTCTAGACAGCTTGCAGCTGGTTCTGATTAGGCAGCATCTCAGCACTCCCAGAGATCTATTTTTAACTCTGTAAGTTTATTTTTAGGTCTCACACATCCAAGGCACATGGTGTTTACATTAATAAATGAACAACCGCCTACAGTTAAGAAAAGCTTTGTGCAACTCTTGTGGCACAGTCACTGCATGACATAGATGGATGGTTAAATAAAACATCATATGTACTAACTAAAGAGACCTTGCCCACCTCCCAGCTCATTGCAGGACTGCAGAAAGCATCTCTGGGGAGCTTGAAAGACAGGAAGTAGGTGCTAGGCAACAGGATAATTTACTTCAGAAGTACTCAATCCCTCCTCAGAAGAGTATCTTTTTTTTCTTTTTCATATGGAATCTACAGGTTTCCCAGACAGCTTATCTCTGTGTTATTCAGGGAAAGGTATAAGGTAGTAGAAATACATTCCTTGCCATCTAAGAACATTAATGCTGAAAAAAAGCATTGGAAAAGCAATGTAGAGTTTAGCATGACTGAATCTGCTACTGAAGCCCTGAGAGATTGTCAGAAAAGTATATGTAGCAAGTGGATTGTAGCCAGACTCATTTGCTTACTTTCAGGGTTTTTTATACACATACCCACAGAATTTACACACGATTTTTGATTGTAAATTACTAACTCATCCCTGTATCATCAACACATCCTTTTGACAACGATATTAAACTCACCAGAAAGATTAAAGGTAGGACATTTTTGGAGGGTTGTTTTGGTGGAATTTTAAGGTCTATATTTTCTCATTCCGTGGTACAACTGCAACATCATATTTTTTGAGAAATTAAATAAAAGACCAGCAACTAGCTATCATGAATTTAAGCCTAGTTAAGCCAGAGCTAATCTGTGCTACAATTTTATAACATTAATAACATTTTGCATGGACTTGCAACCTGATGACACCAAACCAGGAGGACTGGCTGATTCCCCAGAAGGCTGTGCTGCCATTCAGCAAGATCTCAACCGGCTTGAGAGTTGGGCAGAGAGCAACCTCATGAGATTCAACAAGGACAAGTGCAGAGTCCTGCATCTGGGAAGGAACAACCCCATGCACCAGTACACGCTGGTGGTTGACCTGCTGGAGAGCAGCTTTGCAGAACGAGACCTGGGAGTCCTGGTTATGAGCCAGCAATGTGCCCTCGTGGCCAAGAAGGCCAATGGCATCCTGGGATGCATCAAGAAGAGTGTGGCCAGCAGGTCAAGGGAGGTTTTTCTCTCCCTCTACTCTGCCCTGGTGAAGCCTCATCTGGAGTCCTGTGTCCAGTTCTGGGCTCCTCAGCTCAAGAGGATCAGAGAACTTCTGAAGAGAGTCCAGTGCAGGGCCACCAAGATGATCAGGGGACTGGAACATCTTTCATATGAGGAAAGGCTGCGGGAACTGGGGCTGTTTAGTCTAGAGAAGAGGAAACTGAGGGGGGATCTCATTAATATTTACAAATATCTAAATAGTGGATGTCAGGAGGTTGGGACATCCCTTTTTTCTATAGTAGCTAGCAACAGGACAGGGACTAATGGGATGAAGCTGAAACACAAAAAGTTTCACTTAAACATAAGAAAAAACTATTTCACTGTGAGGGTGACGGAGCCCTGGCACAGGCTGCCCAGAGGGGTTGTGGAGTCTCCTTCCTTGGAGGTCTTCAAGACCTCCCTGGACACTTTCCTATGCGACTTGATCTAGGTGAGCCTGCTTCTGCAGGAGGGTTGGACTAGATGATCTCTAAAGGTCCCTTCCAACCCCTACCATTCTGTGATTCTATTCAATTGCATAGACTACTGTGTGCAGTACATGCAACCTCCTCTACCTTTGATACCTTACTCTTGTAAACCAAAGCAGGTGGTTGCACTAGAGAATCTTAGTTGGCAAGGGATGCTGCTAGCACACTTCAAGAGGGTGTGCTCTGAAAGTTTGATTGTGGATAAAGTTGCATGGAAAGGACTATTAAACCTGAAAGCAAAAGATTTCTACTGCTTCCAGAAACTTCCCAGAGGTAAGAAAATACAAAACATAACAAAAGTAATCCAAATATCCCTTTAACAGCCAATTCAAGGAACCTGCTCTTCCAGTCCATACCCACTGAGATACCTTGAAACTACTGGCAGCTAAATACCTTAGAATCCAATCAGTGGGAATGTTTTCAGCACCATAAAGTACTGACTAGCTGTACCCTGTTAGTCAACTTTGAAACAAATCTTCATTTCAGCAGCTAGTGTTGCAGAGCACCAGAAAAGCTGCTCCCAGTTCCTCAGTGACGCTGAGGAGCAGTGCCAAGCGGAAGGGAGGCTATTTCCCCAGGAAGTTCTTTTTAAAAAATTTCTTTTCCTTACTCACACTTTAGACATACTTATTCTCACGTATTCTTATGTCTTCTCTCCCCAACTTTTTTCTTACGTTCTTTTTCTTTACTGTTTATGCCAAGTCTAGTGTTTACCTCTATCCTTCACCATCCCATCTATCTCATTTTCCTTTCTCTATGTTGCTTTCAAGTCACTGTGTCAATGTCTTTCTTCATAATCCTACTCTACATGCAGACGCTGGTTTTGTTTCTTGATTCTGTTGGTTGGTTTGGGGGTTTCTTACTATTACTGAAATAACTAAACTATTAAATTCCCACATATAGACAGATCTGCACCTCAAAGACAGCTCCTGCAGTCATTAGTTAGTGTCTCCTTGCAAGAGAACTGAATCGTGCCTCCACAAGTCTACTGACTGCCAATCAGCTAATTGAAATCACAACTTTGAGTGCTCACACGAGTAATCTTTCTTATTTGTTTGGTGAGGGAAGGCAAGTAGATCCTTCAAGTGCATCCAAGGCTATGGCATGAAAGGCATATTCTAATAAACCAGTTTGGAAGGGCAAAACATTGATGAAGTCTAAGAAATGACAGAGAGAAAGGTGATGTTGTATTTAAGGTAGCAGCACTGTTTTGAGTTCCTCTCTCTTTTTCTCCTCTTTACAAAATAGCTTAACAGAAAAGACAAAGCACCCAGTGGCTATTTCAGGATTTTCCTGTCTCTTAACTTGTGAATAATAATAAAAACCTGTCTAGGGCAACTGCTCAATGTCTCAATACAGAAAAAGAATATTCATCAGGATCTAAGGCAGCTTTTAAGCAATGTAAGAGTGCTTTCTGCACCCACAGCAACTACTGAAAGCTGAGTCAGGGATACATAAATGAGCTGCATTCACTTTAAGTCACTAAAGATATAATTCAAGACTAGAAGAACAGCTGCAAGCACCTTAGGGGAAGCTCTGAAAGACTCTAATGTCTGTTTTCTTCATGCAGTTTAAAGTATGTGTACTTTGCACTGGCCTTCAGTGCAGGGTACTGCCTCAAAATAGTACAGTTGCCAAATACAGATCAGCTATATTTTTTTATACTGATTTATGTTTCTTTTTTTGCTTTTTTTTTTTTAATAGAGATTCTATTATGCTTTTTCCTATTAATTATCTCTTGAGACTTAACTCCCTCCGTTCTTAATAAGGGAATACAGTTAAATGCAGACAGTATATGGGCTGCATGTTCCATCAAGACAAAAGATTGCTAATGCTGTTCTGAGTCAGAGTTGACCATTTTCTGAAACGGGCAACATATCTTTTTCCCATCTCTGATTAGCAATGATGTGAGCCACACAACACAGTATACACAATGACTCACAGGTCCCTGTATTTGCAAAAAACATCTGTTTCCCCTGCAACACCTCTGATCAGTAATTCTTTGTGGATTTTTCACTCACATCAGATCATTCTCCATTATCTAATGTAGGAAGAATCAATAATACAAATTACATGAAACTTCTATGAATGGATGACACGGACATTCCATTTTGAAAAACCTGTAAACTCATTTCTGCACAGCACAGATGCTGCCTTTAACAGTAGCACATAGAGGAAGGCATGTGTGAGCACTTCTTATCTACATCATTCATTTAATAGCAATGTCCTACAGTCAACTATTTTCCTGTCACTTTCAGGTGGTACCTGAAGAATCTAGGAGAAAACTGAAAATTTGAGGATATTTAAAAGAAAATGAGAAGAAGTTAAATAAATTGAATTTTACAATCTAGTAAAGAGAATCAAAGACAGGAGTTGGAAGGGACCTCCAGAGATTATCTAGTCAAACCTCCTGCTACAACTGGTTCACCTGGATCAGGTTGCACAAGAACATATCCAGGTGGGTTTGGAAATCTCCAGACTCCAAAACCAAGCTGGGCAGCCTTTGCCAGAACTCCATCACCCTCACATGATTTTCCCCACTTACAAGTGGAATTTCCTGTGGTCCAACTTGTGTTTGATTGGGAATAAACACTAGCAAATGCTATTCTAGAAGAACACTGAACAAAGTTCAGGGCTAATAAAGCATGGCAGCAGTCACTAGTTCGCACGTCTTCAAACAGCCGTTAACTGCAATTGGTAAGAAAGGGCATTTCACGTACGAATTCAGAAATACTAATAGCTTACAGACCACATTAAACTTTGACAAAAAAATTCTCAGAGTTTACAAGCCTTGCATACTTGAACTGCCACGTTACACAGAAACAGATAAAAATTAGTAGAAACAAAAATAGAAGGAACAGGAATCTTATGTTTCTAAGTATAACCACATATGGAAACAGGCCATCAAAGAGGACTGTGGAACTCACTGTGATGTCAGCTTTTAAGACAGGCTTTTGTCCAGTCTTCTTGGAGATTATCAACCTTTTTTAAAAAAAACATGCCCTAAGGCAGGTTAAATTCATGAATTTCATCGGTTCATCAGAACTTGGATCCACCTCACAATGTGCACATAAAGCCCAAAACTAAACTCTGCCATCACCACCCCAAATTAAATCATACCTTGAGGTTCCTTTAGACTTTAATTTATGAAATGCTACAAAATAATACTTAATTTATAGATTAGGATATTCCACACACTGTAACATTTCAGATTTTGTGATGAAGTTTTTAAATTGTCACTGGCTTTAAAATTAAGGCACTACAAAACAGTCCTGCTTTTTGCGAGTTACCTAATCTGCAAAGTAGCTGTAATAAGTGTCATAATTATCACTGCAGAAACACTTATGCTGTAGAAACATATCTGGGCTGACAGAAACAAAATTAGGAGGTGATGTGTGGGTGGGAAAGTTAAAAGTTGGCAAACACACCTTTTTTAAGGTATTCAATATCATCAACATTAAGGCAGCTAATATAATAAATGAAGAAACTAAAATAATTTTCTTATTCATGGAATCTTTAGAGCCAGTTTGATTCTTGGTATAGGGTGGCTTAGTCTTGGTGGCACTTCTGACCTGGGTGAACTAAGCACCTTCCCCCACTTTCTGTATAATGTAACATTTTACAAACAGACTGCTAAAAAAAAAGTAGATGTTGTAAACTCACATAGGAAAATATTAACTGCATGGTCTTTCAACACAGCGTATTTCCCATCCTTTTAACTGCTTTGTGCTGCACGTATCTTAATATAAAAGAACACCTGGTGGTCAGATGCTGAAATATCACTTTAGAAGTGGTAAACTTTATGATAGATGTGACCTTTTTGGTCATTCATTTCAGCTGTAGAGTTGAAAGTCAAGAACATTCAATGCATCTCCAAATTTTGCATGGACAGAACTGAAAACTCTAACGTCTGGTAATCAGAAATGACGAGTAAAGTAAAGATGTATGAAGAAGTCCTTAGTCTCCAGCTTTCCCCTATGGTCAGGTAATCTCAAAGTTCTTGAGGCTTAACATGCTTCTGCTCAAGCACCACTCACAAACATTTATTTCAAAGGTAGTACATAAGTTAGACACTCTTTTCTCTTCCCTCTTCCTTCCTTACCTTGCCAGTACCATTGATTGTCTGGCTAAGCAGTACAACACAATGAAGAACCAAGACAGGCTAACAGGCTACTTTCTTGCAAACTGCTGAGCTTGGATCAGTTCCCAATTCTGTTTGATCCTGTGGCCACACAAAGAGAACACACCCAGCACGACCGAGCAGTCAATGAGAAGAATGAGAAAAACAGGCAGGCAATCAATAGACCTGCTTATTCTGGCACTGCCACTGAAATAGTCTCAGAATGTAATCTCTTAGCGGCTTTTTCAATTGTGCAGTTTCCCTGCTCACAGTCTTCCACCTGCTCTCCTGTCTCTCCTATCCTGGAGCTGACCATGTCCAGTATTCTCCTCCCACTAACACAAGACACACAGCAATTAGGTCTTGACAATGAATAATTTAGTAAGTGACTGAAGTGAAACAGTTATCTGATGAGTAAAATCACTCAAGAGACAAAGTGAGTTTGCATCAACACAGGAAAATATAAGCATCTTCCACACTACTTGTGTTTTCAGATATAAAGAACGTCGCCAATAATGACATCAGAAAAGAACCTTTTTTATTTATCTGGATACCGCAAAAAGAATTCTCCAAACAGAAATGTGAGGATTAGCAGATACAGAAATTAGAAAAGCAGCTGAACAGCCAAATAAATTACAGCAATGAAGTACCTGGGGAAACCAAACTTTGTAGCCTCAGAGAGATATTAATTAGGCCTTTTTTAAAAAGTAGCATCCCAAATTCCTCCTCAAATATCATGCTAGACAGTACATTGAAGCAAACATTTGCAGAAAATCAAACAGAAAGATCAACAGTAGATGCACTTATCGAGGGTCGGTCCCACTCACTGAAGCATTAAGTTTTCATACTTTGAACCATCCAAGGAATACTCTGTATACACGACAGCCCAGCTGCATAGGTAGGAAGTTCCAAGGCCCCTTTTCCCCCAATAAAATAAAAATCTATGCACTGGGCCACATGGAATTGGAGTACAGGTTGATGCACAGCAACAGCTGAAATTAGATGGGGACAGGACATTTCTTTAGTTGAGCTGCTTCAGATCCTGACTTAATTTGGACTTAGATAATATTTGTGTTCCCAGAGCAAATTTGGTAACTTATGGAAGTCTGTACAGATTACACTAAAGACTCTGCATCAAGTGAAGCCAAGCTTTTCTAAGGCAAGGCAGGATGCTCCGATTGCATAAACTTCCAGCAATCACAATGACTTTAGGATTACAGGCAGTATAGTATTAGAATGAGAGCTGGTGGTTAATTTTGGAAGCTCACTTAGAACGATGAGAGACTTCCATTCAGTAAAAACACAGGAATATTTTGTCATACATTTAGTGACAACTGAAGCAACTTCTAGGTGGCTACTGGGATTTATAGCTTGTAAGGATGAGCCGCACAAGCAATTAGCCTTCCCCTGTCATTATCCAGTGGTTAATTACCAACACCATTGAATAAAAGAAGCCCTATTTCTAATCTGTACTTGTCTAGCTTCAGCTTCTAGCCATAGGATATCATAAAAATCTTCCTGTTAGGAGGAAGTATCTTTGTACTAGAAAGTCACATAGACAGGTAGACAGATGTTCAAATATATAAAAAGAATTATCAATTACATTGTCACTTAACCATCAGCAAAAGAATACAGACTGAAAGACTGGATTTTTGAAGCTTCTTTCAAGAGGTATATTTTCCAGACCTTGTATTTACATTTCTGTAAACTCTGTTTCAGAGCCCTTCCTGAGGTGTCACTATCAGAACCAGTGCTCCAGGAACACATTTGTTTGCTTAGTCTAAATCAAGACTGAAGGAAAAACTTTACTTGACCCATGTCTCTCTTCTGTGTTGAAAACAAAATTAAGAGATGTTCATTCCTAACTCAGGTGATTCAGGGCATTCACAGTAATGCTTGATCATGACTTGTCATGATTTACAGACAGACAGTGAAAAACTGACAGCGGAGTTATCAAGAGAGGACCACCAAGTCAGTGGACTAGAGCCCCCATCCTACGAGGAGAAGCTAAGGAAACAGAGATTGTTTAGTTCAGTGAGATGACTAAAGTGGTGGTTTGAAGAGAAGCCTGTAGCTACCTGGAAAGCAGTTAGAAACATCATGCAGATATGTTTTTCTCAATAGTGGGAGGTGACAGAAAAAGGCTCAGTGACCGAAAATTCTAACTTGGAGGCTCAGGCTTCTCCACGGGAAGAGAGCACAGTACTGAAGCAAAATGACCAGGGAAGCTCTGCAAATCAACATCCCTGGAGAGTTTCCAGACTCACCTAGAGAATGCCGTGCCTAATCTGCTCTGCTGCTGGTAGTAGCCCTACCAGACCTCTAGAGGTCTCTTCTAATCAATACTCTATCATTCTCCTCTTAAGTGCGACATTCTTTGTGACTTTAATAAAAATGCATACTTTTTAGAAGAATTTACTTTATCAAGTGGGATTACATAACTTTATATAACCAAATTTATTCCAGTATAATTGATCTTAGCTTTACCAGAATTAATATTTCTTTTCCTCTAGATAACTGATAAAAATTCTGAGTACTGTTAAACCAATAACAACTTCCTACAGATATCTACTCAGAAAACCTTCAGGGGATAACAATTTTCCCTACATACAATACTTTCTGAAACCTTCATTTAAGGCTGCAATGCTTTAGATAGTGTTATTTTTAACAGATTGTCACGTACCACAGAAGTCTAATTATATTCTCTAACATTATATTTATCAAGCAAGTCTTCCATCATCAAAAACATTAACCATTTGTCTGGAAAATTTTTTCTTAGAACCACGTTTGCTGAAAAGAGTTATAATACCATATTTTCACTCTACAGAAAACGCAATCCTCTGCTTTCCTTCGTTAAGGCCATTCAAAATATAACTATTTACCTAAAGTATATGTTTTAGCTACTTCAAACATTGAATAGGGCATCAGGTTTATTTTATAACATTCTAAAATCTGGTTTAGAAAGTCTGAAAAACTGTTTAGCCAGATACATTAATATTCTTGTATCCAAATTATCCATGTCTCTGCATTTACCATTATATCTAATGTTTAATATTCAATAAGGTCTTAATAAACACCCAGTGCTTAATAGCTGAGTACTGATGTACAACTATTTTCTTTTTGTTGCTGTCAGATGCAAAACCAAGAGCTAACAAGGAAGCGTTAGCACACTAAACACCAAACACCACCACAGGCCAATGCCATTGAAAAAGATACGATAGAAATCAGTTCTATTTCACTAAGGATGATTCTTTCAAGCTGGAATTGCCTTTTTTTCACTGTTTGTCTCACAACCATGTAGATTCAGATGCTTAGGCAGAACCAGTTATATCCTGATACCTAGCAAATTCATCACAGTCACAGTTTACACACACCGAAACACAGCCTTTGGCAAGCAGCAAATAGAAAGGAATGGAAAAGAATATACAAACACTTCTACATCAAAAGTGGAGATCTCTCCTAACAAGAGAGCTCTTCAGAGTTTTGTTGCATGAGTAAACTCTTCTTCAAGATACACCACAGCATACCAGCTGGGGAGCCAAAAGCCATATAAGTGATTTATTGAATTTATATTGCCACATTGACTTAAATTAACTTTAGCTGGGCTTGTTCACTAGACTGCAGTGAAAGAGTAACTCTGCCATTTGGTTTAATGAACTAATCAGAGTGAAAATTCTGGTAACTCTGAAAGGACAGTGAAATACCATGTTTTGGGAGCAGATAAAACTGATTGCTGTTTCTAAAGGTGTGTGGGCCTAAGTGAACACTGAGATTAAATAATAAAATGAGAAAAAAGTTTGCACCCACAATTTAAAAAAAGCCTTTCGAAGAATCTTCATGGGCTTTTTGAACCATAACAAACAAAAAACCCACATCCTTTCATGATTTATTCCAAGACACCTAATTTAGCTGTTTAAGTGCTACTGCTCAAGAAATAAGACCTGTTGTTTGGCCACACAAACCAACAACACTGTTACTTCGAAAAACACCTGGTGTACAGTATAAACATGTGATTCCTGAAGCAAAAAGCAATACAATAGTAATTTTCAAGCACACTATCTATTTGAAGATACCGAGTTTTTTAACATATGCATATTTTAATGTATGCATAAAGTTTGTATGCATACATCATGTTAAAGCACCACAAAAGCATATCAAAACAACTCTTCAGAATTTGTTTTCTTCAGTCAAATGAGTCTGCAGAAAAGTAGTAACTGATCTCACACCACAAGGGCTAGCTGACTTGTGTCCTAACTATCCACTTACTTAAACAGCACATAAAATGATAGCCATCAATGAACATGTGCAAGTGTAAATGCACAGATTAGAGCAAGACCTTGACACTTCATGATTATCAAAATTTTAATGATAAATGCTGTAAGTTATTTCTAGGAAAAAAAAAGAACACAGGGAGTATCTCAACCGATTTACAAACTTTAACTACTACCAAGTGAACAAGTTGATGATTTCTTATCTAATGCATGCACAGAGCATTTTAGTAATTATTTGGTTGTGTTATATATTAAATACCCCATGGAAGAACACATTTTTTTAATCCAAATTTTTCATTCATGTTTGTGAATCATTCTAATTTTACCTAGAAACATCTAGATAAGGAAGTCAGGCTTTAACTATTCTGAGAAAAATACAGAGAGGCAAAAAATCTACAAATAGCAACTTCTTTTACATTTCACGAGGACAAAACTAAGATTTATATCACACTGAGGCTATTTTGGACTTCTGTAAGGAGATTCAAGAGGTCAAAAATCTGAGCTGTACATCTGAGTCATGCTTTGTATTGAAATGTTTAAAAAAAGCAAGGGGTGCAAAGGGGTGGAATCTTTCTTTTTTATACATTGCATTAAGCCTGAGATTTTATTTCTTCCTCTTTGGTATTTTGAAGAGCTGCAGCGCTCTGTCACAGATATAGATAATTTATCTATTAACAGATAACCTATCTATTAATCCTGAAAGTTACAGGCCCATATTCAGCAAAATCACCAAACATATTTAATCCAGCCTTTCTGTAAGTGATTTTTTTTCTTTTTTTAGTAAACAAAAAAGATATCACAAGAAACAAATGCATTTTGTTGCATCAGTGTACAGTCAGAGGTCTGAAAACCATTGATGCACTCAGCTTCAACAGAATCTAAACAGCTGCCAAAACCCACCTATTTCTGTGTGAAGAAGAGCTTCTAGTATTCTCTACTTTGTTTTAAAAGTTCTCTTGAATCTCTTCACAAAAAGACTGACAAAATAGATTTTTGCTATCTACATACACAATCGTTCATCAAAACATTTATCTGCTTGCAGTATCTACTGCTAGTGTAGAGATTGTTACTGGACTGCAACATAACCTTTTGCCGTATTTTAAGTTTAAAAAAGGAATAGGAATGAAATTTTTTTAGCATTTTCTATACTTAAGTCTTCAGTAATATAAGGAAAGTTATTTATGAAACAAGTAGAGCAAAGAAGAACAATAAAACAGGAGGAGTTAGCTTTGCAGAGACAAAAAACAAGCTATTCCTCAAGAGGAATAAACATGTAACTATTAAGGAAATTCAGGATCAAGATAACACAAAAGTGATCCTCTCTCTTCCTACTCAGTTTATCAAGAAAAGAAAATAAAACTTTCTGATTGACTACAGCAACAGGCAGCTCTTACAAGATACTAAACATCTGGAAAAATAATCAATGTTATTATAAGAGCAGAAGAAAGTTTCAAGAAGGATTTCCAAAATATTATATCAGACTGAGATTTTAATTTGGTAATTACAGATAGAAAAAAGAGCTGATTTCTCCTTGGTGCAAGTAAGTAAACTGTACACATTTTTAACTTTTTCTCTTCAGCAGCAGCCACATCTTAATAAGCTTTTGAGAACCAAGGACAGTGAAAAAGCTCTCTCGCTCTAACCAGCTTTCCATAGCAGCATTTCTGCTGTTTGCAAAAGTAAAAGAAAGAAACTGGATCAACTGGATGTGAGGTTTACCACTGGGAGCCTATGATATCAAACACTGCTAATTTAGCAGCAGTCTGCAGCATCTAGAAACCTGCTGGACCTGTCAGAGTTCCCAACCTGGATAAGGTCCTGTGTGACCTACTCTAGGTGGCCTGCTCTGACAGGGGAGTTGGACTAAGTGACCTAACGAGGCCCCTTCCAACCCCTAAGAATCTGTGATCTCTTAGTATCATTTATTAATATTACCTGGCCCTCTTCCCAAACAGAAATAACTGTATTCCAAGTGATCCCATGAACAACTTTAGGGGTTTAGGTATTTTGTGGCTTAATACATATATAATTTATTTCATTTAACTGTTCCAACGTCACTTTTAATTTTACGGTGAAAACCAAAGCACACAATTTGAAATATCTGAGTGACAGGAAAGGCAAAGGGGAGAAGAGATAAGATCTCTCCGGACTTATTCCCGTTCTCAGGTTACAAAAAGAAAACCTGGGATCTTTATGCCTTAGTGGTCTTATCCTCACAGAAATTTTTGGAGTTCACTCTTCCCCATAGGTGCTGGTTTTCTTTGAAAAAATCTGAGTAAGGAATACTGTATTAAATCAACACATGCTTTAAACAAAACGAATCTGTTCAAAAAAGTAGTGTCCTTTGCACGGGTAGAATCCTTGGAAACTGAGCTACAGACACACAACAGATACAATCCCTAACTATACCACCATGTTAATATAAGATGTATTTCAAAATATTAGACAGTTAAGAGACAAATATCTCCAAAATACATCTTTGAGTGTTATTATCTTTTTTTAAAGCCTCTTTCAAAACAGTAACTATTCCCTACAAGAACAAATAAATACATTTTTTTCTGTACAATGCTTTTTATGCACACAAATCATTTCAGAAAATGCAATAACAACAGGATGTAACCATTTCCTTAACGCTCTTAATTTATAACACGCAAACAACACAACATCAGTATCTTCCCCTACTGGGATTCAGCATTTACCTTATAGATCTACAGATCAGCAAGAGTCTGGTCCCTCAGCTGCAGAGTTGAGAGCAATTTAATAGGTTAAAGTGTTGTTGCTACACTAGAGACCTGTTCATTGCATCATACAACATAAGGAAATACTTAAGTGCATTGGTGCTGCAAACAAACCCTGTCCAAAAAGATTCCTTAGATAATTTTTGAATAAAACATGCATAATTTTTGCTTACTCCATATCAAGTCTTTACTGGACTTTCTGACAAGCTAGGTATGAAGCAAAAGCAATTAAAAGAAAGAAGTGCTTTATCTCCATTTGGCACATGATGTCATAAAAACACAGAGAAATTTCACATAGCATACCATACTTGAAGCTTTCAACAGCATTTCAGATTTTTTTTCATTGACAGTGCAAAACATCCATCAAGTAGGCTAGCCTATACCATTCATCTACAGAGCAGCACTGCTTTACCAGTTTGCTTCTTGCTTTTTTTCCTCTCCATTTTTTTTAGTGTACTCATCTACTGTGTAAACAGCATGTATGAATGTTCATACACAAGATATATAGAGAGATATATATCAATCACAAACTGAAAAAGAACATCTACCATTCTGTCACAGCTTAAAACCATGACCTAAAATATTGACATTTACATTATATTATGGAAACATTCACAGGTCTTATCTATAAAACACACAAGGATTGGTATTGAAATGAGAGAGCATCTTGGTATTACAGAAAGCAAGAATTTTAAAATACTGTCTGTATTAAATGGGAATACTTACCTGCTTAGAAATTATTTTCTACTGTCCCAACCACTGTCTGTAACTGAATATAGCAACATATTCCCTCGAAGAAGCATGAGATTCTCAAGAGTCAAAAAAACCAAGACCACAAAACCCCCTACTCAAATACTGTTAAGACACATTTCTGTCAGGCTTTTGCCATTTAAACTCCGTGTCATAAATGCAAGAAGAGCCTTCCATAGGCTCACCATCACAGGAACAAGCTGCTCATGTCAGTGCTAATACAATTAATTTATTTGGAATACTAGGGATAATTCCTCAACTACTGCAGTGTCTTATAAGTGAAACGAGTACTACTTGGTACATATATCTAACCTCAAGGTGGAAGATGAGTCATAAAATAGTTTGGAAAGTACTGTTAAAGTTGGATGGAACTGCCCTACTCTCCATCTCATAAAGGTCACCTTCATAAAAAGAAACTCCAGGAGACAAAGAAGCAAGAAAAATTGCAATGGGACAAAGACATATTGGCCACATATTAATAAATATGCACACTTGAAAAGGATGGAGAAGGGAGAACTCAGTTACTACGGACACAGTAAGAACATTCAGCAATTTTTATCTTCTGATAAACAAGTGTTAACTGCTAACAGAAATGGGAGGCCCTTCCTACCACTCTATTCCCTACCAGTCTATTACAGTAACAGCACTTAAAGCAGAAATTTAGGTAACTGACAAAACATGACAGAACACTACAGAAAATACATCTTGGACTCTCTTGATTTGAGAACAGAAGAGATGCCACAAGGAGATACTTGTCATGCTTTAGTCCACAGCATTTACTTTAATCAGCATATGAGACTGAAGTTCAAATCAATCCTGCCTTATTTCCCTTCTTCTGATTACATGGGTGATGTTGTCCTTGACTACTGAACTCTGTACATGCCACACAGGTGATGTGTATGATCTGTGAAGCAACTCGGAGTTTTCACAGGGAGACACTAAGGACTAGAATTAAAGATATTTAGTCACACAATCCCCACTGAAAGCAATGTTTCTGAAGTGTCTAAATGCCTTTACAGGTAATATGATCATATAGAATGATTGTCCCCTGTTCTATTTGGAAAGACAGTAAACATGAATACATATTTCTTACATGTTTCTTCATAGCAATATGAGTATTGGAAAATTGTCTTTATTTTGTGAAATTTTTTTGGCTATTTCCACAGACTACATTCAAGGCAAAATAAGGAATGTTACAAACATATCTGATCAACTGGAATATCTTTGAATTTGAACTGCACGTACAAGATTACCTGAACCACAGTAGTGATAGCTATGAAATAAAAACAGGTCTCTGATGAATGCCCATCGTGCTTTGCATGGGTAATTCACTGCATGCCCCACATTACATCGTAAGAAAAAGAGGCTGAGAATGAAACCCAGCTATGCTTGACTCCATTCAATGTAAAAGCAGCTATTGTCAGGTTTTAATACTAAAATCAACAATTCTCTAAAAATCCTTGTTGAATTACATTTCTATGACAGAGAGCACCTAGAAGATAAATAAAGCTCACAATGCTTTTTAAGATGTTTCCACAAAACTAAAGCAGTCAAAAAAGGCCACCTGTAAAAGGTTACTTTATCAACAGTACTAGAAATAGATATGTCAAGTGTGGGTGAACAGAGTGTGAACCATATGGGATACTCTGCAGATTTGAATTGGGGACTCTCACTCCTCAAAAGAACTGTAATCAAGGCATGTTCCATATACAGCCTTCTGTTTTCTTGGAAGTTTGAATGTTGGGTACTGCTACTAATAGCACATTCTATCAGGTGAACCTGCAGCAACTCATTTTGCAGGCATCAGAGATGATTGTTAGCTACAAATACTTAAAAGGAGAAAGCTCTGCAGAGAATACCCAATGTTGACAAATAGAACTCTAGAAGAAAAAGAAAATCCTGCAAGAGAACACCATTTACAGTCTTTCTTTAAATGAAGCCATTAAGCAAAGGAGGAAAAATCAATGAATGAATACAAATATTATGAATTAAGATGTTTTAAAATGTGTATTCATGTCCAATCACTATCAGTCAGTTTCTTAGCTCTACAAAAACTACTTAAAAGTACTGTAAATTATACTGGCTTTATAATTCAACTGAAATAAGGTATCCCCAAAATAGCCTTTTCTGCCTGTATAGCTATTATCTTGTTTTATAAGACATAATAAACTGCAGCTGGCATATCATTCACTTGCCAAATCCACTTCACCAACACAAAGAATAATGCACATCCTAATACTGGAATAGTGTTCTGCAGAACTCAAATATAAGCAAACCAACCTGGTGTTGTGGAGCTCATTGCTCTTAATGGAATGGTAACTTGTTGACAGTGTAAAGCCAAACTGTGGCAGAAGTTGTTCAGATTTCGAAGTTCTTCCAGAAGTGGGATGAATCTGAATGAAACAAAGAAGAACCTTTAACTACATGTAAACAGCATTCTGGTTTTTTAAGAGATAACTACTATGTCAAACACAGTTAAACCAAAGAACATTTGAAATCTTTCACATTAAAGCTTTTTTCTTTCACATGTACTTTTGCTGTAAATTCAGTGGTCATCAGCTCTTGAAAACAAGACTATTAAAAAACCTTCAAGCTGCAGGGCAGTACAGGTTCTGATACAAAGTTGCATTACAGCCCATCCGTAGTCAAATAACAATAACAAAGTCAAGGATGGACTGATCTTTTCTCTTTCTGCTGAAAATCAGAGAATTGCATGAATTAGACTTTGCAAGACTCGAGGATTAAATATCTGGATTATATCCTTATGGCTAAGTAGTTGTCAATTCATAGTGCTACTGTGGACATTTGCAGTCCACACTGAAACAGAAAATCTTTCTGGAATAGTCACCACTTCCTTCATCTCCAGTGTTTACACAGTTAATGAACAGAACTTGTTGAAATAATTAGCATAGTTGTATGGATCTCCCATGACTAGCTAATAACATCTCTTGACACTGAGGATAGTAGCTACTAGCGTAGGCTGCTCCAGAACAGGGCAAGGGAGGTTCTGCAATTCAGCTGAATCCTTTCACAGTTTTGTACCATTCTCAGCTCTATGCAGCAGCAGGGGCAAAAATGTTCCACTAATACTCCCATCTGCTGAAAGTTTAAAGCTGCAGAGAAGAGGCTTTCAGGGAACTAAAATATATTTTCATTCAAGCATGACATAAACAGCATAATGTAAGAGAAGGCTGCAGTGCAATACGACTATTCAGCCACTGCTCCTGAAGCATCTAAGTAGTCAAAAGATATTCTTAGTGTTGAATATTTTAGCAGCTTTTGTCACTTTTTTTAAACTACCAACTGCACATTTAGTTTCAAGTTGAGCTCAGCCAAATTTCAAATAGTACATTACATTAAAATCGAGTAGAATCATTTAAGTTGAGCATCATCATTCAAGAAAAGGAAATCACGCATTTAGAGAAGTAATCTCTGCTTTTATGCCCACTAAACTAGCCTGCTCAAACAAGCATGATATTTGGACACATCCAGTAGTCCAGCAACCAAAATCTCTAACATCAAAATTCATACTACTTCACAAAAATCCTAATTACATTCCCTTGCCAACCTCTTTCATCAAATATCGTTAACTATCAAGTCAGTTCACATTGCAAGCTCAGATGGTTAGGCTTTCACCTCAAAAACAATTCTTCACTTTTTCCTCCAATAAAGACAATTGCAAATAACTGAGATAGTTGTGTGTGAGAGAGATGGGTGGATATGACTGGCATGCTCCTGTCACAGCAAATACTGACATTCCACACTGTTCATCAAAAAAGAGTCCCACCAGTCTTGAACTACTGGCTTACAGATACCAGCTCTGCTGAAACTCTGTAGAAAGAAGTTGCTTAATAGCAGCCTCATCTATGCTTTTCCGGAGCAAGGAACACTTAGCCTTGGAGGATGACAAGGTTAGTGAACACAAACAAGCTAGACATACACAAGTCCATGTGACCTGATGGGGTTGATGCTCCTATGTGCACTGAGGAAGGTGGACAGTATCCCTGCAAGGCCACTCTCAGATTACATTTGAAAGGTCATGGGGAGGTTCATAAAGATGATAAGAATGCAAATTTTACTCCTGTCTTCAAGAAAGACAAGAAAAATACAGAAAACTACAGGCCAGTCAGCCTCATTACCTCCATTTCTACAAAGGTGATTGAGCAAACCACCCTGGAAACAATTTCGGAGTATGTGAAGGACAGGAAGCTCATGGGAAAAAGTCAGCGTGTATTTATGAAGGATGATCATGCTTGGCCAACCTGATAATCTTCTACAATGAAATGACTAGCAACAAGGACAAGGGGAAAGCAGGGAATATTGTTTACCTTGACTTTAGCAAGGCTTTCAGCACTGTCTCCTGTAACATCCTCATAGTCAAATTGTGAAATACGAATGTCTGAAAACTGGCTGAGCTGCCAGTCTCAAAGAGTTGTGATCTGCAGCCCAAAGTCCAGCTGGAGGTTTGTCACTTTAATGGAGCACCTAGGAGTCATCGTGGTACTGCTTTTTATTAAGGACCTGGCTGACAGTATAGAACATATCCTCAGCAATTCTACAGGTGATTCAAAATCTGGAAGATTGTTTGATGGAACAAATGCTTGTGTTGACATTCAACAGGACTTAAGTGGACCAGAGAAAATGGGTTGGACTGAACATATGTGGCAAGGGGGAGCGGGGGTGGGGGAGGGAGTCTGGCTGCACTACAGAGGTGGCCTCTGTGGGAGAAGGTAAAGGGCAGCCTGCCATGTGTCAGTCACAGCTGACCCAGTTGGCCCTGCAACAGCCCAAAGCCTGCAGGCCAAAGCTTATTAGCTCATCATCAAAGTTTGTGAAATCTCTGTGAAAACATATTTAAGGCCAGAAAACACTAATCAGAGATAAGAGAAAGGAGAAGGGGCAGATGGAAAAGTGAGAAACAGAAAGAACACCAAGGTTAGAGGAAAAGGAGACTTTAAGACACTAGCTCAAATAGGAAACAGCTATATGCTCTTTTATTCTATTCTATTTGGTTTACAAACATAAACTAAGAATAAGCTAGACTAAATCCAAGACATTACATAGCATAATGCAGTGACCTTTATGTGCAAATATAGTGCAGATTTACTAGTCGCCTTAATCAAAGTCATCACACAGAAGACAACAGAGCCAAACTTCTCAGAGATGCCTAGTTACAGAAAAAGAGGCAATGTGCACAAACTGAAATGCAGGAAACTATCTAAACATTAGAAGGCAGGATTTCACTGTTGTTGAGGCCAAACAAGATTTTACACCACCTTGGGCAACTTGTTGTAGTTGATGTAGCCTTGAAGAGGGGCATAAGTATCTCCAGAGATCCCTTCCAATCTCAGTTACTCCATGATTACATGATGTGGAAGTTAAGGTTTTTTCCCTTTCAAGATCACCACAGATAGCATCAGCACTGAATAGTCATTGTGGTTAGACTTACTGAGAATAACACTCATATAAGAAAGCATTCTGCTGGGATTCCCATAAAAAGACTTCTGTTAAGGAATTTTGTAAATTCAACTGCACCGATAGTCTTACATTTTAGGAAGTGGCAGTTGGCATCCCGCCTGGTGTTCTGTTTCCATAAATTTCTTGTAAATGAAAAGCTTTCACTAAGCTGAATGTTGTTGTTCAGGTTCACTTTTAACAACTCCTTGCAAATATGATACAAGGCTCATATTGTCAAAGCTCACATTTAGAACGATGAAAAATTCCACATCATCATCATACACAGAATTATATTCACAACACAGACACTCTCATTGAAATACACTTCTACTGATAAGCTGACATGCTTCATTTCTTTCCTTCTACTGAAACAATGTCACAGCTTAAATTATACATCATGAACTGCAGTGCCACATATTTCTTAATGCTAGCACTGAACCAAAGTAAAAAAGCATAGTGCTAGCCACAGCACATGATAATTTCACGTGGGGTACTAAAGTCCTTGGGAGATGCATTTTGTATGCCACTTCTACCCACAGAAATCAGGACACAGCTCTTGATCAGCCAATTCTTGACAATGCTAAGGTACAACAAGCGGCTCTAGGATTTACTACAGACTATCTGCACTTCCCAAGAATTCTATTTAAACTGAACGACAATTCACCCTTTACTCATTATCAACTTGGCATATTAGGCTGTAGCATAATATACATTAAATTAACTTCTACCTTCAGAGGTATCACTGGAGGTTATACTATACATCAGTAACTTACATTTCCTCACCCAGGGACAACGAAACTTCTACTGTTCCTTCAATGGGAATTCAGCAGTTTACATGCTCCAACGACTGATGCATCTTTGAAACTGCTACAGAAAAACAGTGCAAGATGGAATGTAGGTCTTCATGCCCACTGGCCACCATAAAGCTTATGTTCCTCATCACTATAAGCAGGTACAACATTTTCAAACACAAGTAAGGATTTGAAGTTAATACCATTCCTTTAAACCACCATCTCTAACTGTGCTGTCCCAAGACTATATTCACTGACTACCTTTTTTCTATCTTGTGCCTATAACTTCAAAATTCTTTTGGGAATTTTCTGAAATAGGATGTGATGAATACAAATTAACAGAATTCATATGAAATAGATATTTCTACTTCTATTTCCCTCTTCCCTAAGATGAATTTTTCATGAGAACTTCTGAAACGAATCCATAGGCATACTTTTTTCAAAACTACATCCTGGAGGTATTTTCCAGATCTTTCTGTTCCAGAAGTGTTTTTTTAATCCAGCTCCAAAATATCTCTATTCATAAAGGGCTTTAGAAAATCATTATGCAAAGATTTTGTGAACACAAATATAAATTATATGCTTCATTAAATTCTGAACATGACAGGCTGGCATCCCTTATAACACATTTAATCTATTCTCTGCTGCATACATTGTTTTAAAAAAGCTTGCAGTTACTTATCAACAAAATTGTTGTTTGGAATAGAGATCAGATGCTTGAGGCCATTCACTTCAAGTGTCACCAGAAAGGAATAGCAATCACTTCTCCTCATAACAGCTTGTGTGTTAAAAAACTAAGCATCTAAAACATCTGTCAGAATTGGTACCAACTCTGTTCACAAATGAGCAGTAAAAATACAATTAAAAGAAATCTGAAAGGTTAAAAAGAAACATAAATACAACAAAAGAATAACATAAATTGTTCTCTACAGGACATGGAAAGATGTGATGGTTACACAAGATACATCTTTCAAATGAAAGCTATTTTACAGAAAAGAAAATCTAGGATAAGTATTCATTCTGTATGTGATGAAAATCAGATTTTAAAAAAGATATCAAGACAGAGACTTTAAAAATAGCATAACTACATAAAGACTGAAAGATAAATTACAGTGAACTTTCACTAAAGTGAATTTCACCCACATAACCCAAATCCACAGTGCCAAATCGAATCCTACTATGGTCCTATATATGGACCTTCAAAATTTTATTAGGAAGTGAGCTGACACACGGAACAGCACACATGTTAACAAATATTGGTGTGAATTCTAAATGTGAAAGACTTTAAGACACTAGCTCAAAGAGGGAACAGCTATATGCTCTTTTATTCTATTTCTACTATACTTGATTTATAAATGTAAACTAAGAATAAACTAGACTAAAACCAAGACATTACACAGCATAATGCTATTATACAGCAACTTTTATATGCAAGTATAGTGCAACATCTACCAGCCGCATTAATCAAAGTCTAGTCCAGTAGATACTGGGGTATATAACTGCTTCCCTTCAGAATTTAGCGGTCCCACAGCAAAGCCTTCAGTACCCAGAGCTTACTGTAGGATTAAGTATTTTTCAATAAGGCATTTAGGTATCTTATCTTTCTTTAGGTAGCTACTTTAAAACTTTTAGAAGTCTATAAAAATTCTGCATACTTTGAAAGTTCAGTATTAAAGAACTACTCTCATAGCAAGTTCAGGATTGTCATGCTCTTTACACCAAAGTCATTTCTGACACAGCACCTAACTAAAAAGTAAGTCTTACACAGTCTGTAAGGAATCCTTAACTATAAAACTAACATATTTCTTTTGAAGAGTTAAGTTATATCACTGTACTTTTCCAAATAGCCACATGCAATACTAAGCAATTTTATACCTCAAGTGTTTTGTGAGCCTGCTGGTTTAAGTGTCAAGGCTAAGACTTCTGTCCACTAAGACAAATGCATCTTTCTGAAGGTCTCCTTAAGAAAGCAAGAGTCACACAACCATTTGGTCCATCTACTACAGAGATGAAACAAACAAGATTTCTAAAAAGAAAGATGAGATGATGCCTTCCATCAAAAATCAGTTTTAGGCCCCAATCATTAGGATCAAATAACGTGCTGCTAAGCAGATGGCTGTACTTCTGCTATGCCATATATAACAAATCAGCACAAGCTTCTGATCTGTTTTCCACTGAAGCCAGTTAGAAACATGATCTAAAGACAATCTTTTTTCAGCCTCATCAAGTTTTTGATCTTGTTCACCATCCAGCTGCAGAAATATTTATACTCTACATTAAGCTGTCCTGTCTCACTCCTCCACATTAGCTCCTTGGCTGGGCCAAGAGGACTGGACATCAAAGTGTACCTTCATAAAGTAGAGCTGAGGTACACAATTCATGTACTACCAAGCAGTGGCAAGGACCTCACCAGCTGAAGCACTGGCCTGTATGATACCTTCACAGCAGAAACAGAAAATATATGACAGGCTATGTCCACATTTTTATTTTTTATTAAGTAAAGGGCAGCGTTAACAACTAGTTTACTGTGTTTTTAATTTAATCTGAGATGCACAGAACTTGGAATATTTACAGCATGGAGACTTTGTCATTAGAATGCATCAGAACATCAAAGCTTCATGCAGAAATGCAAAACTGCACTTCTGCAACATTATACTTATTTAGAATAACAACGCATCTCATGAAACAAGAATTATTAACCTCCCTGTGGGAGTCTGTTTTAGGCTATTCAGGAAGACACTATCTAGAAGAGAAAGCCTCCAAAGGGAACTTCCAACTGCCTAGGTTCTGAACTGACATCTGAAGCAACTAGTCTAGCTTTCCTTCTCACCTTTTAAAGGAGGCATTTGGTACATGCTGATTAAATTAAAAGGAAAAAAGAAAATATAAAATTCTAAAAGAGAAGCTTCAGGTATAAACTTCCTCAGATATTATAAATGTATCACTTGGAATCACCAAAGAAGTTATTTCAGAGTAATTGCTTGGATCCATTCCACTAAGCTATATTGTACTATTTTTTTTCTGGTTTTAAGACAAAAGGACATTCTCTTCCTAACTGAAACCTTCCTCAATATGTAACAACTAAACTCTTCGATGTGATCATAAACACTTGGAATGATCATCAATGCCTTCAAAGAGAGTAGAGTGAAGTTACAGCTAAATACCCTTGAAAAACCTAAATTCATGTTAGATACATTTATGTATAGATATTAGCACAGATATTCACATTCAGCAGAACCTGTTGTACAAATATTTCATATTTTTAGAGTACAATATTTCTCTGTAAGTTTTGCTTTGACATTTCATTTGGATAAATCCAGAGAAACTTCAAGGTGAATCATCATAATGTTCTGCTGTTCATCAGCCCTTCCATAGAGGCTATGAAACTGTCCATAGTTTCCCCAGAGCAACTATTGTTACTTCTATTAAATTAGGACCTAGAGTTCTCATTCAGGATTCAAACCACTGTTTATTCTTCATATGCATATATATAGAATAGAAAAACACCACTCCAACACACATTATTACTAAATGGTCTTACACAGGAACAAAAAAGTAAACATGCAATCTTTTACCATTCATGTCACTAAAATAGGATTTTACCCTTGAGTTCGAGTGACTTATTTAATGGACCTTTGAAAAGTATCAAGACTTTCCTGAATTGTCAAGAAATGGAAAAGAGCTCTTACATCACGCCTCAAAGGTATTGAATTAGTACATTCATGGGGACTGTGGAACACAGATCTCAGACATGATCTTGTGATGTCTCAGGTGTACTGCCTTCCCCCTTAAAGAAAGAGTATTGAGTCTTGGATACATTCCTTAAGTGACACTGGCATATTCAAAAAGCTGTACAACTGTTCTGTCAGTTATGGTTAAATCATTATCCTATTCTATACTTACATATATTTCGGATTTTGAGAAAATTTAAGCCAGTTATGAGAGAAGATATAGTTTTAGACCAAAAAAAAAAAAAGTTTCTGAATTTTTTTGCTTATTGGTCTGAGAAATGGAGTATTTGGAAAAAAATACAAAGCAAAAAGCTTCAAATCCACAGGCATATTTGGATCTTTCCACCAAAAAAAAAAAAAATCAAAACCAAACAACCATTGCAGCTTAAGAGTCCCAAGAATATAAAGAAAGAAATGCATCTACAAATAGGTAAGACACAAGATAAGAACTATATTAATCACCTACAGAAAGCAGTCAGCTATTTCCATTACGTAGCACACACACCCCTGGGTGAGAACAAGACCATCTTCTGTTTATGTAGCACTTAAAGAATTTCCTCCTGCAAGGAATGTGGAACCTGTGCCAGCAAACCAGGCAGAGGTTGACAATAGGGCTCAGTACAGGGACCAAGTACAATGGTGAGCGTTGATTGACACTTTTACTCTATTTTGAAGTGTTGAAGTCAAACTAACAAGAGACTCAACATTGGAGAGGGGACTCTAAGTACCTAAAAGCAGTTAGTAAGCTTAAAAGGAAGAAGAGGTAACCTCTACATAAAATATTTTCATGTCACAACACATTACCTAAGAGGTCCAATGTTATTTCATGCATTAAAAGTAACCAAAAGGAGTAAAAAATTTCTATTTAAATCTATGATGGTAAAATGTGTTTATCTGCTTAGCAGCAAAATTACTTTTTATGCTTTTTACCATCAAGAAATCTTCAGCTTTTGTTGCTTAATTAACAGCCAAGTATTTTGCCTTTCATCAAAAACAAGTTTCAGTCAAATTTTCCTCTAGAAAACCATATGGATGGCTACAGAAAATATAAGCTGATTTTTTTTATACAAACCTACCATGGGGCAGAGGGGGGCGGGGGGAAGGGGTGGTGAAAGTAAGTATTTGCTGTCGTCAATTTTATCAAAGCTTGGACAGTTTGGAGGGGAGGTTTTTTTACACTAGCTGCTACATATATTTGGTGTCAATTTTGACTTTTCAGTGTCTAAAGAATTATTACCACAAAGTCTTCAATTGTTTAGGCAGTTATTTGCATTGTTTAATGAGAAATAAATTTTGTAGAGTTTATATTAACTAGAAAAAATTAAACCTTTCACTAAAGCTGCTTCTTTGAAGAACATTTACATTGCATGTCCTTTGACAGTGGATTTCTTTACAGTTGAGCTTTATTTGTCTTCACAAGACAAGTTTAGGATTAAAACTGACATTTGCTAAGAATATGGTTCATCGGGGACTAAATAATACATAGAAATTAGATTAATACTTTGGCATTTTCAGCAGTGGAATACAAACAATGAAACAGACTTTCTGCATCTGGCAGTTAAACTGGATCACAGGTAGAAGTCTGAAAATTATTTTATCACGTGATTACTCTTCTGTGACTTCAGCAATTTCACTAGAGAGGGGGAAACAAACATTATTTTTGATACTTTCTAAGTTACTCTAATAGCACATGCTTCATGCAGAAGTTCCCACCTACAAGAGACTTATTAGTACACCTGGATGATAAACTGAACTCATAAAGCAAAACTTTGGAGACAACTCTGACCTCTGCTACAAGCGCATATTGTCATTTACTAGGGCAAATTAAAGGGGAGAGCTAACAACATTCTTAAAAGTTACAGACACTCAGTGTTGTGAAACCAAAAAAAAAAAAATCAACATGACCCACATTCTGATCAAGTTGTTATTCATTCTCACTCAGTGTCTCGGGGCTGAGAAAAAAAAAAATTAAAAAGACCCAACATACATCGAATCAACTGGTTAGTTTTGCCCCCATTAGATACTATGGGTATACATATGCCTGCAACTACTTTTAATGCAAATATTTTTTTAATCAACTGAATTACAAGGAAGCTTATACATTTGTAATTCACAGATATAAATATCAGCTCAGATATCAGTTCCAGGAAAAATGGTTCAAAAATTTTATCTAGAGACAAGATACAGATAAATCTCCCCATTTACTAAAACTAATTCTGTATCCATGCACTTGTGCATACAGTTATATACATACAAAACATAATGAGCTTCTTACCAAGTGACTCAGTTTCCCTTCTTGTTAGGAATACAACTGAGGCAAGTACTCTAATTTGAAAGATTTCACATGCAGAGTCATTTCAGTTTCAGCTGTGTGGGCTTGTTCTTTCAACATGAGAACTCAGTTTGGAATTGCATATTTAATATACTCAAGACCTCAAGAAAAATCACAGGTAAAACCATCAAGCTTCATGAACACTTGAGAAACAAAAATACAAAAGAAAAAGCACACACAGAGCAAAAAAACCTGAAGCCAACCAAACAAAAACCAAATAAAACAAGACTATGCCTACCCATGTGCAAGAAAATTCCACTGATTCAGGTGAAAAACAAGGACAAGTAACACCTGGGCTAATGATGACAAAACACTTGCTCTCTCTAAAACAAGCAACCCTGACTGGAAGAAAACAGACTGAATTAAAAGTTGATGGGTTTAAGGTTTTCACTCATTCTGTAAGAGTATGCAGATGTCATCCAGTCAAACAGAATCACAGAACTCACCTTATGCTTCAGTAAGATTGTATTCCTCTTGCTGTTGCCTCTAGAATACGTAAAATAACAACAGCTATTTTCTTACACACACACACAAAAAAGTATTCATCTCCATCTTAATTGGAAAGTAATGTAGCACTTAGACTGTGATTTATCCACATGCTAATCACAAACACTAGATAATGCAATGACTTTAATTACTGCTGCCTCACTTTAAAGAGGCCAATAGAATTTGAAAGTTAAATGGAAAGATGTCATTGATTAAAAAAAAAGATAGAATTGTTTCTGCAACCTGCATCAAAGCATCACCTGTCCAACTAACATAAACAAACCTACTGTCTAACAAAATAAAACTTATCTCAAGCCTCTATAAAAAGTACATAGGTGGATTATCAAACGCATAGAGGCAGGAAGGGATACAATAAACAGTGGAGGCGGAACAGAAATGGATTTCCAGTATATTTCTGGGGACAAGATGGATCTTCCAGTAGTAAGAAAAAATGGAAAAAAATCCAAGCCAGAGTTACAAACTGTAATTCATAACACATATATTGGTACTTTCTGAACAAACTGGAATTAAGACAAAAGCACAGATGCAGTGTTTCTGAGTACACCAGAAAGGAAAGTGGGTTTAGGAGTGCACAAGATACTCAATACAGAACAGTCTGGTTTTTAGTAAAAGTCCATTTTTTAAATTATAGAAATTTATTTTTCACCTTTTTTTAATGTACAAAAATTACATATGTAAACAAATGGACTCTTCAGCCATTCAAGCATAAGTCACTTTGGTAACCATGTTTCCATAGAAAAAGAGAAATGAAGACGAAGAAGAAATGAAAGCAGTCCTCGATTTTTTCCCGTAACAGGAAAGAAATGTAAGAGAAAATAATTAAAATTATAATGTTACAATTGGATTTACTGCCAAACTCTTGTAAGCAAGTAAATCCAGATGCACGAACAGGAATAGATTTTACTGGCAGAGTCCCAACAACCTGTCCACAGTCCATGACAGCTCATACAGCTGTAGATTTCCTGCACAGAGTCCTCATTGCAGACACCTAACTCCTTTTGTTTTGTTACAACACTGATCATATTACAAATCCAACCAGAAACAAGTTTCAACAGAAGCCACGTCATTACATTCAAGGATATTACGCGTGTCATACCACGGACTGCTAAATAAAAATAAGATTGAAATGTTTTCCAGTATGTCCAGAGGTTTTCAGCCTAGTATAAAGACACAACTGTATTCTTTGTTTTATTTTTGAACTTAAATAGAACGGCAATCAATCTTCTCTTGACTTCAGGATACATGGACAACTCCATGGTTAGATTTATCTAAACAGAGTTATAGCAAAGTAAAATCTGATAGAAAATTTGAAAGTAAGCAGAACAGCAAAAGTTTTGTAATTTATTACAAAATAATTACAATTATTTAATAGAGACACTTTTAATAAATGCATAGACATTCAAAATAATAAAGTTCTTTATCCAACTTCAACCATGCTTTATTGGCAATATAAAATTCGAGCTTAAAATTAGTATTTATAGAACAACCACATTGTCCCACAGCTGCAAGAAGCTTCTTTCCTCATGAACGTAAACATCTCTAACCATAAACTCATTGCTAAAATAGCCTGTGTAAAACGGATGAGGTCTCCCAAGAAATGAGTGTAGTGACATCATCTCCTTTCACAACCCACTCATATTCCAAGTGAGCCAAATCTCAGGTCACTTCAGGCTCCACAAAAAAAAAAACCCAAACTAGCTAGGCAAAGGCAGCTCAAGCCTTCTTTGCAGTGATCTCTAGTCTAGCTGAAGATTAAGTAAAATTAGGATGCAATATAAAGTCAAGCTTTGTGACCAAAGATTTTTCTTACATGTCAATTATGAAATTTAAGAAAATAAGTAACAGAGGTAACACAGCACTGAGCAAGTAGCATTTACATCAGTAAAGTTATCTCTTCTTCAGATACTCTTACCCCTAAAACCTTTCTATACACTGAACAAGTTAAATTTTAGTATATTTGGCCAACTGTCTTGTGGTTTCGGTAAACTATCTGAAATCCTAGATTTCTTAAGTCTATCATTACATCAAGTCAATACCTGATTAACCTGTGGAATGGAAGACAAACTCAAGACTTCAAGGAAAATGAATGTCATACACAGGTTTCTTAAAAACAAACAAACAAAAACCAACAAACTTTTACACAGGGAATAGCAGCCTGTAGTCTCTGGCAATACACTGTTTTCGTATCTCTTTCAGGTATTCAGCAGCAATCCCATTTGAAACCAAAAATAGTTCTAATATCATTCCATGTTTTCTATGTATGCATGTCCATTTTTAGAGTTCTTCTTAACCACTTCTTCTTCTATGGCATTTTCTCCTCACCAGTTCACTCACTGTAAAACCCTAGGAGCTTTTCAATCCTCAGTCCTCTTCCTTTATCCCATGCCTCCTAGTCTCTTGTCACTTACATAATAATCTGCCACTGTCACAGCCTTCTTCCAACCTCCAGTTCTTCAGAAAATACCATTAGGAATATTCAGTGGAGTATCAGCACAAATATGACTGAAGTAAGTACCCTACAGACATCTGAGGTCCACACTGACAACAACAGATACTCCAAAAGTCAGAGGTATGGCTAATACTCCAAGATCTCGCTGGTACCTAGTGACTATCAACAGTTCCAAAGTTTTTTTCAACACCACTTCTTCAACTGATCAAACCCACTCTCCCTGTGACTGCTGCATCCCTCAGCTGAACACTCAAGTCAGTCATTCACATTGCTTTGATTATGGTAGAAGAGTAGACAGTCATACTAAAATTGTGCCAAAAGTATTAACAGTACAACAGTCTATAATTCAACAGTTTACTCTGGTTCTCCTGTTAAAACACACTTTATCCATTTTTCATTAGTTAATTGGATGTTACAGGTCACCTGATCAGGAGGAGGAAGTGGATGAGGCCTTCTACAAACAGCTGAGAGCTGCCTCATGATCACAATCCCTGGTCCTCATGGGGGACTTCAACCACCCTGATATTTGCTAGGATAACCATACAGCCAAGCACACACAGTCCAGGAGGTTCCTGCAGATTGCTGATGACAACTTCCTGCCGCAGATGATCGAGGAACCAACAAGGAGGGTTGTGCGGCTGGACCTGGTACTGACAAATAAGAAGGGTCTGGTTGGGGATGTGAAGGTTGGAGGCAACCTCAGCTGCAGTGACCATGAGATGGTAGAGTTCAAGATCCTGTGTGGAAGAGGCAGGACACAAAGCAGGACCGTGACCCTGGATTTCAGGTGAGCTGACTTTGGCCTCTTCAAAGATCTACTGGGATGGATCTCATAGGATATGATTACAGAAGACAGAAGTGCCCATGAGAGCTGGTCAATCTTCAAGCACCACTTCCTACAAACCCAGGATCTGTGTGTCCCAACACACAAGAAAGGAGGAAAAGGAGGTAGGAGGCCTCCATGGATGAGCAAGGATCTGCTGGGACAACTCAGGCAGAAAGAAGCCATCTATGAGAGGTGGAAACAGGGGCTGGCTTCTTGGGAAGAGTATAGGAACATTGTCAGGGCATGCAGAGGTGCAACTAGGAAGGCTAGAGCCCTTCTAGAATTAAATTTAGCCAGGGAACTAAGGACAGTAATAAGGCATTTTTCAAGTACATCAGCAGCAGAAGGATGACAATGGGGAATGTGGTCCCACTGCTAAACACAGAGGGTGCCCTGGTGACCGAGGATGCAGAGAAGTCTGAAGTACTGAATGCCTTCTTTGCTTCAGTCTTTATGGCCAAGGCCAGCCCTCAGGAAGCCCAGTCCAGCAAGGATAACAGAATGGCCAGGACAGAAGAGGACTTGCCCTGGGTGGATGAGGAAGAGCTCAAAGACTTGTTGGCCAAGCTTAAGGCTCATAAGTCAACGGGTCCTGATGGGATGCATCCAAGAGTGCTGAGGGAGCTGGCTGGTGTGATTGCTAAGCCGCTCTCCATCATTTTTGAACAAGCATGGTGGACAGGTGAGGTGCCTGAGTACTAGAAAAAGGCCAGTATCATTCCAGCCTTCAAAAAGGGCAGGAAGGACAACCCAGGAAACTACAGGCCGGTCAGCCTCACCTCCATCCCTGGAAAGGTGATGGAACAACTCATCCTGAATGTTATCACTGAACATATGAAGGATAAGATGGTTATCAGGGGGAGTCAACATGGATTCACCAAGGGGAAATCCTGTTTGACCAACCTGATAGCCTTCTATGAGTGCATAACCAGTGGTCTAGATGAGGTGAGAGCAGTGGATGTCATCTACCTTGACTTCAGCAAAGCTTTTGACACTGTCTCTGTCCTGGTTTAGGCCCATGAGGGAACAAAAGATCACGATTAGCCTCAAGTATCGAAGACCTGAGGATTGCCCAAGGGCAGAGAGAGCTTAATTGCAGTGTAAGGTCCAGGACAAAACAGACCAGGCTACTCGGCTTGGGGAAGGAAACAGAAAATAATTTAATGCAACACCAACTAAAGCATAACCATAAAACCTCAAAACAGAACAAACATAAAACAACACAGAGTGGTACAACAATGAAGAGTCTGACCAGCCCTTTAAGAACACCTTCTCCCCACTCCTCCCCTTTTCCTGTGCTCAGAGTCCTGATCCCAGTGTTTTAACCTCCTCTCGCCCTTGAACGGCCCAAGGGGGCAGGGAGTGGGGGTTTCAGTCAGTCTATTCCCATAGCTTCTGCCCTTTGTCCCTCCTCAGGGCAGGTGGGCTCCACACCAGTCCTCCCTGCAAGTCCGTGGGGTACCTCACACACACACAGCAGCCCTGGATGGGCTGCTTGACACGCATTTATCCAAAAAGCTGCAGCTCCTCTCTGCCTCTCGTGTGGGGCCGCTCTGCAGCACGCAGGCTCTCCAGCACGGCCTGCGTCATGGCCACCTCCTCACAGAGTCTCTTGCCCATCCAGGCTCACTCACACAGAGCTGCTGGTGGCTCTCAGTCCTGCCATGGTCCTGCATGGGTTGCAGGGGTACAGCCTGCATTCTTGCCACGGCTTGCAAAGGGGTCTCTGGTCTAGTGCTCCTCCTTCCATCCTCCTTCTCTGACTGTGGGGTCCGCATGGTCGCCTCCATCTTGTATCACTCTTACACCTCCTGCCAGAACTTCAAATTCCTGTCCCTAAATAGCGATCGCAGAGGCACCAGATTGGCCCAGCTGGGCCAGAGGTGGGTCTGAACCCAGGAGCCGGGGGAGAGTCCAAAAACTCTTTACTGGATCTTCACTGCAGCCCCCTCCCCCTGTTACCAAGCAAAAGCTGCTCCTTGCTAAACCATGACATTCTCCCATGACATCCTCACCAGAAAGCTCAGGCAGTGTGGCTTGGATGAGTAGACAGTGAGGTAGACCGAGAGCTGGCTGAATGACAGAGCCCAGAGGGTGGTAATCAATGGCACAGAATTGAGTTGGAGGCCTGTGGCCAGTGGAGTTCCTCAGGGATCGGTTCTGGGGCCAGTCTTGGTTCAACATCTGCATCAACGATCTGGATGAGGGGACAGTGTACCCTCAGAAAGTTCACCAATGACACCAAACTGGAAGGACTGGCTGATTCCTCAGAAGGCTGTGCTGCCATTCAACGGGATCTTGACTGGCTTGAGAGTTGGGCAGAGAGGAACCTCATGAGGTTCAACAAGGACAAGTGCAGAGTCCTGCATCTGGGAAGGAACAACCCCATGCACCAGGACAGGCTGGGGATTGAACTGCTTAAGAGCAGCTCTGTGGAGAGAGCTGGGAGTCCTAATTGATAATAAGCTAAACATGAACCAGCAACACCAACTTCTTCAGCATGAACTTCTTGCCCTCATGGCCAAGAAGGCCAATGGCATCCTGGGATGCATCAGGAAGAGTGTAGCCAGCAGGTCAAAGGAGGTTTTTCTCTCCCTTTCTCTGCCCTGGTGAGGCCTCATCTGGAGTCCTGTGTCCAGTTCTGGGCTCCTCAGCTCAAGAGGATCAGAAAACTTCTGAAGAGAGTCCAGTGCAGGGCCACCAAGATGATCAGGGGACTGGAACATCTTTCATACGAGGAAAGGCTGCGGAAACTGGGGCTGTTTAGTCTAGAAAAGAGGAGACTGAGGGAAGATCTTATTAACATTTATAAATATTCAAATGATGGGTGTCAGGAGGTTGGGACATCCCTTTTTTCTATAGTAGCTAGCAATAGGACAGGGACTAATGGGATGAAGCTGGAACACAAAAAGTTTCACTTAAACATAAGAAAAAACTATTTCACTGTGAGAGAGACAGAGCCCTGGCACAGGCTGCCCAGAGGGGTTGTGGAGTCTCCTTCCTTGGAGGTCTTCAAGACCCGCCTGGACATGTTCCTATGCGACCTGATCTAGGTGAACCTGCTTCTGCAGGGGGTTTAGACTAGATGATCTCTAAAGTTCCCTTCCAACCCTACCATTCTATGATTCTATGTTACTCTTACAAACTCCAATTATTTTTATGACAGTAAGATGAACTCAATCTCCTCATTTCTATATTCAATTTTTCTGTACCTCCTACATCATCTTCTTTCATATTACACACACCGACTTCTGTGTTTACTTGCTTTAGCCTTTCAAAAGAGTTTACCTAATACTAATTCAAAAACTTGAATAACTTATTGAAAGGATCAGCATGTTCATTACAGGTTATTCTATTTGCAATTCTGTGGTCTTCATATGCCCTTCGGGACTCATTAGCTGCACTAATGCAACAGTGAACACATTTACAATGTATGTTCTTTGTAAGATTTAAAGACTTGATCTAAGAAGGGCAAACTTTGTTCCAAGTTATCAAAAAAATAATCAATGAAACTAATCACAAACACAATGTCAGGCACATACCTTACTCTTCACTAAAAAAAGTGCACCCCATAACCACAGAAAAGAAAAAAAAAGACCAGTTCTTATTCAATTATAGTGAAATACTTGACCTCCAGTTTGCCTCTGAGTTCTTCTAAAAAAACAGGAAATTGCTGACACACCTGTGTTATATAAGAAAAGGAATAACAAGTTTGATATCTGATACGCTAACACCACCAAACTGAATTAGTCTCAAAAAAAACCCCACCCAAAAATCCACAAGCACTACACCAGAAAGAACATTTTGGTGGCACTTAGAAACATAATTGGTAAACCAAAAACCCCACCAATTTTGAGTTATGAACATATTGAAATATTCAACATCAGGCCCTACCTCTAATGTAACATGTATTAAGAGCTGTTACTAAGCCTTACACTTAAACCAGATTCTTCCAGCATTTCACGGCTTGGCATCCTCACAATAGTATCTATCAGAATACTCTTTAAGCATAATTAAAGATTAGCCCATTGCCCACAACTTACATTTTCATGCCCATATCAGACTGATCCTCTCTAACAGCACACAAGCTGGCTACTATCAACTCAGCCCTTCTCCTATGCAAGTCATCATACTGTCCTCCGGTGCTTCCTCTCATCATTTTAATTTGCCCATCATGCCCTTCTCTCCAATTTTGGTGGTGCCAGTATTACCACTGATCTTGTGTGTCAGATCTCCCTCTAAATTCTCACATTTCCTCATATCTTAACCTTTTTTTCTGATCTCATTACAGAACCTCAGCACTACCTTGCCAGTGTACATCTGTGTTTACACAAGTTTAGTGCTACACACAATCCGTTAATTTCTATGTCATTCTTTCTCCGATCAAGCTCTAACAACTTTCTTTAGGTTATTTCTTTACTGCTACATTCACTCCTTGATGATACATATCAGCTGGTTGAGTGTTCCCAGTGTTCATTCAGCACCACTTTCTACCTGGTCATCTCTAATCAGCTTGGATCAAGAGAATATTTTGCCTGGTAATCCATGTCAACCTATGTCAATCTATGGCGCAGGAATAAATGTGAATTTATTAAGCAGATCTCTTTTCAGAGATCTGCTTATGTAATTATTTTTATTTGCTAATAATATAAAAAGATGGTCTTGTTAGATGTGCTCCCCCGCCATCAATTCAATTATTAGGATTTTTAACAATCTTTCAACACTGCCCACTGATGTCACCAAATTCTATTATTTGTCTTTCCAAATTTTTTTTTGTCTTTTTCTAGAGCAATTCTACTGTTGCAGAAACATATGAATGTTATAGAATCACAGAATGTTAGGGTTGGAAGAGACCTTTAGAGATCTTCTAGTCTAACCCAGAAGCAGGTCCACCTAGATCAGGTCACATAGGAACATGTCCAGGCAGGTCTCGAAGACGTCGTCACAGGGTTCCTTTCTCTCATACAAGCCATATCCATCACAAACTCAAAGGAAGAGCGTAAAAGAAAACAAAATCACAAAATAAATCTAAGAGCTTGGGTATCTAGATAATTTGTCACCATTTTCTTCAAAGGATCTTTATTGATTGAGAACACAGATAAAATTCTCAATTTGTGCAATCTTTTCTTTGAGCTAAACTCTTAGCTTTCTTCCAAGATTATTAAAAAAAAACCTTTCTACATCAAAAAAAACCCACTAAGTTTTTAAATAATACTACTATAATCAAACTGATGGGAAAAGAGCAAAAAGAACACGGTAAGCATCTTTAAATTTAGGCAGGTATGGTACTACTCCTATAGAATGCTGAAGTCTACTATCTGTCACAGATACTTTGAAAAATATCAGTCCTTGATTTCACTTAAGAGTACTTCGGTGTATGTTTTGCAGGACAAATTTCTAAATTATGAAATCAAAATTTGAAAAGAACAAACTTCAAAGCAGAGACTAGCTTTAATAGACATTTATTTCTGACATCAACTCACAGTGTGGATTTATAGTTATGAAATTCAGTTACTGACTATAACTTTCTTACTGCAATCCATTTGTTGGTGCTAGGTGTATGACAACGTTCCTCTGTCAGTATTTAAAACAGATGCAAAAATGAAAAACTGTAGAGACAACTGAGTTCTGTACACACCATATGTATCTGCAGATATACTGTAATCAATAATATTGCATGTATGTATTGTAATAATGTTATTTCACTCTTCAAAAAGTTGTCAGACCACAGGCTTTTAAAAGCAGCTTACAATTTTGGCTCGGTAAAAGCAGCTTTGCTGAACACTGTTTTAAGTGTACTTTACTGAGTCTATTACTTTCAGTTACACTAATTTGATTTTAAAAGGATAGACATGAATTTTTGAAAGAAGTTCAGTTTAAAGCCCTGATCAAGTGAACAGATCAAGTTAAGAAGGTGCAGTATTCAAAATATCAGGGAAAATTTAAGCCACAAACACTGAAAAGGTAATCCAACTCAGTGTGATGGGGACTCACCAGAAGTATGGCTGGGATATACACACAAAATGCCATTGAAGCTACTCTAGAGAAAAGTGAGCACAGCGTAGCTGGTTTTAAAATACGTTCAAGAAACTACACAATAGGAAGGAGAAATGAGTTGAGAGAAAGAATTCTAAAACGGGTAGTTTGAAGGGAATTTGAAAGACAAAGTGTTATTTTTGAAAAAGCATTCATCAGAAAATTAAAAGCTCATTTGGAAGAAAGAGGTAAATAACCACTTTTGGTTTTTTCCCCATCTGGTTGTATGCTTACTGTTTAATTTCACAGCAGCTATAGGTGACTCTTCTCTTACGAATGTGTGAAAACAGTTAAAAAGAACCATGAATTATTTTAAGAGTCTTAAATGATTTAGATGCATAATCCTGACCCAAGTCCAGAAAGCTCTGGGCTGTCACTTACCTATGTCAATTTTAAAAGCTGAAAAAGGTCCTTTTTACGTTATAACCTGTCTTCATATCTACATTTGATGGTGTATCTAATCTAAATGAGATCTTCCAGAAGGGACCCATAAATGCTACAGGAGGAAGGATGAATTGCTATGATCACTCTAAACAGAGAGAAGTGACCTCTTCAAGTAGTAGCAGTGTACTTCCCCTTTAGAGCTGCAGAGAAGCAACAGCGCTATTAACAAGGTCTTCACTAACGTATTCATGGATGTGATACCCTTTGTAAGCCTTGCTGAATATTCCATTCACCTACTTCCTCAAATGTTCAATTCCAGGAGAAATACGTCAGTATCATTTAAAAGGCAACTTTCTAGGAAAAATATTCAAGGAGTAAGCTTAAAAAAAAAAAGCTGTTACCACATTGCCAAGCCATCGTATCTTACCCTTCCCTTAGCATGCCTCTACCAGAGTTTGTGTGTGAAAATTACAAAAACAGTCATTTCATATCTAAATGTAATCCCTTGGCACAAGTCAGGGCGGTACAGACAATATAGCATGGGAACATCCGACAACCATGTGACCACACTTGGAATGCCACACATGGATGGATGTATAACTGCACTATCAGTAAAATTTCGGTCATATGTCAGGATCACGAACAATGTCAGGTACTTCAGGAGAAGGAAATACACTTTGTTGAAGTTTAAAGGAGTGTCCAGAAATTGCAAACACTATCCTGGGTTTCATGCAACATCTGCTCCTTCTGCCAAGCTCTATACAAAACATTCAGAATCTGCCACCAACCCTGGTGGTGTATCCTAAGGGCAGCTTCAGTGAAGCACAATAATCTGCCTTGCCTGCCTCAGGACCTTCTCCCAGACCCATACCAGAGGCATAGTCTAGAAACAAATCTTCAGATCCCTCAGAAAAGTTCCATGGATCAAATTGACTTCCCCTAATGTACTAAGGAACAACTAGATTAAGCCTGCATTAGCCAGGTGGACAGAAGGGAAGTTCAAGCATATATAGGTTCTGCCTAGAGGACACATTTCTTGTAGGTATTTGCTGGACAACCTGCTCAAGCAATAAAAACATGGAAGCTGACACGTGAAGAAGTCAGAACTGCCTGTTCTCATCGATCACCTCAAAACCTGCTCTGTCATGAAAATTGTGTCAGAGAAGCTAAAGTTCTAAGCCAGATATCTGTACAGGTAACTTCATCTGCTTCAGCAGAAGAGAAAGCCATGTTTGACAGCCTCCAGAACTGAGGGATCTCAGACCTATCTTACCATCCATTTCTGACAGGAAGAGATGTGAGTTTTTACATACAACCATTCCCCAATAGCAGAATAAGAAGGCAACAAGAACTTTTACTCCACCATGCAAGGCAGGCAACAAAGACCTGCAGTGAAGCACCACTGTGACCTTATGAGTACAACTGTAGAGACTGCAGTTGTCCCAGCGTTCTTGTTCTCTATTGTAACTGCTTTTGGCTCAGCAGACACCTAACTACACAAGACAGGCAAGACAGAAAAAATTTCTTCCACAGCAGGACCTCCAGGCTTGATTTCAGACCAAAGATAGCTGTCCTACTTCTAGCAATGCTATGTCAGCTCTCCAGGATATTACCTCTACAGACCATCAAGTGAAGCAGCATTGTCAGAAATATAGAGAGCACACAGTTGCTAGATTCAAGGGTCCCTGCCACTCTAAAGGATGGGGACTTGCATGAAGAGTGTCTTGTTCCACTTATTCAGCTCAGTCTAGAAACACACAACATAAAGATGGAGCTTTATTTAAACTAACTGTTTTCTCTAGGTCCCCTATTCAGCATGTATTTCACAGTCTGCAAAGCCAAAGATCGTAACTACTGTTTTCAGGCACCTGCTCACTTACTTTTATCTTAAATACATCAGATACTATTTAGACCTACTCTCCTAGTCATTAGCAGGCAAAGGCTTGGAATCACATGGGACATTATCCACCTGGAGAACAAGAGACTCAAAGAATAAATAATAAACCTAAACTGGTTTTGAGTGTGTAATGTGAGCAGGACCTGGCCAAAAGTGCTGACTTGTCCATGCTGAGAGCACACACACTGCTTAAGCATAGTCCACTGATATCTCTAGTGAGATGCATGTGCTGGAGAAAGCACTCATGCCTCTATTGTCTCCAAGTTTTGTGCTCAGCTTGTAGAGAATTGTGTGCTGTGAGCTAGTAATCACTTGCACACTAATAGACAGCAAGATGCTGCTTAAGGTTAGCTGTTTTCAGTCTGTCAAGTTGATGTTGCTTTGCTTGTCATCTCCTTCCTCTCATCAAAGGTGGTCTACAAGCAGACGGTCTCCTGGCTTACTGCTAGAGTTTCATGAAAGCTGGACAAGAAGCATTAGAAGTTGCAGACAGAGCTGAATGGTAGCTGTTGCATGTCTTGTAACTTGCAAGCATCCACTTGTTAATGCAGAGAGCTTCTGTCATTGGGATGCTGAGCAGAGCAGGACTTGTTCTGGGAGAAGATGAGATGTTTCTTCTCATCACTGTTTTAACCATCTAGTCTACAATAGGTTTGGGAAGAGATGATGTATACAGGCATCTTGCAGTATTCCTGGACCCCAGACTCTATGGGATATGGTGCAGTGCAGTAGGCAAAAGAAGAAAAAAAGTAGAAAATTAACTGGATTGCTGGACAAAATAGCCAGCACCTTGCATGTTTAAGAATGCTCAGATGACATCTTGTGAGTCTACAGAGAGATACACTGGCTTGGGATGTAGGTCTGAGCATCTAGAGGAAATAAAAGTTGTAAACATAGGGAAATCAGTCCTATAACCTATAGCAATTTTGGCACAACTAAATTCTGATTCATAGTTTCAGAGTGGCATCTAACATTTCTCTGTGCAGGAAGATGAATCTCAGCCTTCATGACCAATCATGCATAAAACTCTACATGTTTAGACATAGCCACAGCATTCCATGTTATCTAAATAATATTCATGCCCACTGGACACAATAATTAGAGGGTTACTAAAATTTAAGATTATAAACAATTCTTTCTGCATGAATCATTCAGAATATGTCCTCCTTTGCTACCGAAACAGCAGACTGATATTGACTGCATTTAACTTTACTGTAGAGAGAAACGTAGTTTAATTCTGTCTCTTATAGGTGAGGTCTTAGTTTCTTCATAGCTCATTATTCTAAAAAATAAAATCAAACCCACAACAAAACCACCAAATAAGGTTTTCAAAGTGCCTTCTTGCCTTCAGCTTCTTTATTTCAGTTATTCAATTGACTCCAAATTGTCTCCAGTGCTTATACACAAAGTGGTAATTACCTTGTGTGGGTCAGTAATAAGAAAAAAGGGACAATACACCTCATTCTATAACAAAATGAAAGATTTTATAACCTTATGCAGAATGGAGGGCTCTTAAATTATTCAGCTCTGTACATCATATAAATTTCCGGCACAACAGAAATATGGGTATTCAAATAACAAAAATGTGGTGGTGTTGGTTTTGGTTTGTTTTTTTTTTTCCCCCCACTTTGAGGCTTTCTTAATTGGCTCTTTAAATGTTCATCTGATTCATGATCTATCTTATGTGAAAGGGACATTTTCCTTCCGCAGTATGTGTTGGCATGACATTTGCTATGACTATTGATCAAGACAAAAAAATAATCCATGAGATTCCCTGTAACAGACCAAAGACACCATGCAGTGGATTCTGTAGTGACCTCTTGCAGCTTCCAGGGTGAGGTTAGAGGCAGGATGGAGACAAAGAGCTCTTTGACTACATATTCACAACCTATTGCTCTCTGACTACATATTCATGTCCTATTTTTCCCAGGTGATACCTCTCTGTCAGTGACATGGGTTGGCTCTGAGCCTTTTCCAGTTCTCATCAGCAATATGATCTTGACTAATCCAGTTATCTGTGTTAGCCCTTATATCCAAGTTCAAAGCCTCTACTTGCTTCCCAGAAATACACACTTCCATTTACATCATTAAGATTTTACTGGCTTTGTTCTCTCATGCAATTCTTAGGATGAAAGGGTTTTTTTCTCCTTTTACTACAAAATTCCAATAAAATAGGCAAAGCTTCTACTAATTTTTGGAGGTATTGCAAAAGAAAAATCAATGTAAAGTGAAACAACAGAATTTCAATTTATTACTGCATTTAGTAACTTTCCAATTATTAAACCAAAGAGTTTCTTCATCTAGTCCAGATTCCAAAAACAAAACAAACAAACAAAACCATAGAATCATAGAATGGTAGGGGTTGGAAGGGACCTTTAGAGGTCTAGTCCAACCCCCCTGCAGAAGCAGGTTCACCTAGATCAGGTCGCAAAAAAAGAAAAAAAACCCCAACCCACAAAACAAACCAAAAAAAAACACAAAAAAAAGAAAATTCCATACATCACTCCTTTAAACTTTATTCATTCACTGTTCTCTGCAACTAATCAATACAGTTTCTAAAAAGGGATGCAGAGCAAAATATAAATGGTTTGAAGTACCATTTGCTATGTAGCATCAACACTTACTGCCCATATGCACAGCATTACTTTAAACAATTAACCAGCTGTAAAATACTTATATTCAGAGGCAATTATTTCTTCAGCTATCTTCTACACAAAAAATATACCTAAATTTGCAGTTATAGTAATGCCACAGCCAACACCACTCCTCTACACCAGGGTAAACTGAGCAAATTCAGATGCAGCAGGCATCTTTCAGAAGAGAAATATTATTAGCAGTACCATCTTTTCTTAAGAAAATATGAAACTTCTGTAATTCTGTATTACATAATATTATAATATAAAATCAAACAAAACAAGTGAAAACCCTAGAGTTACACACTGATAATTCACATTAATCTTATGTCTTTATTAGTAGTTTCAGACAAAAGCTTTCTGACCAAAATGGGTAATTCAGATAGTGCTCAGTTTTTCCAAAACCTTAAACTTACACAATAAGTTTCACAGAATTTACATCATGCTTCAGATTTTTACAAATCATCCAAAGTATGAGAATTCAATTACTATTAAAATTTTGGAGACTGGATTACAATTTGCAATTAGATTTCATTCAGTAACACTACACTGAGTGAATAGCTAACATATTCTCAACCTGATGCAAGTCAGGTTCTCACTTTATTTATCTTGATGTGTCAGTACCATCAGCTCCCTTAGTATCAGTGCAGTTTATTATTCCTTTGTCTAACTGAAGCTGTAACATTAGGGGAAAAAATCTGCAGGTAAAAGAATAACAGCCTGCTCATGAAAATCTGACGGATCATTGCACTGATGTTCAGCAACTGCTTTACTCATGAAGAGTAATCCCCTTTGCTTTGATTTGTATGTACTTAGCACATACTCCTTATCCTTTTGTCCTGTTTGACTTTACCTTATGTCTTTTTTTTTTTTTTTTTAAATAGATTAAACCCCAGTTCTGGCCTCAGCAATCTATGCAGCTCCCATTCACTTTAGAATATAACTATATACCATAATTGGCAGATTTTTGTCTTTCCACTATCTTGATTTTAACCTATCTGGAGAAGGAAGCTATGTAGTGTTCTTTTTCGCACAGGAGAGTAATACAGAATCACTTTATACATACTACAGCAATAGCAACATGGAAAAGATGCAATCAGATGACACTTTAAGAGAAATACTTCAGCTTATGTATCACATAATTAATCAATTTCATGCAAGAACATCATCCTCCATCACAGCAAGCAAGCATAAATTTAATTATTTGTTTTAATCTATCTTACAATTGTTTTGATTGTATTTCTGTGGCCTTAAAATATGAAAAATATGCCTTTTCATTCTCTCTTCTGAAGTACTTGACTGAAATCACTGCAAAGTACATTTTTTTTTCTTAACATCACAATGGATTTATTATGTTGCTTCATTATTTTGATCTGACATTTCTATGCATAAAATCTAAGTTATAGTCCGAACAACACCTGAAAAATACTCTCAGTTGTGTCTCCTGTTTCTTCTCCCAGCCCAGTGTCTTCTTATAAAGACAGCAATACAAACACTCCAGAGAAATGAAAGGAATGAGGAGAAATGATGCACACAGACTTCACAGGCGACAAACATCTCAGCAGCTCTTTCCAGAAGTACGGATGACCATTCTGAGGATAAGTAAATGGGAAGAAGGGTCAGAAATAACACTCCATTTTAAACAGTCAGTACTTAAACATTGCTCACATGCAATGTGTACAGACTTTCCATTAAAACGAAGTAAAATTGCAGAAGCAGCTCCGTTGCTACTTTGTGGCCTAGAGAAAAAGCATTTAATTTGACAGACACCTCAAAAAAATCTCTTAATCATACCAGCACACTTTGTTTTCATGTAATCAGAAAACACTAAAGAAGCTAAACACTTAGGCATCATAAACACTTACATTTAGGCATCAGTAAGGAAAACTAGCAATGGAGAGGAGAGAAGCATGGACATATTCTGATGCAGGGAAAATGTACCTAGAGTATATGCCAAAACTTGTTAAAATTATTTAAAGGTAATTGACAAAAGATGGCAAAGAACAATCATTGGGAATTGGTTTTGATACAATTTAGACAGACCATCAAAACAGTGGAAGAGCCACGAAAGTGTATCAGCCTCTCTCATTAGGGTTGCCCTAATGACTAAATGAGCACTTAACTGCTGCTAGTTACAACTTCAACTTCCATGCTCCCTGACACTTCTGCTCCTGGCTAGGAATGATATCACTACACTAAGTCTTCCACAGCTAATGTCTTAAGGAGATCTGAACTCTCTCAAGATTGCAATCTTGACCATTTCTCCCAATACAGAGAACCCATCAAGAGATGAAAATTTAATGTGCAAAAGTGACATCCTGACTTCATTATAGTCAAAAGCAAATCTCCTCCTGGCTAAGTAAAATCCTTGACCTTTTCAAAGTCTTAACACTGTCACTATCTGTGTCCGCCTAAGCAAATTGTTTAGAGGACGCCCATTCCATCACCTTCTTTTGAAATCTGCATTTTCTTCACAATCTGAATCAGGATCAATGACACGCATTAACACAATGAAAAAGAATGTCTGATCAACTCTTAGAAGTACTACAAGAAGTCTCATCACATTAATAGGCTGTTATGCTCCAGTCATACATATATCACAGAAATGCACTAAAAACATAGGGTTACACACACATTAATTACATCAATCTTGTATCTTTTCCACTAGTTTCTGATTAAAGATTCTTGATCAAAAAAAGCACTTACTAACTGGATTTTCCAATCAAAATATAGCTTTGAATTCTTTTGTTGTAAAGGATAAAAAGATAACAATATTCAGTAACACTTTCATATCAGAACTCTAACTTCCTTCTTCTGGGGAAAAACAGAGTATAGACAGATGGAGTGGAAGACAAAGTGTCAGCATACAATAAATATAGATACTTCACATTCTTCCAAGAAATTTTGTGTAAGAAACCTGGATTTATTGAGAGCAGTTGAATAGTCCCTTTGACACTTACTCCATTCACAGATCTTCACAAAAGACCAACATGTTCCAAATAGGAGAAGTAGCACTTCTAAAGCGTTTTACTCCACTTCTCCTTGTTACACTGCATTCAACTGTGTTCTCTGTTCAGTGGAAATCATCCATCTTCAAGCAAGCAATGTACATGTGCAAGAGGAATGGATTGCTAGGCTGCTACTACAGACGGTATTCCTAAATTAAACCAAGATATATAATTTCCAAAAGAAAACACCTTTCTCCAACTCTGACCTTGGTTTGGACTCCCCTCCAAACTATTCAATCTTGTCAGCTCTCTGGCCCTGATTGCCACAGGGCTGCATCTTGATCATATCTTGAGTCTTGTTGCTGATGAGATTTAACTTTGATTCCCCGCTGCTCTCTACTTACTCTGATTTTCATGAAAGGAAAACTGAGTACATATAGGCCAAAAAGGATCCTATGGCAAACTCCAGCTAAATCCCTGATCTGGATGATGGAGGTCAGTGAGGCATACTTTATCACATTAGAAGACTATTTAAGATATTTTTTAGCTATTGAATATTTTTCATTTCAACTCATCGATCTTTCAATTTAAGAGAAAACATAAAAGACTAAAGCAGTAACTACATCTATTGTATATTTGCAGCACATTCCTCTGATTTTTGGCCATATATGAAAAAATTAATACCTAGCTATCTATGAATCTGGTACAATGCCAGTAATTTATACATCTTACACACTAAACACAGTTACTATGTGCATGCTGGTTTTTTTCTGTTTAAAATTTAGTGTTTCTTTTTTTTTTCTTGAAGTATTACATTCACACCTGTAGTTCACTCACCTCTTGGCAAAGTAAGATTTCAGTTCAAGAGTTGGGAACCCTGGAGTCTTAATGACAACTGTCAAAACCTTGAACAATTACAGATTTGTATAACTAAAAGCCTAGACATGCAGAATGTCTCTGTTATGTCGTTTTCTTCATATGTCCCTACAAAGAAAATATTTTAATGGATGTGAAGTGTTTCAAAATAAAATTCCAATGCCACGTTACTTCTCTACTCCAACATAACATCATTCAAGAACTTTTCCAATAAGAACTATCAAATAAAATTTGTTTCCATGCAAGTTGTAATACCAAACCCTTAAAAGCACATAATACTTTTTATTAATTTTATGGTCTCGAGACAGTACAGTTGCGATCAATGACTTACTTGTGGATTTTCAGATTCGTGCGCCATTTACCATTTGGTAGATTCATCAAGATGAAGGTTTAGGGCTACCATTTACTCAAACACTAGACCTCATTTAGAATACTACATCTGGTTTTGGTGCTCCCAGTTATGGAAAGATGTCTCCTCCTGAGTCCACCAAGATAGTCAGGAGCTGAAGCACTTGCCCCATGAGGACAAACTCAGGGAGCTGAGCTTGTTCAGTGCTTAACGGTTACCAACAAGATGGAGGCAGACACTTGACAGATGAGCATGGCACAAGAACAAAAAACAGCAGTCATTAATTCAAACTGGGAGGTTATGACTCAACATCAAGAAAAATTGCTGTAAGGATAATTAAGTATTGGGTCTGATTGTCCACAGAAGCTGTAGAATTCCTTTCCTCTGAAGTTTTCCAGACAGATCTGGAAAAATCCCTACAGAACATGATATGAATTCTATGTTGACTCTGTTTTGACCAAGACATTGGACTACAGACCTCCTAAGGTCCCTTTCAACCTGAATGCTTCTCTTATTTACTGTAATCACAAGCACCACAAAAAGTAAAGGGAAATTAAATTTGTTCTTTGACCTGAATACATCCCAGGATATATTAGTCAAGCTTTTTTAAAAACAAAGAATATGACCACACTTGGACAAGACACTAATGAGATCTGTGTGGTCACAGACTACCATTCTGGTCACGTTTGCTGAAGAAACAAATTAAAACTGAAAATTAATTAAAATTCTGATTTTCCCGTAAAACATACAGGTTTCCTCACGATCTGTTCAAATTCCCTATTGCCTGCCCATATTTATGATGCTATCAGCACCAACTGGAGTAGTCTTTGATCAGAGACTGCTGTTGCAAGCAAACTGGCTCTTAAGCTTTGTGTGTATCACATCAGATAGTTTTCTTTCTTCTAATGCAAACTAAAGGCCACAAAAAATGGTGCAAGAAAAGGATTGTGAAAAAGAGTGACTCTTACACCAGTGTAAGCATGAGGACAGCAAGGGAAATATTGCTTCAACAGCTTCGGTGAAAGGTTACAGAACTGCAAGGGAAGGACAGAGAGCAAAGGTGCAAATGCAAGACCCTTGGCATTGCACAAGACTGAAGCATCAAAAGTACTGTGCAGCACATCGTTTCCTTAATGAATAAATTCAGGCTCGAATCTTGTAGTCACAAGACTGGCTTATCCTCTGGGCTGCTAATTTCTCTAGCAGACTAGGCACCATCTTTTCAAGATATTGATCAGACAAGGTCATCTTTCCTCTTCTAGGTTAAAACAGCATGGCAACAGAAGCTTGACTCAGTGAATATGCTGACAGAGATTCACACGTGCTCAACCTGAGCCAGACATGGGACTGAAGCCTGTTGCATCAGGTGCAACAATCATCCATTCCAGAGAGTACTCTGTCTTGGACAGAAATGAACTTTAAAAAAAAGACTGAAAGTCTCAGAGCAGAAATTGAATTAAGAGATGCAGAATTCAGCATCTCCTACACCAAAGGCAGAGGAACTAAATAAAAGATATATGGTAAGTAGCCATGTTCTTACAGGAACTTTGAGCTACCTTCACTGACAAGCATTTCATTTCCTTAAAAATAGTTTACATGTATTCAATAGCTTTAAACCCAAACTATCCTGTCAAAATTTCTTTATAATGTCTATGTACCATGATTTGTAAGTGATCAATGTTAACACTTACACTGAATAAATGCCATTAATAAGAAAATACAGAAAAATAAGAACAAATATTTGCTTCCTACTACCTTTCTAGCTCATCATGATGCATTAACTTAATGCTAAAGGCAAGTAAAGAGCTGATCTTGAAGGTTGTGTAACAAAAGTTTTCAATCATTTTTCCCCACAAAGTTGCATAAATTGCACCTTGCCAATCTTGTCTGTGTAAGAATGTATGAAGAGTAAAACTTAATTAAACCAAAGATCTCTTTGGCCCAATATCTTGTCCCCAAGATACCAACACAGATGTCCAACTGCAGATAAAGAAAAGTGAGAAAGCACAATGCAATCATGTAGTGGTACCTCCTTGGAATACTCTGAAGTACCCAGATTATTTGTAGGTGTGGTCATTGTGATCCAGAGCCATTATCTCTCTACTTTCTAGCCTTTGCTACATTTTTTGTTTTAGAATTTGTCTAAATAGTTCTTGAACTCATATTAGCTTTCAAAATGTTACATAACAATATATTGTGTAACAATGGAGAAACCCAGAGAAGTTTTGAGTATGTCCTCACAGGAAAGTTAAATCCTACCTTGCAGTAGAAAGGATTTTAAGATGGCCTCAAAGTACTGAACTACTATCTTCTCATACTAAGCAAGCACTGTTTTGCTGTATTTAAGCTGCCTGAAGATGAAACTATAGATTAGCATGTACAAATAAACTTCATGCTATTATAAAAGTTGCAATAATAAAGTCAACACTAGTGCAATCTTACCCAGCATGTACTGCCATTCACTCCAAATAAACTACAGCAAGCATGACAAAAGAAATTTTCCCATATATAATAACCCTAATTTAAAAACTCAAAAGCAGCAAATGAAAGATGACTTCATCAACTAACGTTAGCTCTAAAACGCCTTACTCTCGCCTATAAGTTTCAGTAAACAATCTCACCTTAAGTAATTCAGCAATATAACTTTCTCTGAAAAGAAAAAAATGCTTACTTCTCTAGGAATCTTTACTGAAACTTTGAACCATAACAAATACTTTTTATCACGGAACAGTCCAATGTTCTGTCTTTATAGAAGTTATCTTTAATTTAACTCATCAAATGTATTATGCACGTTTCTACTTAAATGCAGTACCAGAAAGACCATTTTCTTACACAGTCTTGAAAATACTAGAAAAATTTGATACTCATTCTTTTAATTTCTACAAAAAGTTAATTTCACATAAACTGTATGCATACAGGACATAGCACATCTCAGCAAATGTGGTCCAAACCTCTTCTGTAAAAGAGATAAAATTCTCACTCCTATGATATTCTAAGCTCTCCTAGCTACATGATTCAGCTATGACTACACTGTAAACCAGAAACACTTTCTATTGGAGTTTGTATACACATACCCTAAGTAGTCTCAATACTTATTAAATGAAAAAAGCACATGCAGTTTGGTAACTATGTGCTTAATTTAATTTTAGTTTATAATTTTGGAGATAAATAGGTTACAGCCGAACTTTTTGGTCATTTTTCAGTGGTTATGGTTGTTCATACCCAACAGGATTTTATTACTTTAAATACTGCATTTCTCCTACTAAACATTAGTTGAATGCTAAGAAACTAACTATTCCAACTACATTTAGTTATCCTCAGTATTCACGATAACTCATACCAGAATTCATATCCTTTTCATGATGGGTACACATGAATTTGATCAATAATTTCAGGATGCAAATTACATTTTTAACAGCAACCTCTATGGGAATAAGGTAGCGAGATGAACAACCGAAAAGTTATTTTTCACTTTAAATGCTTTTTAGAAAGCATAGTTTTTATAACTGAATCTCCTTTTAATGTTATCTGCTATTAAGAAGTCAGAAAATGCATATACCATTCAATCACATTTTCTTCCCAGAAACAAACAAAAAAAGAGGAACAACTGCACCAAATGAAGCATGCACTAGGACTTTCAGTAGTGCAGATCCTATTTCAATTTGTTTTCAGAATGGTCTGGGCAGAGGAAAATGGTGGCAAACAGATGATACACAACAGCTTACAGACTACTATTCATCCTGTAGACTGCTCTTAATTTGTGGAAACGCAGATTAGCGGAAAACCAAACATTAGTGTTTTCAAAACTTGTATTTCAATGTCAGGTTGAAAATATTTCAGACTACACATTCACAGAGACTTTGATACCAAAATACAAAGGAATTTGTCACCAAGAACAGTATTTGGAGTAGCTTAACTAATTATGGTGCTGCATTTGCATCAACTTGGTCACCAAGAACTATAATGGCATATTTTTTCGATTGTCAGAGTTATGAACTGACAATGATATTTTCATTCAAAAGAACTATTTCAATATTTATATGAAGAAGTTGACACTAGTTGTCAGTAAATACGACCGACTGCATTTCCCTGCGGCCATGACATATTTTTTCCCAATATTTAGGATCACATCTCTGCCATCACAATGAAAAAGAGGTGTTAGCATAGTGTATTATTCACATCATTGACAGAGGAAACATACATAGTTAAGATATACTTATTTCATACAAATAACAATGAAACTTAAGTATATGAAAGCACGAGTCTGCTTTCAAAGACTGGTCTGGTATTATGACAGAGAAAGAGCCTGCATTTCTTTCTGAACAAAGTAGGTGTCACGGGTACAAAACATATGTGGGCTGGGTCCTCTGATACATCAATGCATTGGATATGAGAGAAAAATTAAAGATATTCAATAGAAGAATAATATTAAATATCTCCAGTAGATCGAAGGAAGCTGTTGGGGAAACAGGATGTGGGGCAGGGAGGTGAACAGGGAGAGTGCATTCGAAAAACCTTACTGAGAAATACCTTTCTTGTTCATGAGTTCTCAGCAAAGCTTACAGGCCTTTGTGAGCTTGCAAATTAAATCCTGTCACAAAACTATTCTTCTGTCACAGAAAACAAAATGCCAAGGAACTAAAGCTGACAATGTTGATAGACAAATATGTTTAAAATTCCTCAGTTTTTGTGTCGGTGCTTGTTTTGCGCTGTTTTTCAGTAAGATTCTCAACAGCTTTTGCATCAGAAAAGAACATTCATGAATTTTCATATGTCAAAAGGTCTCCACAAGTTGCTTCACTACTTCTTTCTGTGTTCAACTTGTTTTAAACATGCCTCCCCTCTTAAATTCTCACGCAGTTTAACTGTTTTTAGACTTCTTTGGAGCACTTAAAATGCCACGGGCTCAGTACAAATCTTTGCAAGACAAATAACTGGTTGTTTGGGGTTTTTTTGTCTGTGACAAGCCCGAATAATTACTGATGGCTATTATATTCTATTTCAGTCCCAAATTCGGACAGTTTAGTTAAGTACAAACAAGTGAAACCCTTATGGGAAACTACCGGTCCGATGCCCAGAGCTGCAAACCTGTAAACTGCCTTGCCGGGACGACATATCGCTTTGTCACCGAAAGCATAGTTACACAAAACTCCGGCCGCGCAACCGGGACGGGATGCAGCCGTACCTGCCTTCCGCCAACTCCCGAGCCCAATGCCGGCCCGGCGGCGGTGTCTGAGGAGAACTCCGCACCGCCCGCCCCAGCTCACACCTGTTCGGCCCCCCAGGAGGCAGCTTCCCCCGACACCATCCCCCCAGGTACCCGCTACCCTGCCGACCGTGAGGAGTTCGCACTCTCCTCTCCGCCTGCTGAGGCTCCAGCAAGCCCCCGTTGCTAGCTCCCGAGTCACCCTGAGTACGCCTGCACACTGCGGCACAGCCACGGCCGCACAGGGGGAAGAGGCGGCCAAAGGACCACCCCTCCCGGACCGAGCAGCGCAACACGTACGCCCGGCAGGACAGACGCACGGAAAACTCTTCTTCCACTCACCCTCCACTGAACTTGCCGGGGGGCAAGTTTTGCCCCTCACCCACCGCCACCTTACCCGCCATAACTTCCCGAAACCTTCCCAAAGATCAAAAAAAAAAAACCAAAATCCCCCGTGGCAAGGCAAGGACAACGGCTGTGCAGCGGCCCCGGCCGGCCCTCACGGCCCCGCTCTCGCTGCCGGCTACTGGCCGGGAGCAGCGCAGCACAGCACAGCGGCAGTCGAGCGGGACCACTCACCTTCCCGTGCCTTCACCTTATCTCTTCGCTCGCAGGCTGCAACTTCCAGTCGTTTCCCTCCGTGCCATCTTTCACCGAGGCAGCAGAAAAAGGAGCAGAGAGGAAAAGTTGCGGCGGCGGCGGCTGCCGCGGGGATTAAGTGGCCATCGCGCCGCCGGCGGGGCGAGCCTGTGTCGGGCGGGGCGGGGCGGCGGCAGCTGGCGAGGCGCTGCGCGCTGCGATCGCAGCCCGTGGCGACGCGAAGAGGATTTACTAAAAATAGCGGCTCCGCTCAACTCGGCGAGGTTGGGCTGGACGGGGGGGTGGCGGGGGAAGGTCGGCGGGCTGCGCCACGCTCCCCGCCGCGGCCGCTGGGGGCTGAGCCTGCGGGGCTGCGCCGTTCGAGCCGCGGTGGGCACGGCGCCGGGGCCCGGGCAGAGGGGCAGGGAGGCGCCCCGCGATGCTGGCGTTTCGGGCACGAAACCCAAGGGGCTGCGGTTTCCCGGGCGCAGCCGCTTGGGGCGGGCGGGGTCAGTCAGTGCTGCTGCCGTAGCCCACTGTGGGGGGGGGTGCCGGGACTCCCTCTTGCGCTCCACCCCCGCCCAACTTCGGGGCCCTGAGAGTGTTGGCAGCCGCGGCAGCGCGGCCCCGAGCGGCGGCCGGAAGGGTTTTCCCGTGGGCCGGAGAAGGCAGGGCCCGCATGCTGTCCGCGCCGGGCCCGGCCTAGGCCCGGCGGGGCTGCTGCCGCCTCCCCGCGGGGACGGGCTGGCGGCCGGTTGCGGAGTAGCCGCACGGTTACTTCGCGCCCTTGGCACCCTTTCCACCGGTAGTCTCTCTCTCGCTCTCACACGGCTGCCCTGTCAGAGAAGGGAGGGGCCGGCGAGGCGCGGCGGTGTGGCGTGAGTACCCACGTCTGGGACGGCATCCGCCGCTGCCTCCACTCAGACCTTGGTGTTCGCACAGGGTTAAAGTGTATGAGCTGCCGTGTGGTCCTCGTGTGGTAGGTGCTTCGGTCCCTTTGGGCTGGCACGTCCTGAGGTGATCGAACATTAGCACTGCATTCTCCTCGTGGCCTTTTTATCAGTCTTGACATTTCTTAATATCTTCAACTAGAGGATGCCCACCGTTCTGACCTACATTAGGTCTCTTTGGTAGTGGTTAACAGTCTCCATAAATCCCTTCTAAAACTATTTTATATAGCATATGAAGCACTTTAGTGTGCCTTAACCACATTTATTCCTAATATGATTTTATGGATAGATTTCTTACCTAAATGGGAGAGAAGAGAATGTCATCATCTCCCAGGTAAAAGTTAGCTGCAAACCCATGTAGTTCTTGTAAATCTAAGCAATTTAAAATAAATAGTTATCAGCCACCTAAAGGCTTTGGAAATTGCATTTGTCTTTATATATATTCCACTTACTACTGTAGAAATGTCAAGCTGTGTTTTACTCTTTTTTTTTTTTTTTAAAGGTTGATTGTACTTAGGTTTTGTACTGTGTTGCTTTCAGTTGTTAACTTTTCTGAAACATGTTTTAAATTGTCATTTCTAAGATTGGTGAAGACCTGGTTAACACTAAAAGGTAAAGCTGGTGGTTTAAAAAAAAAAAAAAAAAAGTTTGGAATTTCAGCCTGAATCTCATTGATTCAAGGGACACGACAGATGAAAACTTAGCTGTGGTAAGCAGTGTTTCTTGTGATCCTCAAAATCTCACTTCACAAAATTGGAAATAAAACTGTGTCTGGATATGTTTCAACTTGGAATCTCATTAGTTTGGCTTGCTTTTGTTTTAGTTTGGGAATCAGTTTCAGTGGTATTGCTTGGTGTTAAGTCATGGAGTGCCATGTATCAGATCCAAGTCCAAAATTGGCTATTGAAATAATACAGTTCTGTTTCTCTGACAGATAGATACACTTCAAACTGATACATAGTTTTGTTTCATTGTTTACTTTTGCCCTCTGCCTCCTGAAAGGAAACATCAGCATTATAATTATATTCCAAAAGACTAGTCACTGTTCTATTGCTATGTTGGGAACTCCTGAATTTATACTGGAAAATAATAAGCATTTCTGAGACACCTCCATATTTTGGTTACTGCTGTGTTTGCCCTACTCATTTCTGCTTGCTGCTAATAATGAAGTGGTGCATGGTGGTAATATTCAGGCAGTCTTTATCTTGCTTTTGATAGATCTATTATGGCTAGTCCATTAATATTTTATCTACTCCTAATCCTGCTGACCAAAAAATGATTTATAGACTTGACTGATTTGCTGGAATGAATGTGTAGCTCTCCTTTCAAATGTAGCATTCCCCATTTTATCACTGTCTGTCTGAGTTACTACAAACATTTACTGAAAGTCATGGGGGTGAGAAAAGAATATGGTGTGCCAGCATTATAATTTATAAGTTTAATTTATAAAACCTGAGATGAGATGCTGAAATCCTCAGAACATTTTTCATCCCTAAAAAAAGACTTGTGTCATCCTTGCAGCTTCATCTCTGCCATACTGTGAACTGGTGTCTGCTGACCATTAGGGTAATGATGCTCTTCACATACGCTCTAATTTACCATAACCAGATTTTTGAATGGAGAAAACCTGCATATTAATCACACAGAGGATCAGTAAGGTAATTTTTGGGAGGGCCACAATAGGTTTTGAAAACCACAGCAGAACTGAAAAATTGTCTTCCCCGTGGTTTCTCAGTTTAGGGACTAGAAGAAAAAAAATATAAACTCCCTCCCAATCAATTAGAAACGCTGAAAATATTGAAAAAACTAATACATACAAAACTCTGTACTATTCAGTAAACATTCATCACAATTATACATATTTTAGTATTGGTAACACTGTGGAAAAATAGCTTTTGGAAATTGCAGGCCTTCACTAGAAACTACCTTAGGTATTAAAAAGGCCCTGAGGTACAACAGGTCATCAAGCAGTACTTAAGACTCATCAAGCAGTGTGCAATTCCCTCAATTATGATAAGGAAACGTGTAGGATGTTCTGTATTGTGTGACTATTAAAATTGATACCAGTGATGTGCCTTTCCAATCCAGTTCATAAACCCATCATTTCACAAAAAGTGAAACCCATCCAGATGAGCAGAAAAATATCCTTAACTTTTAACAAGACCAAACTGTGCTTCCAGCTTAGGTGTGCCTGTTAACTTGTGGATCTGAATAAGATGGAAGTAACATTTGTCCATGAAAACCATTGAGGAATGAAGAAAAGCTAAGTCTTCCCCATTAGTTGATGTTAAATGCCAGCTCTTTGCAGAAATGGTAAGTCCTTTTGGATCTATTTCTGTTCCTCGGCTGCCAGACAGCAGATTCTGTTCATTATCCCTGGCAGTCAAGAGGCTTCAATTATTCTTCTTGGGTGTAATCTTGCAACACATCTATGCTTCTAGTCACATCCAGAGAAGACTGATAAAATGTACTTTACAGAGATGATTCTTAAATTCAGTTTGAAGTTCAAGGAGGCAGCCACCAACTTGGTAATATGAATAAACACCCCAAAGCTTTGCTGGTGTGTCTTAAGTTCTTGTCCAGTTTTCAACACAACTCATGGCTCTACTTTTTATCTTCAAAGTTCAGAGTAGTTCAGGTCATGCTATACTGCTCTGTAGAAATCAATACTTGCAACTTCTCATCTGTCCCATTATAGGGCTTCCAATGCTTCAGATCAATTTTTTAAACTGGAATTAATAGACTGATACCAAGCATGTTGCACAGATCAGCCACACACCATGTACCTAAAAAATGCAGCCCCCTAAACAGTGTTATGTGTGGTGGTTTGACCCTGGCTGGATGCCAGGTACCCACCACATGGCTCTATCACCCCCCTCCTCAGCAAGCCAGGGAGGGGAGAAAATAAGATGAGAGTCTCATGAGCTGAGATGAAAGCAGTTTAATAAGGAAGTAGTAAAACCACGCACATGAGAAGCAAAGCAAAAGCAGATAAAGCTGTTACTCTCTACTTCCCATCAGCAGTGATGTCCGGCCACCTCCTGAGAAGCAGGGCTTCGGTACACTTAATGGTTGCTTTGGAAAGCCAAAATGAATCACACCTCCCACTTCCTGCTCCTCTCCCCTAGTTTATGTTGCTGAGCTGACATCATATGGTATGGAATATCTCCTTGGTCAGCTGTCCTGGCCATGGCCCCTCCCAAGCTACCGACCCACAGCTACTGGTGAAGGTGGGGGAAGGAATGCTGGAGGGACAGCCTTGATGCTGTGTGAGCAGTAGCCAAAACATTGCTGTGCTATCAATGCACGTTTTTAGCTACCAACAGAAGGCACAGCACTACAAGGACTGCTGTGGAAAATCACCATCACCCCAGACCCACTACACTATGTGTGCTTTATATATGTATTAATGTTTGCAAGATTAACGTTGCAATTGGTTGTATTTTACTAAGAATGTTTGCATTAAGTCCTTCTCTAAAATTTTAAGATTTGTCCTCTCTAAGAAAAACATAAAAATTTGTTGGAGGTAAGGATTGTGACTGATCTGTAATGCCTGTCTGACTGAGAATTAGTCTTCTTTTGGGTAAAACTACTAGCCTTTTAGTAAGTATCTTCCTCAGTGGCTCATAAACATTAAAATGTCACATGTTTCAGATTGAGTGTAATTGTTGATACACAAAACCAAATACAGAGTGTTTGGTTTTTTTCCTGAAAAAAGATCAGCGATTTGGCTGGTGAGACAGTTTTACACAACTTGTGAGTAACAACTTACCTGCTACAGAAGTAGGCAATAAATAAAATGAACACAGGTGCCTGTGTTTTAAAGAGAATAGGGATTTTTATACAAATGTTAAAAAATAATAGTTTTATATATATTTAAAGGTCTTATGCAAATATATTTCCTGCACACTGAAGATAATTTAATGTGTGATTAGCTCTTTCAGTGCTGGGGCTTTCAGGAGTGTGTACACATACCTACATCAGATATGACTGTTCAGGTGGATAAAATTAAACATGTTGTTACTCTTTTTGTGTGTGTGTGCCAGTGGTTAGCCAATATTTGGAAATTTTGTGCGCCATTTCTTAGAAACATGATAGGATCAAGTGGTTTTGGATCCCAGACTATTTGTATGCAAAGAATATAAACAAATCCTGTTTCCTTGAACACAGTAAGTGGTGAAATGAGTGACCAGACTGGGCTGCAATGGCTGTAATGCTAAGCCCACACACAACCATCTCGCAGTAGCACTCTGCTCCCCCACAAAGTGGTTCTTCCATTCAGACAAAGTGAATGTTTTTCAGTGCCCACAACGCTGTGATAAACTGTGCAGAACTTGCAATCATTCATACAAAAAGGGGATCTAAGTAGAAGACTTAGATATCTGTTGAAATATTGCCTGTTAGCTTTCGAACTAAATGTCCTTGCTTTCCAATGCTGCCCTTTACTCATGATCCTGAATCCCCTTCTGACTGTTGTGGTCTGGCCTGCTTTTTGTCTGCATCCTTTTTTTTCCTTCCTTTTTTTCTGCTGCCGAGGTACCAAATTTTCTAAACTTCTGTGCTGAAGGCATTGGTATATCCCAGTATAGTGGTGCAAGTGACTTCTCAGATGTCCTAACCCTCTTCTGATCTCTGACCTTGTCCTTTGCTTGTTCTGAGCCAGGTGTCTTTCCCCAAAGATTTCTGATGACAGACTCCAGTGATTGCCGTATCCTGAGTCAATTGTTAGGTGAGCAGAGCAGCGAGTTTTGTCATTCTGTGCCCTGTTTACATATTCCTGGTGTTTTCTTGCTGTCCCTGATTTTCAGATGTCCTTGTTTCCTCCTGGCACACAATTTACAGTTCCACCAAAGAACAGCATTTGTATTCACATTTCATTGTGTAAATGTCAGCTTAAAGGACTGAGTACCTTTTTCAGCCTTGTCATGCTGATCCACAGTTCAGAAGGTAGTTTCTATTCTTTGCCATTACTAAGTTAGCAGGCGTTAAAGTATGGCTTCACTTAGCCTGGACAGAAAATTAATTTTATCCAAACAAAGCCAGATCATAACTGTATCAAGAACTGCTCACAGATCATGAATATATCTAGCTTACAAAACTCCACATATGTTACTCTTTGTAAAGGTGCTTAATGTTTAAGATGAAAAGAGAAACTCTGAGGAACCTGATGCAATCCTGCTTGTTTGGGTGGGTGATGGCATCCGTTTTTGTCATGCACTTATTACAATTAACTGTATAAGCAGATAATATGTGATTCTGAATGAAAGAGTGAGCCTGAAATTACACAAACCTTTCCCACTAGAATGACTCATCAGGTAGGTTTAGTTTCAGCTTTCTGCTTTATCTTTTTTATTATTGTTATCCCACACTCTGTAGTGATGACAGAGCAGAAGTTACTGGTGGGAGCCTCTGTTGATAAGCTTGGTGCAGGCAGCTTGGGCCTGGTGATGATTCATTTGTGATCAACTGCAACAAACAGCTCCATTTGAGTATCTTCGCAAGTCATTTTCTGGGGGACAAAACAATTTGGTAACATTATTATTCCTTCCTGTAATTTCTTACTTCTTGTTCTGAAATGTTGATATCTGCTAGTTTTTCTTGCCTGAGATTCCATAGCTTAGTACTAGAGCGGTGTGAACCACAAGCCATGGAAAGAGAACTTTTCCAGTACAGTTCTCAGCTGTGAGGAAGGGTTGCAATTGACTGGGTCTTGGCTTTTCCATCTGGGGTAGATGAGCTGTGCTCTAGAAGTTTCCGTTGTCTTTATTAACTTAAAGATAGATTCCATCATCATGGACACTCCACTGTTAAACAGGTGTCTGTTACACAGACATAGTTTTGTAATAACATTTCATAGTAACATTAAAATAGACTGTATTTCTTATTGTATTTCTTATTATTAAAATATACTGTATTTCTTATTATTTCTATAACCATTTCTTGGTTGACTTCTGTGACCGTGGAAGGCTATTGGTGAAATACACATTGACATATAACTCCTACGCAGGCAGCAATGAAAGAGAAGGCTGTAGTCCCCTCATCTTTAATGAATGCTTGCAAATGCAGTATGTGCTCTCTGCTCACAGGTACCACTGTGTTTGCTCCTCTTTCAATTTAAGGAAGAGCTGCAGGCACCCTGCTATTATCAGTTTCTGCTTTGTGATAGCCTTGTCAGCTCCCTTTTGCGATTCATGTATTATCAACCAAATAACACTAGTTTCTGAAAATGACCAGTTCCATTTACATTTCATAAACTGTTGAAAGGAAAAACGTTTGTGACTGAGTAAGAGAAGGAAGGAGCTGTCAACCCTGTTTTGTGATTACTGCCCACAAATGTTCTCACATTTTGCTTTTAAAAAGTGTTCTGACAAAAATATTAGCACTAATAGTACAGTATGCATATGTTCTCAGAGTATAAATAGTGTAATTTCATCTCATGAGATAGCTCAGGGCTCTATCCAACAACTTTAATGAGGTTTGAGGTTACTCAGCACCTCACACCAGGCTTTCAGCTCGCAGGAGGAAGGTGTTGTGCCAAACTTGTAATCACGTGAGGTACAGAGCATCATCAGTGCTTGTTAAAGCCAACAGGAGTCACAGAGCCTTTGTGCTTGCAGCATTAAGTCTTTCCTTACCCAGTGAATGTCAAAAAAATGTTTCTTTATCACACTGTATCAGCATCCTCAAACAGATGTCCACAAATGGGAATCTATATTAGCATCCTGCTTTCACACAAGTGGAACTCATTTGCCTAAACTTAGGTGACTGCATTACTCTTGTCTCACTGTTCAAGCAATAGAGAGAAATACCTCCGGAGAACAAGTTTTAATTCAAGAGTAGGTGTAGAAAATTAGGTGGGATGGATCCCACCCAAGCTGTCCGCTGTGTTTTATTCACTCTTTACAAGGTTTCTTTTTATTACATGATTCTTGTGAGGAATTTTTATCATTCAAGTTGACAGAAAAAAAGCCCATCTCATTTACAGGCCACCAAGGAGAGATGTCTAATCTTACATAAATTCTGGGTTTGTAAAGTTAATATTCATTTACAAATACATGAGCCACTAAGGTGATGGATTGCATTCAAGATTTTTAAATGGATGCTGTTTCTAAAATTGCAGTGTTTTGCAATTTTAACACTATAGGATAAAGTGAACACTGACATTACTAATGCATTTGATTTAGAGACATTGGTAGGCTCCTGACAAATCTGAGAACAGACAAAATGATTTCAAAGGAAAGTCATAAATGAGAATAAACAAGAGGTGTCTTTTAGATGCAAAAAAATTCTATTAGTAATTAGGCAATTTAAAATATCTCTATTTTTTGGTGCTCTCTTCTGTGTTCTTTTATTTTTGATTGTTTGCCACAATTAGTATCTCTCAGCTAAACAAATTGAGGAAATTTTGCCTCTTATCAGAGGCCCGTATATAACTTTTATCAGCCTACCATTTCTTTTGCATGTAACTGAGTGACTTTGTAGAGGTGACACATACTTGCATAAACACCCAGTTTCTGAAAGCTTTCTTGCAATGTGTCGTACCCTGCAGAGAAAAGCATATTTCTCAGTTAATACCACCTATTTTTTAGGAGTCAAATATTCCAGGTTTTGGAGGCTTATGTATTTTTTGTGCTAATGATAATGAAAGAATTATGCAGTACAGCATAAAATCGTACACATATGAGATTTATAACATATCATATATATATTATCTCTATCATATAGAGGTACCACATATGTATGTATTATGTCATATTTATAAATATATAAAAATGTATTTATAATATTCAAGCATGCACATACAGATACATTTCAGGTTATAGCTGAGAGCTGCAGAGAAAGTCACTCTCTCTTCCTGCCTCACTGCATAAAGTGAGATATTTTACCTCAAATTCCTGCAGTCTTTTTTCTAGAAAAAAAGGAATTCAGGAATATAACAAAATTCACCTGTACATAACCTTTGAAACTCCTCCTATTCCACTGAGTTGCAGTACTAGAATTACGTAAGATGAAAAATAGATAGAGCCTGTTCTTTCTGTATTTCTGTCTTTCTTTATAAGACAGAGGAACTATGATCTCTGCCCTAAATCTTCTCTGCATATAGTATAGCTACCAGAATATATTCAGGTCTTTTCCTTTAGGTTTTCATATTAAGCAAGGATTTATTGATTGGAAAGTTTTATTTATTTATTTACTGCTATTTGTAAGAACTCAACACATACATTTGTCTATGTTCAGCCTATATGTCACATAAACCATCAATTCTATAGCTAAATACAACAATTATTATCTTACTAATTTGTCAGTGGCATACATATAAGAGAAAATCAAAGTACTTCAGTGCTCGGTTTTTCCCACCACACCTTCCCAAATAAGTCTGTATTTGTACAGTTTCTTGACCAGGATACAAGGAAGGACAATTGTCTATTCTCTGGTAAGCCACATTTTGGCCAATTGCCAAAGACTTACAAAGGTATTTGCATACTTGTTTCATAGTTGGTTTATTTTTATGTTCTAGTAGTATGATACCATTAAAATTTTAGAGTACTGACAGTTCTTGGCATAATAAAAGAATTTATGAAGGAATTACTTCATGGTGATGACTCAAATGCATTTTGTCTTCAAAGGTGGTGTTTTGGGTTGCTGTGTGGGTCAGTGATGACTGAATATTTGCTAATCTTGCATTAAAAGTTTTTTCAGGATTGTATCCTGTAAAAATCATCATGCTCTGTATCTATCTGTGCCTGTACCTATGGCTGATGTCTGGCAGACTGTAGGACAAAAATATTGTCAGCACTGCTGACACAGAATGATGAAGCATTGTTCCTTGTTGGATGATAAAGAATAAGAAATCTTTATTATCAGCCTATGGAAAAATAATTTCCTTTAGAACCACATCAGAACCCAAGTGCCAATTAAATTGTCTGAATGAGGATTATTTTGGTCCACGTAATAGGATTCTGAAAGCAGAAAAGTACCTTTTTCAGCAGAAACTGAGGACTGGTATCAAGTTTAGCATCTCAGTGCTTTTTCATATAATTGACTGGTGGGTACCTCTGATTATTAATAAAAAATTATCAATAATTGTTCCTGTAACAATATTCAGAATATTTCAGGTCTGTTTGTGACTCCTCTGACAATCACTGAACCACAACAGTTCAAATATGGTTGTCTTTGACTATCATTAGGTTCAATTAATTTGCTTTTTCCTGTTGTTCTATCTAAAACCAAAGTTCACAAATATATTTTCCTGGTATTTTCTCCATTGCTGTTTATCTTCTCACCAAGAGCACCTAGCATAATGTTAAGTTGTCAAGCTGTCCCAATTCACTGCTCAGATAAGGAATGGCTGTTATATTTTTACTCAGGTCTTGAAGAAAACAAACAAGCAACTTGTCAGGATTTGATTGCATGCTGGGCATGAACATCTTATAATCATCCTGTGTATTTTTGGGCTTGTGCTTTGGCCAGTGATGTGGAAGCAGATTATCAGCAATTACAGGTAGTTTTTAATGGTAGTCTGAGAAGCTGACTAACTGAGAAACCTCCAGATCTCATCTGTGGGCAGGTGGAGGGTGAAGAGTTAAGCAGTCATTTCTTCAATATGTAGTGTTAGTCCTGTGGTTTAGACCAAATCCTTTCAAATACAGGTACATAGAATTAAGCACCCAAATCTACAGTCACGTGTTTTTCTGTCTGACTTCAATTAAATAAACCAATTTTAGATCGGATAATTTTTGCTGTAGTTTTCCAGTGCAATTCATCTAGAGCTTGCCAAAGAGCAGGTGCAGTTCCTCATATGGATGGTTCTTCACCTCTCAGATTTTTTTACCTAATGGAGGGGCACCTTACAGATCCATGGACCAGGGTCTGCCTGGGGCTGGGCTGCAGGGACTCCCTTGGGCAGGGGGTGACAGGGCAGGGCTGTGGCAGCACTGCATCCTGACCCATTGGACAAAGACTGACAGGCCCAGGCAAGGCTGAAATGGGATTCTGGTCAGGCTGGGGTGAGCCCCAGGGTGGGGCACGCAGGGCCAGTAAGGCTTGGTAATGGTCCCAGCACCCTGAAAATATAACAGGGTTTCCAGACACTTATCTGTTTTATACTTACTTTAGCACTAACTTCAAGGAACTAGTATCCACATGGGTTAAATTTCTACTCATTGAAGAGTACCATTTTGATCCAGATGGCCTCTGTCACCTATGTAACAAAGCAGAAATAGTGACAGATGGCACTATAGCCTTTCCCCTGCCCCACATGAAAGGCAGTGCCATTATCTAGGACATTTAGGTCTCTCTAATGTAAGAATTTGAATTCAGGATTTTGAGTGGGTATAGTTTGGAAATACCTGTATCCATGAGCATTGAAAGATTCATTTGTCTTAGGCCATTTCTTGAAAGGAGCCTTAAAGTGCTTCCATCTGAACATGGATATTTTGCTATTATATTTTCATTTGTCTCAAGCTCATTCAATGGCTCTCTTACAAATATTGTCTGAAAATATGTTCTTTATTCTAATGGGTGGTATCTTTTCTATTTTTTCTGTAATTAGAAATATGTGAATACAAATAGAAGAACAAATCTGACAAAGCCTCAATTAAAATCCTAAAAATTAACCAATTCTAATTAACTAAAATTAACTAATTCTGACACTAAAAAAAGGTGAAGTTGTTGTTGGTTCTCATTTTCTGATAGGCTCCATCACAATCAGAATTATTGCCTAAAGCTGTAAAAGTAGAGTGTGTACTCCCATAACAAACCAATAACATAACAAAGAACAAGGTAGTCCTCTTTTACTCTGAATGCATACATGCAAATATAACATTTTCTTACAGTTGACTCTTGTGATATTTTTTTACCAATGAGGTTTCATTGGTTAAATGATCAAGGAGAGACACTGTCAGACAGAATTTACTCACACATCAACCTCTAAAGTCAAGAAGAGACACAATAGCTCAGTAAGGAATTGAACCAATAACATAAAAATTTTTGATATGTTACATTTTACTAGTTTATGGGCAAATTAATTATGTATACTTAAGACATCCTGTAGTCTTTTACTCCCTAAGATTTTTTCATACAACTGACTAGAAGGGAAGATGCCAGGGAATATATAGCCCTATTCCTGAAGAGCTCTGAGATGCAAGATGCCGGTCCCTGTTCTCAAAACAGTATTTGAATAGCATATAAATGAACCAAATAAGTCTGTTGTCTTCCCAAATGAGGCAATAAACGCTGTTGTCTTGGAGAGTAGAAACAGTACATTTATTTTCACATTTGTGAAATAGCAAGCATTTATTTAGATGCATGTCATTAGGGCTAAGTGAATGGTCTGTAACCAGACAGAAGAAGGAGAGCTACCCATTCAGAATTCAAGGGCTTAAGCTGTATTACTCAAGATAGAATTTCACTAATATTTATGAATATTTTATGATGTTTAGGAATGAACACAAGTTCATCTATCTGCTAGTTACATAACACTGTCACTCTTACAAAAATAGAAATTACAGAAACTCTGAAAAATGTATAGCTGCCCACAGTGTTCCAGTTTACGGGTTCAGTCTTCCAACGCAATGAGCACTTTGGTCCCAGTCCAACAAACTACTCAAATTTTTGCTTAACAGTATGCACGTGAATAACTCTGTTATGCTAAACTGCTACTATAGCTAAATAGAAGAGTCACAAGGTCCTGATATCTATCATAGATGACATCTCTTCTTCACTGTCTCTGAAATGTTAGCATTACACTTACCTAATTGACTGAGGTTTTATACACCACCATTCATAAAAGTTAGTCTATAATGTCGCATGTTCTAGTGTAAGAGGACTACAAAATGGGTAAACAGATTCTTTTTCCTATTACCAGTTTCTCCCAGGAGGAGATGCTTCCAGGAGCTTGAGGTGATGATTAGAATTTGAAGCAGGGGCTAAAGAAGCTATAGTTTCCCTCTCTCCATTACCTGTGTATAATGCAATGTATGCTGGACATCAGCTAACTGGGAAGTGCTGCCTCTCCCTTTCCCACCTCTTTATTGACCTTTGCAGAAAGGGTGAATGCAAAGCTTGTCACTATCTGTGCTGGTTGGCAGAGTTGAGACTGTTACAGTCAAAATAGCTTACGCTACATTCATCAAATACAATACTGAGGCTTCTCCAGCACCCTTGCCCTTATCCAAAAAAGTTCTGTATAACCCAGCCAGTACTCTTGCCCATAGTAGTGTGATTCTTTTTCTCCCTATGCCATTTGTCCTCTTACCATCTGAAGTGGTTTCAAATCCCTGTCAGATTTGGCCTTTGATGACACCCGAGTAGTTTATCATCACATGAATTGTGCTTTGTGATACACGTTACCATTACTAATACTTCATCAACATTTTGCGTATCTCACATGATGAATGTGGGCTGGTGCGTTATCCCATTTTCTGTGTGCATCATGAAGCCAACTGCCTTCAATCAGCATTATTGCAGTCTCTGTTATTTGCTTTCTTGCTATCTATCCATCCATATGACACATTTCCTACTCCAATCTCAATAAGAAAATACTAAGAGTTTTTAAAAATTCATACATCTCCAGAGCACTGTAGGTTACTTTTTACCTAAAACAATGTTCAGATGGCTGTCACAAAGAAAGTTAAAGTGAAATGTCAAAAGCTGTAAGGATGAAAAGCTGCACATGGTGGATACAAGATTCAGCGCACGGTAACTCCCTCTTAATAAACAAGCAAAGATGTATTGGAAGGAAAATTTCCCTGCATTTGAAATTTAACTGCCAACCATCCACATCCTACACATAACTGTCAGAAAGGATGTCTAAATCTGTCCTCATTTAGAACATGTGTTGTGACAAGATTTGACAGTCTCTGAAAGAGCTATAATTACCACCTAAACATCCAGCATTTTGTCAACTGCGATCATGTTTAGGGAAAGCATTTATTTCACTAAAAAAACTAGCAGTTTTTCTTTCTTCTGAATGAGATGACAGATTTATTTTTTTTCTTTTCTCATTAGGGGTTGCAAGGCAGATTTAAGGATTTTTTGTTGTTGCTTTTTTTCTTTTCAGTATTCTTCCAGTGACAGAAGTTGGAACTTTTCAGATTAGAAGAAGAATGATTAGCTTGAGGAAACCAATAGCAATTTAACAGAAATACCATAAGGACGTTACCAAGATACTGACACCACTGAAAATTTCTGAATGTCAGGCTGGTTTTGATAGGTGCTCCACTGAATATCACAACAGGAACCGAGGTGAAAAAGGGGGTATGGTATCCCACTATTTGCTATTTTGTTCCTCCAACAAATGTGATGTAGTTTTAGTCCTGTGCATATAGTTATCCTAATGCAACCATAAATGTTTCTGCAGGATGGAGATGGGAGCTGTTGGCATGAGAGCAGAAAGAACATTTTGGATGAGGGAAATGAGACCTGTCTCTTGGGCATTAACAGTCTATACAGCTGGGACTGAAACTAATGCAAAACTGATTAACTCCCCTGATGGTTCAGAAGCACATAAACTCTTACCAGTCCTATGAGTTTATGTCTCATTGCTTTCTTGAAGTATTCAATGCCAAAAGTCACCACTACTAGAACAAACAGTCCCCAGCAGTATTGCTTTAATTCACTCTGGCAGCATTCATGGTTCTTCTGTATTTATTTACCAAGAACTATCCAGCAATCAAATTTTATTCACAGGAATGTTCACAAAATTAAACAACAATCTGTGCTTTCGAGAGTGTTGATACTATAACTGATCTTTTTTCATATGTGATGGATGCAGGGATATGGAAGCAGGACTGCATCTAAAGAACAGGTGTCCCCAGATTCAGATCTATTCTTGCTTGCCTGGCTTGCCCTTGTCAGGTGCACTCTTGGTTAGAAGTGTTTGTCACCTGGCATGTATGTAATGTGCTGCCGTGGTCTTCCTAATGAAGAACATGGTACAGTTTTCTTCTTTTGGATAGAGGGATCAGTAAACGTACTAAACATTTCACTAAATATTTCCTCTTGGCTGGAGCTTGATTTGGAAATGAACTAGGAACCTAAAAGATTTGCTCTACAAGTGACAGCACAAGTTTGCATTAAGTAACTTTCTCCACTCATTCAGTCCTAATTGCAAGACTCCTATATGCTATATGCTTTATTTAACTGACAGTAAAAGCTCTCTTACACTCAAATCACAGTTATTAATTCTTTCTCACACAGACAGTTGTCCATAATGCATGTCCACAGTTACCATAGAATGTAGAATGGCAACGTTGGAAGTGACCTTTAGAGATCATCTAGTCCAATGGCCACATTGTATCATCAGTCCAAAGCTCAGTTTCAGTTAAAACAATAAGCCATGAAATAATAATTTGATGCCCACCAAATAGCCAGTTTAAAAATAGAAAGAAGGAGCCTCATAAACTGGTAACTGCTATTTGTCAAATACATTTCCTTAAATATAACTGAAAAGTATGAATGACCGTTAGTAAACTGCTTAGTAGTAGAGGAGTGGAGGTGGAGATTAACAGATGGTTCCACAATCAGTACAGCCCTCCAGTGAAACTGATTTGCCTTGAACCTTTGTAACAAACAAAAACAGGGCACCCCTTCATAACCCTCCTTCCAGAGTGCCAAATAAGCATGAGGCATTGACAATGGGGGACAGAGATGAGCAAGGTCCAGAAGGGGAAAACCCAGCAAACAATTCACCATTAGCTGCTCCACCAGCAACAGGTAATGGGCACTGTAAAAAAGACGCGACAAGTGCTTGTTGTGGGTGACTCACTGCTAAGAGGCACGGAGAGACCCTTCTGTCGATCGGACAAGGGGTTACAAGAGGTGTGCTGCCTGCTGGGACCCAAGCGGGACAGAGAACTTCTGGAGAGGGTCCATCACAGGGACACCAAGATGATCAAGGGACTGGAGCATCTTCCTTATGAGGAAAGGCTGCGGGAACTGGGACTGTTTAATCTGGAGGAGACTACAAGTATATAAATGGTGGATGTCAGGAGGTTGGGACATCCCTTTTTTCAGTTGTATCTGGGAACAGGACAAGGGATAATGGGATGAAGATGGAACACAAAAAGTTCCATTTAAACGTAAGAAAAAACTATTTTACTGTAAGAGTGATGGAGCAGTGGCCCAGGCTGCCCAGGGAGGGTGTGGAGTCTCCTTCTCTGGAGGTCTTCAAGACCTGCCTGGACGCATTCCTGTGTGACCTGATCTAGGTGAACCTGCTTCCACAGAGGGGTTGGACTAGATGATTTCTAAAGGTCCCTTCCAACCCCTACTATTCTGTGATCCTGTGATTGTATGATTCTATGAATGTTGGTGGCATTTGATAAGACATCAGAAGATGCTTAAAGAAGTAGAATCAATTAATGTATCTGTCAGCTTTTATGTGTTTATGCTAGGAATATCTTTAAACAATGAAAAACTTATTTCAGGAAAGAAGTAAATAAATGCATCATAGACCTGAATTAGTTATCTAGGCACACAAAATTACTACTACTAGTCCATTTAGATTTCTTTAAAGTTAATATTGTCTCATAAATCAATCTCAGTTAGTTGGAGCATCTAAAAATGAGGGAGTTGGGTAGGATATTTTTGCATTTGTCTCAGATTATAGATCTCTTCTATGTTTGGAACTTTCCAACATTTTTGCATTTTAGTGTTGTTTGCTTAGCATTCTCCTACATACATGTTCTCATTCCTCTATTATATATGATGCAGCAGAACTTCTGAGTTCTACCTCTAAGCAGCTACTGAGGTGAATGGAAGCTAGAAGAGAAAACCTTAGAAATACAGGACAAATTTAGACACTGACATTGTGGTCAGATATCCATCATCTTCAAGTGCCTTTGTAACTGAAGACTGAAGTGGATGTCTCAGGTTTTTTCAGCTAGTAACACCTTCCAGAGAAACAATAGTTTAACTGTCTGTCTATTGATCTGCACTATGCAGATGTTAAACACTTGCATCCTCAATGACCAAAAAAAAGGAAATAGCTATGGTAGAGGGAAGTTGGAAAAGAGAAATGCTAGCATAAGATGGGGAATAGAAGTACTTTCTGTGGGAATAAGAGTAAGAAAGAAGCACTCAGAACACAAGCAGAAACCTAGGGGAAAGGGCAGGGAGTTCTTGACAGGGAAGTGGACAGATGGACACAGGAGATTTCAGGAAATATTTTAAGTGGATGGGACAGAAAGTGACACACTGGAACCTCAAGAAGTCTGATAAAACCAACACTTGGCACCTTCAGCAACTGCAAAGTGAATGGCAGAACTCCTTCAATGTCAGGGGTCACAACCTCAGAATTTATAGTCATAAGTATTATTAATGAGTACCTATAAAGGAGAAATTACGGGAAAAAAGATTTTACAAATTCTAAGTAGGCTGCCTTTCTTTTGAAAGGAAGGAAAGTCAGTTTTGCTCTTTACTGGTAAACAATGAACAATTAAAAAATGGACTAAAGTTTACCTTTCTAATCAACTAGCACCTAGGCAGTACAATAATTTAACAAAATATTGGTTTTCCCCTCTACCTTTACATTTGGATGATTCCTTGTATATATCTACACGTTCAGACAGAATATCACCCTCCAGTAGAAGTAAATCCAGGAGAAGATAGCAAGCAGAAGTTTGTACAAGGTTGTTTCTGAGAATATTTCCCCTCATGATTCTGTTATCTGTTAAGGTACACAATTAATATAAAATGGTATGTCATATTTCCAAGCCTTTCCAGATGCTAATTTGGTGTTACCCCTGGGTAATGTGTGGTTAGCTAAGCAGGGAGAAGGACAAACTCTTTTGTGTGTGAACCTATGCAGCCAGGTCAAGGTGCACAATTAGAAGAGATCCTGCATATTCTAAAATATTATCCTAACTAGAGTCAAATAAAGGAGTTTGAACTTGAATAGGAGCTTCTGTTAAAATTTTAACCATGTAGATATGAAAAATTTAAAGAAATCTTAAAAAAAATACAGTGAAAATTCCATCTCCTACACCAGGAGAGTTTTAATGGCTACAGCCACTAATGACAGAGAATAGCTGTGCTAGTGTTTATTTGCTTATTACTCCAGTGTCATAGGCTTTAGTAATCAGTATTTGCATTTAGCATTTGACATCAGAAATATACTGCACCATTTCTTCTGCATGCAGCTTTTTCCTAATACCAAACAGCAAGCATTTGGTTGTAAAAATAAGACTAAAATAGCTGTTTTGATGCTTATATGGATGGAGTTGTGCAGCTCTGAATGCTAATGAGCTGGAGGTAAAGAATGTTTCCTCTTGTGGGAGTTGATAAATGTGCTAGCTCAAGCTAAAAATAACCAGCTGACCTGCCCTTATCACAATAACATTGTGGAACATGTTTCTCTTTGCATGATTGAAAAGCGGGTAATGCTTTTCATCACCAGTCATACATTTTTAAGACAGAAAGAGGTAGTTTTGCTCATCTAGAAACTAGCTTAATGCTAAAATACCATTATTTATGTATCTGATGTCAGAAACCTGATTTGTGAATACGCACATAAAGATCATTCAAACATAAGAGTCAATTCAGGAATCCTCCAATTTTTCTTTGTAACAAAACACTGCTGTATTATCCATGCTTAGCATTTTCTTGGGTTGCTGTGATACTAAAAGGCTAACTTTAAGTGAAATGATGCCAGCATGCTAATAGTCATTAGAGCAGCACAGAGGTGGGCATTAGCTGTTAGGAGGTTTATGCAAAGGTCTTTTTTGGTGCTCGTAAGAGGCCTCAGCTAAATGTCCTTGCAAGAAATCTCCATGTGAGACAAAATGCTGATCTTAATGGAAAGAGAAGGAAAGACTTGTTCTCTGATCTTCACAAACATGCTGCAGAAGAGAAGAATTGGGAAATTAAAAAAAAAAAAGACATCAATAACAATTTCAGATTCAGAATAGGCCAACAATGGATTAACAAGTAAGAAACTGCATTTAAACTAGAACAAGGTTGTTTGAAATATCTATGTTTCTCAAATATGTTTGCCCGACATTAAGTGCCTTATTTCAAGATGACTTAGCTGTTGTTTGAAAAAAGTTTCACCTTCCATTTAGCCACTAAACTGCAGGGAATGCAGTTGTTGTTGGTTATTGTTCTTAAACACAATGGTGATGGTATTCTAGGACTATAAAAAGATGACTATACAAATGCACTGGCAACAAATTTGTTTTGAATTCTGTTCTGCATTTGTCCACTCTAAGATGAAATTCATCTTTATTGCATGCTCAGGTTTTTATTTAAAATGCAGTAAACAGGAAATGAATCTTTTGACACCACGCATCAACAACATTAAGTGTAATGCAATTTCTTTTCATAAAATGTTATGGGTGCTGGATTTTAGAGAGTAAAGCATGTATCATAGAAAAATAGATCAGCTTTGCCTTGTCTTACTTGAGAGCAGTTTTGCTTTACTGTTGCTCTCAGAAGCCTCCAAAGACTATGATTACACAACCTCCCATGACATCAATTCTAGTACTTAGTAATCCTTACCCCAAGAGTGCACTTGTCGAATTTAAACTTTCTCTGCTGCTGCTTTGCAGAAGAGCCGAGTCAGTTCAGTGACTCATTGTCACCTACAAGAGAGACACTTCCCTATGCCTAGCAAAAAAACCCTCAAAACCATTGACCACACAGCCTCCATGGTGGCCTTCTGGAACTATCAGCAAATGCTGTGCAAATCCTCAGTTTACAAAGCACAACCTCTACAGCTTAGCAGTTTCCAGATTGCCTGCACTGTATTTGTCTAAAACTTCTCTATCTTTGACAAGACAGGGCACTATTAGTTTACTAGTGGCAACATAAGCCACTCACCGTGTTACATGAAAGTAGACAAATCTGTCTACTGGTTGTTTTATTGAGGTTTTTTGGTAAGAAAAAGAGAGACTCAGATTGTGGTTTGAAGGACTGGAAAGGAAAATCTGCATGTAAAATAAACAGAATGTCACCTACAATCATTATGGACCATTCCATTGGAAAGCTGTATATGGATATTTCATTGCATTCCTATGGTAACTTCTTCCTTTAGATTCTGGTTTTCTCTCCCTTGCTCCCTTTGTTCACTTATAGAATAGAGGTTTCCAATTCACCTAATATTCTGGATTCACTCAAGTTCCCACATAAATTTCTTAATACATTCTCTTTGAGGTATTTGATATTCCACATATTAAACGTAATAGAAAATTTACATCTAATTAAGCCCATAATCTCCAGTGTATTCTTTGTTGGAGAACAAACATGTCTTGTTTGGATCCTTTGTGGTGAAAGTTATGAGAAAGAGATAGGCTTTGTCTTGCCCAGGAATCATTTGAAGAGAAGCTCCTCTTTCCCCTGTCTTCCAGGTACGTACATGTTCATTTGAGCAACCTCTCACAGCTTAAGCTCCAGAATTCTTGTACAATCACCAGTGATTGTACAAGGAATTTATTTCCTGTTTACTTCTATATATTTATCCAGTTGGTGTCAGTGTATGAGCTTGTAGACCACAATGAAACTCTGCCCACTTCTGTGTGGGTTTTAACAACTCTTAGACCTTTTTGCCCATAAGAGACTATTCAGTTTAATTAAGAATTATATTCCCTAAGAACAATTACCCTGTACAGAGTAACTCAAATCTTCAAATAAAAATCACATGTAAATTCCTTCATCTTTTCGAAAATTTTACTTCATATAAAACTAACTGCAATTTTTTATTAAATGGAAGATACTTTCTTTGGGTTGAAATGTCTGTTTTTCCAATAATGTTTCTGCACTCTCTTTTGAAGACTGGGATTAAATAAAGTCACTGTCATTGTAATTTTTAAACGTTAAAAGGCAAATTCTCATTCTTACACCTCAGTGGTCATGCCCAATCATCCTTGATTCATCCAGACTCAATAGTTATTGGCTGTTGGCAAAGTTATTTGAGATTTCTTAGAAGGAATTTAGTATATAGATTCATTCAAGTGTAAGCTCTGAGGAAAGAACCTAACTCCCACATTCAAACAGCATCTTCCTGCAAACAGGAATTAAAAGGATTGAATGGAAGAAAATAAAAGGCTGGAGATTTTGCAATTCAAAGTGCAATTTCTTGAAAGACTACCCTTGGAAGTTCCACAGTCAAGTATGATAGTGTTTCACATACAGCACAGAGCTTAACAGGCTATGATTTATTTATATGAACAAAAACATTTTCTAAAACCTGTAAACAAGTAACCTGATAGAGTAATTAGTCACACAATAGAGCATTGGTCTTCCTTAGTTTATTTTCATCAGTCATATTAATCACTACAGAACAGATGTATTAAGGGTGATCCAAAGTTAAAGCAAAGGATAGAAAATAATCAGCTGGAGCAGTAGCTGATAACCTGAAGAACTTACTTATTTATAATTCTGTGAGTGCCTGTTGTGAGTTTCAGCATCTTCATGCAAGTCTATTTCCCTTTAATCAGTCAGTCTCTGATCATGGTGATGTTTACTTTGCATTAATTTTATCTGCCTTTGGAGGTAATGTAACTGTGATAACAGCCAATTAGTTTTGCACCATCAAGAAGGACAATGAATTGTGACTTGGCAAAACAAAGACAAAATTAACCATTTGCCTAAATGGTGCTGTTCATTCTTGTTTTCTCATAAGGCTTCTTCTGTAATGTTCAGCTCCATAAGCAAAATAGCCTAGGATACGCAAGTTTACCTAAAGTAAAACATGTTCTGAAATGAATACTACACTAATGTAGTAACACTGCCCAGTAATTCAATGCTCATTTTCCACAAGCCATTAGATCCATCTAAAGATTGTATTTCACACACATGAATAAATGATGCAGTGAGAAATAAGCTGGCAGTTCAGTTCTTGTGGCTAAGTCTTTTTAAATAAGCAGTAAATTGAGTTGAGCGGGGAATGCTTTTTTTGACACAGATAAACCAGCACTTTTATCTTTCAAAACCTATTATTCCAAGTCTTTTGCTCAGAAGTCACTGGAGTGCAACTCAAAGCACTAGATAGAAAAGATTACAAACTTTCTTTTTTAATTATAATAACACTTCTGAGGAAGAAATCTAACACACAGTGGCTTCACAGAAATGCAACTACTGCTATGATACAGGTAACTTGTAATTCATTCACTAATCACAGAATCCTAAGGGTTGGAAGAGACCTCGAAAGATCATTTAGTCCAACTCCTCTGCCAGAGCAGGAACGCCTAGAGTAGGTCACACAGGAACTCGGCCAGGTGGGTTTTGAATGTCCACAGAGAAGGAGACTCAGCAACCCATCTGGGCAGCCTGTTCTAGTGCTCTGTCACCCTCACAGTGAAATATTCTTCCTTGCATTTCTTTGGAACCTCTTTTGTCCCAGCTTGTACCCATTTCCCCTTGTCCTATTGTTGGACATCACTGAGAACAGCCTGGCTCCATCCTCCTGACACGCTCCCTTTACACATTTGTAAACGTTAATGAGGTCACCCCTCAGTCTCCTCTCCTCCAAGCTGAAGAGCCCCAGCTCCCTTAGCCTTTCATCATAAGGAAGATGCTCCACTCCTTTAATCAGCTTTGTGGCCCTGCACTGAACTCTGTCCAGCAGCTCTCTGTCCTTCTTGAACTGAGGGGCCCAGAACCAAATCAATCTAAGGAAGAAAACCAAACCTAAACTTAATGAGAACAAATGTTTTCTCTGACAAATGATACTAAATACAAAGATAAGAAAGGGAGAAAAATCTAAACTAGCTTAATCTGTAATTATCAGAATAAAAGAGCATAGAGCTGCAAATAAAAACAGAAACCAGAGGTAAAAAGAAATAATGTTATAAACAATACTGAGGGACTGAGCACTGGTCTACTACTGAAGAAAGAATGTCAACAGGTTTGAAGTCTTTTTTTAATTAATTGTCTTTACTAAGAAGACCTGTTGATAGCAAGAGCCTAGAAAAATAATACCAGTAACACAGGAATACATTTTTGGTGTGAAGAGTATGGAAAGGACAGGTAAGAAAGTACTTAACTTGAAAATTTTCAGATTAGCTCAGTCTGATGAGCTTCCTCACATACATGAACACCTAATCAACTGCAAGATCATTAACAAGTGTATTTAGAAACTCATGAAGGAAAGTGTACTTTCTAGAAGACTTAAAAAGAGGCATGCATAACACCTATATTTAAAAAAAAAACAAGGGTTGATACACTTATTACCTTAACTTCAATATTCAGAACAATTATGAAATAAAACAAAGAAGCGACCTTTAAGGTCCAGAACTGTGTATTTTAAAAAAAATGCAGACAAATGATTTCTCTTTTTACAAAGAAATCACTCTTTTTTTGGTCAAATTAGACTGTTTTCCTTTAAAACAGGCTTTGCTCTTAACAGAGAAGGAAACTGATTTCCTAAATATTAGGATAATAAGGTAATCACACTGTCCAGTATACTCTTTCATGGAGCCAAGGGAAACATGCTCCAGACGAAATTGCCGAAAGTAGGTGCAAACTGTTTGAGTAGAATACCTAAAAACACATTTATCCCTGGTTCACTGCCAAAAGGAAGGGACATAGTGGATGTAAATGTGGCCTGTCTCATGCTCAGTATATGTCTTTTCCAGCCTGAATGGTGAAATAGAGACTACAGTTATTGTATCTGAGAAAAAGGCATTCCCCACCCAACTCAATTCTTATGTCAGGAGTTTGGGGCATCCCTTTTTCCTGTTGTATTTAGTGACAGGACAAGGAGTAATGGAAATAAGCTGGAACACAAAAAGCGCCATTTAAAGAAAAAAACTCTTTTGCTGTGAGGGTCAGGGAGCCCTGGCACAGGCTGCCCAGGGAGGTGTGGAGTCTCCTTCCTGGAGGTCTTCAAAACCCATCTGGACACGTCCCTGTGTGACCTGATCTAGGTGAACCTGCTTCTGCAGGGGGGTTGGACTAGATGGTCTCTAAAGGTCCTTTCCAACTCCTACCATTCTGTGATACTATGAAAAGACAGATCTAGAAGTGTAAGTACACTGGAGAAGAAGATCAGAACTCAAAGTTATATCACAGAATCTCAAAAGGGACCTCGAAAGATCATCTAGTCCAAGGGGAACTTCAAAAAAAAAACCAGAAGTAAAAATATTACACTATTACACTTAGCCAAGAATGCCCAATATTAAGGTAAAATTAGACTGAAACGAAAACTAAGAGGTGTATCCTATTAGAAGGTGAGCATGAGTTAGCAGTTAACATGCTTTTTCACGTTGCTATGAAAAAGTCAAACATCACACTGGAATTAATTAACAGCAACAGAGACTGCAGGAGACCTGGCATAATATTCCTGCTTTGCTCAGATAGATTACATCATCTCCCAAGGTTGCTTCTATTACTCTTTATAATACTACCAGGTGCACTGTTACAATATTTGATTTAGTTGAGCAAAATAACTTCACTTGAAATCATTCAGATATTGATTTAAGGCTGTAATTTTCAGAGAGGCCTAAATTCCCAAATACTATAGAATTCAAAAAGGTTTGGGTGATGATGATTACTGAGTGGTTCATGGGATGCTTGAGAACCTAGAGGGCACATAATTCCACGAAAAAAAATTAGTCATTGAGACAAATGAATGTTGTAATAACTAATACTTGAATTAGCTCAGATTTTTTTTCTTAATTACCTCAATTTGGAATATATTCCCATAGACCAATTCACAAACCACTTTTCTCTTTTGAGAATCCACTTTTGCTTTTCTGTAAGCTAACAACTACATTTTGATCCAATTTTACTTTGCTTGAAACCCACGTTTCTCTGATAACTCCCACTGCTTCAGAGAGACATTTCACAGAATCACCGAATGGAAGGGGTTGGAAGGGACCTTAGAGATCATCTAGTCCAACTCCCCTGCAGAAGCAGGTTCACCTAGAACAGGTCACACAGCAACGTGTCCAGGCGGGCCTTGAAGACCTCCAAGGAAGAAGACACCACACCCTCCCTGGGCAGCCTGTGCCAGGGCTCCCTCACCCTCACAGTGAAATAGGTTTTTTTAAGTGAAACTTTTTGTGTTCCAGCTTCATCCCATTACCCCTTGTCCTGTTGCTATCTACTATAGAAAAAGGGATGTCCCAACCTCCTGACACTCACCCTTTAAATATTTATAAATGTTAATAAAATCTCCTCTCAGTCTCCTCTTTTCTAGATTAAATAGCCCCAGTTCCCACAGCCTTTCCTCATGTGAAAGATGTTCCAGTCCCCTGATCATCTTGGCTGGACTCTCTCCAGAAGTTCTCTGTCCCTCTTGAGCTGAGGAGCCCAGAACTGGACACAGGACTCCAGATGAGGCCTCACCAGGGCAGAGCAGAGAGGGAGCAGAACCTCCCTTGACCTGCTGGCCACACCCTTTTTGATGCATCCCAGGATGCCATTGGCCTCCTTGGCCACGAGGGCACATTGCTGGCTCATGGTTAGGTTATTATCAAAAAAGACTCCCAGCTCTCTCCACAGAGCTGCTCTTCAGCAGTTCAAACCCCAGCCTGTACTGATATGTGGGGTTGTTCCTTCCCAGGTGCAGGACTCTGCACTTGCCCTTGTTGAACCTCATGAGGTTCCTCTCTGCCCAAGTCTCAAGCCGGTCGAGATCCCACTGAATGGCAGCACAGCCTTCTGGGGAATCAGCCAGTCCTCCCAGTTTGGTGTCATAAGCCAACTTGCTGAGGGTACACTCTGTCCCCTCATCCAGGTCGCTGATGAAGATGTTCAACAAGACTGGATGAAGATGTTGAACAATTTCCTTCTCCCTTTGTATCTAAAACAAGGTTTTGGAAATGCCCAAGTCCATCTTTATTTAAAGAGCTGATGTCTCTCATTTTTTAGAATATATCATTTATTTTTCAAAACCAGTATTTTGGAACTAAGCCCGTTTTTCAAAAGCTCTTTGAAATTTTATGTGTCTTCAAAACAGCCTGAACACCAGTAAGAGCTTTAACTTGTAAGGAAAATAGTCATATTCCATAATAATTATGAAATACAAGTTATTGACTGAGATAAATCAATAGCTAAAAAAAAAAAAAAAAGAGAGAATCAATCCACAAAGCTATGACAGGCTTTATTCTGACAGAATATTTTCTCTTGATAGGCAAATAAGGTCTATTCTGTCGCTGTTTCTTATTTTCATAATAGAGAACACAGGATTATGTGCAACGGATAGCCTCATGCTAAGAGCCGTGGTCTGGGCAGAAGATAGCATAGTGTTTCTATACTAACGTTTAAAGGACACGAAGAGAAAGGTGTTGCACGTTATAAACATTATTTGCTCTTGTAGAATACAGCCTAGGTTTTTAATCTAAATTTCATTCAGAGACATGGAAAAGGAGTCTGCTCAAAGAATGAAGCTTCTTACTAGCACATCTGGACATCTGTTTGAGGATATGCACTTCTGGAGCAATTCTGCAGCATGGGAAAAATGTACAGGGGTAGCTATAGTAAATACTTATTCCATTGATCTGGGCCAAATTCACCTTTCTGACTATTTCTGGGCATTGATGACAAATTCCTAATATATGCTTGTATAGTAGCGTGAAGTGAAGGAGATTGCATGTTAGGAAAATCTGAGATGTAGGGAAAAAGCAAGACAATTTAAAATGTAGAAGAGTATAAAAATAACTCCTGGGTTACTTTAAGAACAACTAGCTTTTCCATGGAGATCTGTGCCTTTCTAGCTAGCCTCTTAAACAAAAAAATTACTCTATTCTTCATGTAATAATGGAAATACTGCAGTTTCAGCAGTTGGGTCAGGAGAATTTCATGTTATTTTGATAAGTCATGGGAATGACAAATCAATGACTTGAATGAGGGGACAGAGTTTACCCTCAGCAAGTTTGCTGAGGCACCAAACTGGGAGGACTGGCTGATTGCCCAGAAGGCCGTGCTGCCATTCAGTGGGATATCGAGTGGCTTAAGAGTTGGGCAGAGAGGAACCTCATGAGGTTCAACAAGGGCAAGTGCAGAGTCCTGCACCTGGGAAGGAACAACCCCATGCACCAGTACAGGCTGGGGGTTGAACTGCTGAAGAGCAGCTCTGTGGAGAGAGCTGGGAGTCCTGATTGATAATAACCTAAATATGAGCCAGCAATGTGCCCTTGTGGCCAAGGAGGCCAATGGTATCCTGGGATGCATCAAGAAGAGTGTGGCCAGCAGGTCAAGGGAGGTTCTGCTCCCCGTCTACTCTGCCCTTGTGAGGCCTCATCTGGAGTCCTGTGTCCAGTTCTGGGCCCCTCAGCTCAAGAGGGACAGGGAAGTGCTGGAGAGAGTCCAGCGCAGGGCCACCAAGATGATCAGGGGACTGGAACATCTTTCATACAAGAAAAGACTGTGGGAACTGGGGCTATTTAGTCTAGAAAAAAGAAGACTTGATGTGATCTGATCTAGGTGGACGTGCTTTGGCAGGAGGGTTGGTCTAGATCATCTCTAAAGGTCCCTTCCAACCCCTAACATTCTGATCTTCTGAGTTAATATTAACACTTAAAGTGGTTGAGATTATAAATAAGTGCTTTAAAAAAATGAGAGTGCATTAAACAAAACCAGCTCTGGCCCTTTAACTTCTCTATGAAGATAATTGCAAGGAAATCCAGTCTATGGTAAATCATGCTTTACTACAGAGATGAAGATTCCAGCACATTCCTATGAAGACAGACACCTGCCAAAACTGAAAGAGTAACGCCTACAGCTTGCCCTCAACAGCCTGAACTGGCCAATAGTTTTTTCAGATTACATCCTTTTCAGGAAAAAAATTAGGTGACAGTTTGTATATTTACACACAAAAAAAAAAAAAAAAATCTAAGGGAGTAATTCCTTCTAAATTCCTTCTAATTCCTGAATCTGGAAAGAGATGGAAGAAACCCTGGTAACAAAATCTTTTTGAGCTAGAAGCCTGAATGTTCAGGATTTTGGTACTTTTACCATGAAAAGATATAAAAATGAAGCAGCCACTGAACTTCTCAGGAGAGTACTATACCATATGGAAAGCTTTTAAAAGCATTGGAACCAAACTGCCAATCCTTTTTAATGACACTTGTGAGAACCAGTGGTGCCCTCAGTACTCAGTAGGCACAAGAGCAGGCTTCTATGGCCACACTTGAAGTTCTCGGCATCTGATATTTCAGTCAGTTGTAATGAACAAGAATGCAGATTTAAAAAAAAAAAGAATTAATGATTACACATAAGGAGGTAATGATTGAAGTAGATTGCGTATCTTGCCTTAGGTTGTCTTAAGCAAGAGAAGATAGGAAAACTTGGTTAAGGCTTGTTAAGAGTTTGTTTTAGGCAGAATTGGTGGAAGACCCCTGCCTCTTGAAAGATACCTTTTTTGCTTAGTTGTCAAAGTCCAGTTACATGCACTTTTAAGAATTGATATGTGCTTCTAAAGAACAGAGAAAGACCTTTAAGCACTCACAGCTATAATTTAGTGACAGATTTTTGCTTAGCAAAAGGCTGTGAAAACAGAGGCATTGCTGCTCCTTCAGGTGTCTGTTACAATCTTGTGTCCTGCCACATGCATATGGGTCACAATTGCTTCTGTATAAAGCCCATCAGTGTAGCTTAAAGCATTGTTGTCAGCAGTGTCACATCAGGAAGATAAGAACGGTCAGAGAAAGAAGCTACTGAAATGTTCTGTAAACATCTGATCTGGATTTCTTAACCTGTGTTGGGAAAATAAAGCATGTTTTGCAGATCCATTAGGATTTAGTTATGAAATCTCCAGTGTCTGGACATTGGTGACTGCATGCATCTGAGAGTTGTAGAAACACTAGAAATTAGGTTACATTTTAGGTACATGTCAGTTTGGTGCCCATATTTGGCGCTCATAACTCTCTAGTCCATCTAGATGTCGTATTGTCTAATATGCTGTCAAATAGAGCAATACTCAAAGTGAAAACACGTATTACTACCATTCTATGATTCTGTAGAAAGCCATTTAATAGAAAGTTTCCTTACTTTAGTTAAAGAACTTAGATTGTGTGCAAGAACTTCTATGGTCATCCACAGAGAGTTTCTGACTCATAAAATCAAAACCACATGTAAATTACTGAGACTACTTCTCATACCCTCTTGCAGCACTCAATTTCACTCCTTAGTTATCACACATCTCAATTAGACACGGTTTGGGGTGGGATATCTATGAATACACAACATTGCATTTTGAAATGACAGCTATAGCTTCCCCAAAAATTAAATTATCTTCGTAAAAGGTATTTAAATTAAAAATCAGAAACTGCCAGTTTTATCAGCAAAACTCATTTTATGTAACAGGATTAGATCAGCTGCAATGCAGACAGGGACACGGTCCAGTGACTCTCCCCTAACCCCAAAATGTTTATTCACTTTTAAAAGTAATACTTAGCCTTTGAATATTTAGTTCATTTGAGCAATACTGAACACCATCCAAAGTATATGGGGTCTGAACTGCTGTCCCACAAGGAGTTAACGACAAACAAGAAAATAACATTTCAGTCAAAACCAGGGACTTTTACCAATTAACTTTAAACTGATCAGATAGCATATGGTGTGCCCTGGATATGATAAGGTACGCATGCATTTATCCTACTTCAGTTAAAGGTGCTGGCGTTAGTAAGTCTGATCTGGCCATCGCTGAGTCACTGAATGTTTTGTCACTGGTATCAGTTACAGCAGGATGGGACTGTTTGCTGTTGAATCAATTGAAAGCAAAATAAAAGTTCAGACATAGTTTCCTTATTGGTATATTTCATTCCTTCCCTGGCTTCTGTTTTCAAAGTATACAAACTTAATTGTTCTCAATCTAAGTTGGAACTAAATTATTCTCTTAATTTTACTTCTTGGGTTCCTCTTCACTCTTCTTTGTAAACTCCATATGATGTATTTCTTATTTTTCCTCGGGTTTCACTTATTCAAATAATTTCATTTAGTGAACCACACAATACCAAGAATGTTACTGTTACATAGTAATTTCTGTGAAAGTAATAGTTACTCATCTATAGCTTTACAAACAGAAAAGAATTGAGCAGGCTAATCTATAACTTTCCCAGGTACCAAATGCTTAGTGTGATATATTCTCAAGCACTGTATTTACTTCCTTGCCACAAAAATAAATTAACTTAAGCTGGGGAAGGGTCTTATGAGCAGTGACTGAGGGAACTGGGGTTTTAGCCTGGAAAAATGAGGCTGAGGGGAGACTTTATCATTCTCTACCATTACCTGAAAGGAAGTTGTAGCAAGGTAAGGGGTCAGTTTCTTCTCCTAAGTAACAAAAAATAGGACAAGAGGAAATTGAAAGCCTTTATTAATTTATTTCAATAATGTAACCCAGACAGTTTGCCTCCCTAAATATCTAACCATGTTTAGTGGATCTGCACTAAAACTAACTTCTAGCAGAAACTGGAGTATAGCTCTAATCTATGTTAGTGTGATAGTATTGCTTATCTAATGATATTACCCCATAAGTGGGTGTGTGTGGCCTCCAAGGACTCTGCCTGTTACATGAGAAATACCACTGTCCTGCACAATCAAAAGGCAAAGAGCAAAGTTGAAAGAGCAAAAATAGTGATGAAAGCTCAGTATCTTTTGCAATTCTAGCAGTAGAGAGACCTGCCAGTAACTTTTCATCATAGTACCTATATCTTGGACCACTCCTAGCTGGTCTTTTTTTTTTTTTTCCCTCCACATTGTTTCCTTCAAAATGTCAGTGATCTGATCAGAATGCCTCCAGAACTGCGCTGCCTTAACAGGATCTAGGACCAGTGCAGTGTTAGTAGAGCATGACTTGGTAATTCTTCTTCCCTTCTAAATTGATTATAATTTCTATGTTGCATTTCTTCAAGGAATGTGAGGAAATTATATCCTCATAAGGGAAGCAGTTTTACAGCAAATTCAGCCAGTGCAACCTGACAAAATGTTTTTTTGGGGACCCAGCGTTGGTTGCTTGTGGAAAGCCAGAAGGCTACACTGAAACAGTAAATACCTCAAAAAGAGCTGCAAAAAGGGGTGCTGGCTACTCAGGAGCAGCAACTCAACAAGCACTTGAAGTAGCAGTAGGAAGAACATTAGGCAATTTATTAAGTAGTAACTGACCACATTGGCCCCAGATTTGGTGAAAAAACAACTGGCAGGGGGTTTCTGGAATCAGGATCAGGCCCTTGACAGCCATCTCAGATTTATAGAAAAGACCAGCCTTCATGAAAGTAAAATTTGAGTCATACCCTCTAAAAGCCATTTGCTGAGCAACTCAGCTATAGGAAGAAATATATTTAAAAAAAAAGAATAGATGTTATCACAGCTTGATTTGCTTTTGCATATATATCATTACATTTACATTGATACACGTAATATTGTATCAATATGCTGCTGTTAAACCTGCATTTGAAAAAAAAAGATGGAATAAACTGCCACCTAGAGTTAAATCCTTCGTGTTAATGTTGGTTATATTTACTTTCAAGATAGATAGCTTTAGTTTTACAATACTCAGGTATCATTAGTCAGCAGTCTTTGAACACCAAAGTGACTACAAATTTGTCAGATTGCAAATTGAATCTGATGATGTCTTAAATACTTGACAGATATTGATCTATTTAAAAATCACTAAGGAACTAGAGATTATTACTAGCATATTATTCTCACCCTATTAATGCTGATCAACAGAATGAGCAAGTATTACGGAAAATAAGGTGCCTTTCTTTCCTTGACAGTCATTTTCAGTCCACTGGAACTGCATATGTATTAGCAAGTCTCCACAAATTCATTAGCTACTTCATCTCAACACAGATGCATTTTTAAGCTACTGCCTCCTATACCTGTTGTAAGAATTCTGAATTTTATTTTCACATTTGTATTGAAACTACTAATTATGTTACATGGGGTAAATTGACCTTGGCTGACTGCCAAGTACCCATGAAGCTGCTCTCACCTCCCCTCCTTGACAGCACAGGTGAAGAATAGAAAGGTTAAAAACTCATGAGCCAAGATAAAGGCACTTCAATGAAAGAAGCAAATGCTGCACATGGAAGCAAAGCAAAAAATAGATTTATTCTCCAGTTCACTCCAGCAGCCACTGTCCATCCATTTCTTGGGCAGCAGGGCCACAGTATGCATAGCAGTTGCTTCAGAAGACAAATACTTGAATAATAAGTTCCTCATTTCCATCCCCCACACCCTCCTTCATATAGTATAGAACATTTCTTTGGTCAGTTTGGGACAGCTGTTCCACCCTTCCCACCTCCTGCTGGCTTCTGGCAGGGTGGAGTTGATCAGACAGCCTCAATGCTGTGCAATAGCCAAAAGACTACCGTGGTAGCTACTAACACAAAGCACAGCGCTATGGAGGCTGCTATGGGGAAGTTAATTCCATCTCAACCAGACCCGGTACAAGTAACTTCAAAATTATGAGGAATCATGTGTTATCCTGTAGAAAAGTAATCTTTGCATGAAGACAGTTGTGACAGTTGAAGACAGCAGTGGGAAAAATTATCATCCTAGTCATACACATTTGACTCCTAATGAAGATGGAAGTCTAAAGTGGTAATTGACATCTAAAAAATTAGAGACAGATTTGTTGGGAAACATAGTAAAGAAATCTTGGTTTTGAGGGCTTGATCTGTCTTGTTGGTGAAACAAGTTACTGCATTAACGTTAATAAGAATGTCATTAATAAACCTGTCTATATAACTATGATCAGATAACAAAGGATCCAAAATAATTAAGCCAGTTTTCCTAATTAATAAGTTTTAATTTTTACATTTTCTCAGTAGTTTAGAAAATTATCTTAGCATACACTGCATAAAAGGAGGTTTGCACATCTGATTCAGAAGGATTCAAGGCTTTCTTAGTTTTGGTAGTAATACTTAAGTTCTTCTAGAACTGACCTATCTGGAATTAATTTTACATTCAGACTTAGTTTGAAGTTTGGACTTCTAGTCCACTGTCCAAAGTGAAATGAAGAAAACATTTGTCAGCAAAACCACTTTTTCCTGATATAATTTGTCAGTCTAATGTATATATATAAAAGACGATTATTTTTCCTTTAATAACGTGACTAACATATGGATTTAGCAGCTTTCATTATTATATTGCAGAATCACCTAGCAGCCCTGCTCTAAATTGACACTAAATATAGGATACACAGCCAAGATAAGATCTTTCTCAAATACATCAATATGTCTTTTTCCCACAGCTTCTTCTGAAGAGTGTCAAATTCTATTTGGCTCTCTTTACCCCTCTCCTTAACATTTGTCCACCATCCCGATCAAAGTTATATACTCTCTATACTCTCCTTTCCGATAGTGGGAATTAAAACCACAGTGAGTTTGTTTCTACAGTTGGACAGCAATAGCTATTAACTAAAGTGGGTTCTTTGTGCATATTCATGGTATTGTCACTATATGCAGGAAGCACGATGTCTCTCTCTCCTGTAATATCTTACAGCAAGCCTCCAATCCACCAGTATTTCTATTTCAGGCACTAGCTGACATGTTACAACTATTTTACTTTCCATACAGAGATATTGTGCAGCATTAACTCTGTCACTAGCATTTCAGGAGCATTTGCATAAGTCATGCTGTTATCGTTGCTATATCATACTTATGGTGTGTGAAGTCCTGCCACATCACAAATAATGAAGTAGTTAAAAGTCCACATAAAGTTCAAGCCACTAGATGTTCAAAGTGTTGCATCTATTGTTGTAATTGAATTACTGAGTTCTCACTACAGGGAAACTGTGCCTTTCATCTTGTGTCAAATAATTGTTAATTAAACAATAGTTTCTATTGTAATAAATGACTAATTGCCAACTTTATAAGTCTGCTTTGCTCTTCACCTTTTTGTGCCTTTTATGCACAGCAATTCCTTTCCTTCCTACCCTCTTAATTTTGTATAAGTCCTGTGACTGAAAAGAAGATTTTGAAAAACAGTAATGGCAGATAATGCATTTCATACATTTGGAAGTGTTTGTTTTATTTTTAAAGACTTGTAGTGATAATGAAACTAAAGAGGCAATATTATAATGGAGACTTCTTGTCTCCAGTAATTAAAGGATGCTGTTCTTCTGAGTGTATCTAGCATATTCAGTATCAATAGTATAATTTGAAAGCACGTGGTATGTAATATTTTCTTTTCCAAAAAGTTAAAGGCATACTTTACCTCCGTAGATGAGCCACATACAAGGTTCAAGGCAATACCTTACTTGGTAATTAAAGTGACATTTATCACAGTCAGTTTTGAAGGTCTCAGATGCCTAGGACAAGCAGTGAGAATACCTGACTATGCATAAATGCATGATTCTTCTCTAGAAGCAGATCATTATCAATTAACTGCAGATCTGCTTTCATCTACAGTATTTACAGACAAGTTTCTTCCAGTACCTGTGCATTTCTGTAAGTTCAAAGATAGACAACTATCAAAGTAGTGAAAAGCATTACAGAAAAGCACACATTTTTCTTCAGAAAACAAAAGTCCTTAAAATATCTAGGTTTCTAGCTGATCATGGGGCTTTTTTTCTAAATCTTTGCCAAGACTGTGTTCTAATTCTACTAGTAGTGTAGGTAGCCTTTGGTGAATAAGCAGTCTGAATACTTGCAAGATAATAAGTAGGAGATATTTTACTGCTTTCTCCACCTCCCCTTCAATTTTATCCCATGTTACAGTAGAACCTTAACTCAATAAGTTAGTTGCAGACTTTTAGACAGAGAACTTGTTTTATTAGTTTTGTTCTGAGGTATCAAGAGGGCTTCAGAAGAAATAGCATGGTAGCACAGAGAGAAACTGATAGTTCTGGCATAGCTCTTTATCTATTACAGTCCCTGTTAAAGACATTAACTTTCAAGGAAGAGGCATGACAAGGTTACACCAAGCTTTTCTTCAGTATTATACTCCTTATAAAACTCAACAGGCCAAACTGAACATTTGTTGTTTCTGGCATATAAAAATAGCACATTATAGAATCCACCACTACAAAATATTTTCCAGTTTGTTTAATATATAGTAAAAGGCTTGAAAGAGCAATGCTCAGTATATTAAGCCAGCACTTAAGTAAACAGTGACTATAGTTACAGCCAGGAAAGAAAAGTAATTGGCTAAGTTTGCAAAGATTTTTGTGCCTATCAGCAGCTTTTTAAATTAGTAGAGATCTCCCATTACTTCCCCAAAATTAGGAGCATCCCTCTTCCCACATTTAATTGATACAATGAAATATAAGATGAGGACTCACTAAGATTCCTTTTTATAGGCAGCTTCTGTATTTGAAAAACATAAAAGAATCCAAGTTAGGAAGTTAAGGTAACCAGCAGATGAAGTCAGAAGTTGTTAAGGAGCACCATAAGCAAGGCTGCCCCATGAAAGAACGTTTGCTGAGGATGAATGAGCACAGCACAAGAAGGACCTCACAAACTAGGCACAGTCTCACCAGGCTACAGCAGGGCAAACAGAGCAAAGGCAGCAATAGTGATAGGCTCCAACTATCCAGCCATCATCACACAAAGATAAGGTATCCAATTCACATTTGACCCACAAAAATCTAAACAGAACAACACACTTCCAAGTAGGATTGAAAAGGAATACACTTACAACAGTACTCCAACAAGGTGTTCCCCTGAGCCAGAACTTAAATGGAGGACATGGGCCAGTGGCAGCAGCTGTGTGGGTGAAGGTCCCAGGTGAGGCTTCTCACAACAGTTGCAGCCTCTTCCTGCCCTGAGGGCCCTGACCTGAACCATCTGTCTTCCCTCACCAGGAGAATTCCTCTGGTTACAGAATTAAAGTTATGCTGCTGAAAAAAAATAACTAAAATATTGCCTTGAATAGTTCAACTGATGTAATTAAACAACCAGACAGCCTCTGACATCCTCTCAGAAAGAGAATTTTCCTAAAAGATAATTGAACATAGGTATACATTTATAAACATCAGCAATACCAGCTGGGACAAAGACTATGGAGAAAACACTTATTTCCCATTAGTTATGATCTGCATTGCAGCAGAGAATGTATTTTTTAATCTTCAAGAGGCTTTGTACCAAGTAACTGTGGTGATGAATAAAAGACAGTAATCTTGAAAAAATTTTGGCACAAATTTTATAAGTGTGTTTTTTGTCCTCATTGTGTTTGACAGATAGCAACAGATATACTTTCTGACTTTTAAATAATTTTGTGAATTTATACACCTATTAGTAGCTTTCTCATTTGATTGCAGATGTTTTTCTTTTTAATTTTTAGCCAGTTCTTCAGCTAAGTATAAAGGTAGAACCATCACTGTGGAAGATATAACACACTAAATTAGGTCTCCTGGGGCCTATTGGGAAAAAGAAAGAAGAGAATGTGATTAAGAGGAAATTCAGACAGATTGTTATAAAGCTGGCAAAATAGTCTCACGGTATTCCTGCAGTAATGTTAGAAGCTTGGGAGAGCATCAGAAACTACTACAGATTTTCATGAATAAACATCATTATAATTGGACTGACAGAGACAATGTAGAATGAGCTTCAGAACTGAAATGCTTATCAGTGACACCCTATACTCAAAATCCAGGGATGGCAAAGCTACTGTGGAAATGGCAGGCATCTATTGTTACTTAAGCCAAACATTAGTCATCCCTGAATACATATCCAGGGAATATCATCTGACTTCACATGAGACATATTAAGTGGCACATAATTCTTCAGCATTTGTTGGTCTTCCAATTTTGTAGTAGCTCAGAATCATATAATTAATCTAATATCTCTTTAGGAACCCATGCATTATGATGAAATGCATGAGCTTCAAGAAGAACATGCTCACAATTATTTGTATATAATAATTGCTCATGGTCTTTATATTAAAATCAGTATGAAAAAAACGAGGAAGGAGAGTCAGAAGGTAATGTGACTTTTTTAAGCTTCAATTTGGCTCTTTTTTGTGTGCATTCCTCTGAAAATGAGGGTAATGAAATGGTTCTGCTTCTGCAAGTTCCCCTTCTGGTAACCTAGAACCCGGTAGAATCAGTGACTGAGGTTTCTCAGTTGGTATATATCCTCAAGTTAAAAAAAATCATATCTAGAGAGCGAAGAGAAATGCTACTAATGTTCATTAAAAAAAAAAAAAAAGACATGAGGAATGAAGACATTTTGCATCTTATTTAACAGAAGTGCTTCACTGATCTAAATACACTAGCCAGCTGACTAGCACATACATAAGTTAAGCTACTCATACCATGTACTTTGTCTTGTACAGCCAGCAGGTAAAATAGGATCTATTTAGGCTATTCTGGGTGTAGAGGTATTTAAGCTATATTTGGAAATCACGATAAACACTGGAGATATTGCTAGGGAAGGAGGTCAGCAAAGGTTTTGGTGAAAACCAAGGTTCTGCAGTGGATTTCACCTGGGGCAACATGGGATTATTGCAGAGTATATGCGGGACTAGGTAAAAAATCCACTCAGAACTAAACTTTGATATTCATTGACAGTGCTTATATCAGCTTATTTTTCTCCTTATCATTTCTAATCGTGGTTTTAAGCATTTTTTTAACTTAAAATTTTCAAGAATGTGAAGTTTTTTAATTCTAGGTCTTGTGGAAAGACATTATAGAAGTTTCAACTGTTTTATTTTGAAATCTCATATCCTAACTGAAATAGCAAGCTGTATCTTTAATGACTTTTCTCCATTGTCTATTTTTAGCCTTTTGACTTACGTAAATATATATTTAGTTTTAAAACAGGTAGACCGTAAGTACGTATTTATGATTTATGAACTATGGAATACATTCATAGATACTTAGGTTTTTATTAGACTCTGCTTTATATATTATTAGTGGTCTTCCATGACTTTTTACAGTAAAATATTTTAGAAATACCAACATTTCCATAAAGGTTCATGAAAGATCATGAACTCCATAAAAGCTTCTAAATTCTTAATATATATGTATACCACCACACACAAAAAAGCTACATAATCCCCTTACTTTTCACTGCTGTTTGCCTTTAAAGCAATAGTTTCATGCAGGGATCATTATTTCCCAAAACATCCTCCATAATTAATTTAAAAGAGGTAAATAGCTGTCCTTATATTTACTTAGTCTTTCAGAACATGGAAAATATATTGCCAAAACAAATGCCTGTCAATTAAAATGAGAGTAACAATAAACCAGTCTTTTCTCCTCCCAGTTTCACAAAGAAGAAAGCTTCAGTTATTCATCAAGCATTTTGAATGTATTTGCATATAGTATAACCAGAAAAGACCAAATTATAATTTACAACACATTTTTATAGTAGAGTTATATTCTATGCCAAATGCAGAGCACCTTTTCTAGGCTACATCACACACAAAAAAAAAAAGTAGTATGTAACTATAGTACTGCTGTTGCTATGGGTGTTCTGTATGTCCCTTTTGACTTCTTTGTCCAGTTAAGATACACTATTAATATAAAAGGACAATACAGACAAGGCCATTCAAAGTCATGAGTCAAAATCATAAGTCAAAAACAATCTAACATTCTTTTTACAAGTGTGGGGTTGTGGGGTTTTTAATTTCTTTTTATTTGCTTTTTTTTGTCATTACATCACTTCTTAAAGTTTTCTCTTCAACCACAAAATTTAGTTTCTTATGTTTCATGTGTATTCTGTTTTGGGTTGTTTTCTTAAGAAAATCAAGGTTATGTAAGAGTAAGTTTAAGAGCTTTGATGAAAGGACCTGAGACACAGAGAGTCATAAGAAAGGATAAACTTTTATACTGACATATAATATTTGCCTTAGAAGTATCAGACAAACAAAAAACTGCAAAACCAAAAAAACTCAACAGTCATAAAATGTCAAGTGGGGCACATCTGCAAAGTTTCATGCACTTCCAGTTCCTTTAAGCTGCATGATCTAGTGCTCTGGAGACCTTTGAAGGTGTCTGGGAGTGGTAAATCTCTGCTAGTTCACGGAGGCTGACCTATGACTTCACTGGTGAAAATGGGGTGTGAAGCTTTTCCAAATCTATCGTTAAACATTTCAGTTAGCTATCCTATTGCAGAGTATTTCCACAAAGGATCCCAGAGGGTGGAATACAAGGCAGCAGGGCTGGATGTATGTTCTTGCAACAGGCTTTGCCTTCTCCATGCTGCTGGTGCCTGTACAGGCTGGAGGAAGGCAACAGGTATCACATGAAGGCAGGTATTCTAGGGACTTACCTGTATAATGTCAAAAGCTGAGAATGGAGAACTGGGAAGTATTCTCAAGGTTGGTAAAGAAATAAGACATAAAACCATACAGTGAGGCGTATTGAACATATCGTAACATGCACCATCCAGTTTAGGCACAGGACAAGAAAGTCCTTCTTTTACACATCTGAGATATTTATACTGGCTGTCCTCAAGGTATTTTCTCTACTGTCTAATAATGGATGTGCTTACACTACAAATTTTCCTTTAATCAGAACACAGATAAGATTTCCTTATTTTACTTGGCCATTTTCCAAGCCTTGTAGGAACACAGTTATTTTTAGAACTCTGGTCCTAAGTTAATTTGGTTAGAATTAGCCAAAGGGCTCAAAGGTATTCATGGAAAACAGAGAGAGAGAGAGGTAAATATGCATGTTTGCACGCATGCACACTCACACACGTACAGGTGAGCCCACACACGCAAATTTGTTTTCTTATGAAAACCAATCTGAAAAGACAATTAAAAACAAACCCTTCAGCAGTAATCTGCACATTATGCAACAGCAAATACGTAAAGAACAGCTGACTATTTATTTGGTTTGGAAAATTTCCCTATCTCTGTGAAAAAAAAAAATGAAATACAGCATTAAGCTTATATAAGAAAAAAAACCCCTTTTATAGTCACAGCAAGGTACTTCAACTATATGCAAGTTTTAGCATAATGAGAGATTACCCATTTGTCAAGTGATAGCATTAGTGGTCTGTAATAAACACTAATATGATATCACATGTCAGAGATCAAAGACTCAGTCCTAAAAGACATAGAATAACTCATGAAATCATAATTACTGTTTTGATTAAATCCAGGCAGTTTGTTTAAAGCATTTTTTAAAGATATGCAAGCATTTCAAAGTAAACAGTTTTCTGAAAGCAAAACAGGAAATAAAAATGTCCTTCCTCTTTTTACTTTGTGGCACACCTATTTTTTTTTCTATTATATAAAAAGCATGTATCCAACCTACTAATTCCTCCATCACAGTTTTCCTTCAGTACTACTGTCAGCTACATCATACCAAAGTGGAGAAAGATTTCTTTTCCGTAAGTCACCTGCTTTGTGCTTAGTATCATATAAGCTATAACATGATTAAAGTGTGCAGGCTTTTAAGATGCATAACTTGAACTTACGGTTTTGCAGAATCAGGTCATGATTATACAATCAGTTTAATGTGATTAAATCCTGCTGATTAAATGCTGCTGCCAAATGGGTGGCATGTGCTCCTTAACTTGCCTGACTGCACTCACTTGAAAGCCTCAGTGCTTCTACCATCATAAGGGTGGGAGTGAGCAACTGGGCACGTGGGGAGACGAGAGTCAATTTGAGTCAGGTTAACAAGAACATGTAGCCATTGCTGCAGCCTCTGATTTGCAAGTTTGCAGTAGAGAAGGAGTTTTACTTATTTCTATGACACATTTAATACTGTTGGGGTACTTTAAAAAGTGTATTTTCCTTATAACTGTTGCCATTTTTGAGTAAACAACGTACAAGTATTTATTATGAAGAAAGTACATCTTATTAGTTTAACTGTTGGATTTTAATGCAAAAACTTTCAAATGAATGCTAATGTCTACACATGTCAAAACTGACCTTAGGACAATTTATGTCCTGCGTAACAAAGCTGTGTTTTTCTTTGGTCTTCTTGGAAGATAAAGGCTTACTCCAAATACTTGTGAAATCAGTTACGAAGCCTGCAGCTTCCTTAATAATCTGGAGATACATAAAAACTGTAACCAAAAGTAAATTTGGAGTTGTGTCACCCACAAGAGCAAGTATAGTCTTACACATTAAAACTGAGACTATTGGAAAAAGATACAAGAGAGCATGTGGCCTAGGCTGTGCCTAAAATCCTGAAAATTAGTCAGTAATCACAGTAGTAAGCATATGCACCTGAACCAAGAAAATGTTATCTTAAAAACAGCTTAAAATTAAATGCCATTCCTAATTGGAAAACAAATCACAAAGTGCCACTCAAACTATTGCATACTGTATGTTTAAAAGGATTTTTTTCCCCCACATCTCTTTTGCAATCTTTTAATCAGCAGCTGTGTACTTTACACAAATGATGAGAATGTTAACTAAAAAGAAAACATAAAAAAAGTTCTGTGGAAATAGATGTAATTTTGCTTTCTCTGTCTCCAATGCAGCAATCCAATTCATTCTAGACTCATTTCATTGTAATTAATTCCACAACTGAAATTTCTCAAGGCATAACGTAAAGATTTAATGAGTTTACAAAGTTATGACATCTTCTGTGTCATAGTCCAGTCTTAGCCATGTGCATTGCAATGAATTAATGCAAATGTACCCACAGCTTTTACCTGAGGTAAGAAAAGAAAGATATTTTTCCTTAGTATCCCAGAAATAAATGTACTTCAGAAACAAAGACCTGTCTCTTTATAATTATTTTTGGGTATAGAATGTTAAAGTGATAAAGAAGTCTTCTGAGTTCTGTAAATCTCCAGATACTGAAGAAAAAAATACAGATGACATCCTTTGAAATATTAATCTGCTTGAGGAGCGCTGTTTGGAATAGAGCTACCAATCAGTATGCAGATTTCCAATCAGTAGGCAGGTTTCAGAAGATGACTAAATGTATATTGGCCACAATTCCAAAGAAACTTGAATATGTTTGCCTTAGTACTGTGCATTGAGTGGTTATAAAAGTTATTCGAATAGCAAAGTTAACGGATGCAAAAGTTTTTGAAGGCTCAAAGTATTGAGAGTAACAAAGATGGAGGGTTTTGAAGCAGGGGGAATTTGTATCACAAACCAGAAATGCATCTTTTTCCCTGGTTTTCTAATGCTTTAGGATTCACATACATAAGCAATTCTGGGTCAAGAGGAAGGAGAAAAACTTGCTTGCTTAGAGGAGAATCTTTTATCATCACATGGCTCAGGCACATGACTTCACAGACGACAGCATTAGGTGAAACAACAAAACCAACTACAGGACCTGCCATAATGATGACTTGTAACTGTACTTGCTGTCTATTTAAAGCTATTTCATGTTTATTGAAAAGCTGTACAGTTTAAAGTGACAAAACAAACATTTCCTTTCCTCTTTAGTGACAATGAGAAACTAGATCCAGAAGAGCCTTTGGTAGCCACCATTGGCCTTATCCCAGAGCACCTTCCCTTTTCGAGATGGAAGCTCTTTGGCTTGAGCAGAGACAGAAGATACAGCCTGGCAGCTCTCTTGCTCCTCTGGGGTGGTACTCTCCCCAGGTACAAAGCAGAAGACATCAGCTGCATACTCATGCTCAGCTGTGAGAAAGAGAGGTATTTCTCTATGGAGTATGGAGATGTTGCCACACAGGACCTAAGAGCAGAAAGAAGGAGAGAGGCATATTTCCAGTATGAAAAAGGAGAACTATTAAGTCGACACATTGCAGGGTGAGGGCCAAAAAAAAAATTGGCGCTAGGTGAACAGAGAAGAGTACAGATGGATGAAGATGAATACTAGGAGACTTTGCAGGGCAGATGCTTATTTCCCATAGACGAATGTAGATGGGACTGTGATTTTTTTCTTTAATCTTACAATTGCACGATATTATTCTAGCTTAGCTTTGTTTCTTTCCTTTCATACATTTTTTAAGTGTATGTCCATTGGACTGCTCCAGAAAGGTGCAAGAAAAGAGCTAGTGCAGTTGATTTATGGTTTGTAACTGGAAAGCCTCTTTTCCAGCCTTGATCGTTGTCACTTTTGTCAGATACTTTGCAGCTTAAATTAGACAAATTGCTGCTTGCATTTTAAATCTGGAAACACCTGAAGATATGAAATAAGTTTTTTATTGCATCTTGTATTAAGGAGGAACTTGGGGTAGCTAATATTGTTCCTAACTGATAAGTTTTTAATTGAATAGATGAGTAAATATTAAAAATAACAATGTTAAAAGAAGTCATGTATCAGAGTTGGATAGAACACTTCTCCTTTAATTTTTCACCTCCAAAGCACTGATGAGTTTGAAGAAAATCAGGCTTTTTCTGGCAGTTATTTCATATCTCAAAAGTGAAAAGGTGGTCCTTGTGGGAATCCAGCAAGAACATATTTATCAAAGGCTGTAATGTGCATAAAGCCAAAATCTCTTATCAGTATGATGACTAAGCAAATCTGAATTTCAACACAAAACTGCACTGTAGACTTTTGTGCATAGCTGTTTAAGAGAATTTAACTTAGTCTGCAATTTTGCAATCTCAACTTTGACTCCAGAGTAATCAGGGTCAAGTGATGTTTATATTCAGTGTTTCCAAATAAAATCTATGTGATTGTATTGTTGGTTTAATGTGAAGATATCATTTGACTGCAGCATCTGTACTGCTTGTAATATGAGGCATAAATAAGCTTACAATACTGTATGGTCAGCCTGAAGAAAAAGTGATACCCTTTGTTAAACCCACTGGCATCAAGGAGGAAGGGAAAGGTAAAACATCCATTTTAGGCTTACAAATTCTTTTTCATGTTGGCATTTCCAGAATAACTATTTCAAGAGACAATGGGAATTATCAGGAAATTACACGATTTAAGATGGACAATTTCACCACCATATGGATATATTCACTACCATAGGACATGCCTTTGCTGCAAGGATTAATACTCAGGTGTGTGAGACTCTGCAAAAGCCTATATAAGATTATGCCTTTACTGATCCTTCATGACCTTAGATGTATTGCTCATGTCCTCGTGTTAGCAGCAGTAGCATCTGTTATTCTTTCACAATAAATTGTAGAGAAGTGACAATTAGTCCTGGTAAAGTGAAGGAAGAACCCACACAGGAAAGCTGAGCTTCACCCTGAAAGTGTAATGATCCTGAATGTAATACTAAATGACTTGCATCAGTCTTGCAGAAGGTCTCCTACCTTGTAGAGGGAGCCTAACCATCAGAAAGAATCTTTTTTTTTTTTTTTTTTTAAAAAAAGTTAAAAAAAATCTTGGAAAAACTAGAGGAGGAAAACAGAATATCAAAGATAAATCAAACCAAAGAAATGGTCACAGGTATCAAAAATTTATTCATGGACACATTTTGTATATAAAGTCCACTTGGTTAAAGATTGATCATAATAACCTCTCTGACTATGCATCTAACTATGAAGAGGAGTGGCTGAGGAACAGGTTTTTCTGGTGAAGGAAGGACCTGGTAGTCCTTGTAATACATGAAAAACAGTTTGGAGTTGATATAGGACCAGTTTCTAACCCTACTTCAGTGAAGCAGCAACTGACTTGTAAAGTACATAGAGTGTGGAGAGTATTCTGTGTCTGTTTTTAACAAAAGTAGGGGAAATGTCATCATTCAAAGAAGCAGTGATTCTTGTACTCCTTTGTATTGTCATCTTTCTAGTTTGTTAAAAGCAATATTTTGTTTCAGAAGTTTGGATTTCCTGTGGCTCTTTTCAGTGATTAAATTAAACCTCTACATTTTGTAGAGGTTTTTTGCACCAGTCTTTGTTATGAACAAACTGCTGTACATAAGCAGCAGTACAAATGGCCAGAAGAATGAAGCCAGTTTGCAAAGTGACCTCAAAGGTCTAAGCAGTGAGAGCTCCAGCTCCGATGGCATAAACAATACAAATAAACTCCTTCACCCAAAGAAAAGACACAAACATCAATGATGCACCACGCAAGAAAAGTATAATAAGCCCTCCAGTATCCTCACAGCTTTTCCCAGATCCTATAAATGTATTATAACTTACAATATTTAGCTTATTTCTTAAAGTTTGTGAAGCCAAGTAATTCAGTGCAAGAAGAAATTAAGAGTTAAAAGAGAGTTTGTAGCTTTTATAATTGCAAAGCAATGCCTGAAAATACAATTTATCTGATTCTTAGAGGTTCAAAAAAACTGGGAAAATGTAAACAACTTTCATTTCCAATGTCTTTTCTTAGAGCTGGGCTAATGGCTCTGAAAATCTGAGGCTCTTAATACTATTTTACTCTTAGCTATTCCATTCTTCTGTTTCCACCCTCCTCCCCAAAGCAGATGAAGTGTCTTAGAAAATTTGTTGATTATGGATTAGACATTTAGGGCTCATTGGAAAATATCACTTAAAAAAAAAAAAGGTTTTAGAATCACCTCTGATTCCACTCTGCTCAGCTTTTGGTTTTTAAATATATTTCCTAACTAGAGTATCACGGAATCTTAAGTGTTGGAAGGGACCTTGAAAGATCATCTAGTCCAAGCCCTCTGCCAGAGCAGGAACACCTAGAGTAGGTCACACAGGAACTTATCCAGGTGGGTTTTGAATGTCTCCAGAGAAGGAGACTCAACAACCCATCTGGGCAGCCTGTGCCAGTGCTCCCTCAACCTCACAGTGAAGAAATTCTTCCTTGTATTTCTTTGGAACCTCCTGTGTTCCAGCTTCCACCCATTGCCCCTTGTCCTATCATTGGACATTATTGAGAAGAGCCTGGCACCATTGTCCTGACACACACCCTTTACATATTTGTAAACATTAATTAGGTCACCCCTCAGTCTCCTCCAAGCTGAAGAGCCCCAGCTCCCTCAGCCTTTCGTCGTAAGGCTCCACTCCTTTCATCATCTTGGTGGCCATGTACTGAACTCTCTCCAGTAGCTCCCTGTCCTTCTTGAACTGAGAGGCCCAGAAATGGACACAATATTCCACATGCTGTCTGAGGGGAGGAGAACCTCTCTCCACCTACTGCCCACAGCCCTTCTAATACACCCCAGGATGCTATTGGCCTTCTTGGCCATGAGGGCACATTGCTGGCTCATGGTCATCCTGCTGTCCACCCAGACCCCCAGGTCCGTTTCCCCTGCACTACTGTCTAAGAGTTCATTCCCCAGCCTGTACTGGTACATGGGGTTATTCCTTCCCAGATGCAAGATTCTACACTTGCCCTTGTTAAATTTCATTAGATTTCTCCCCGCCCAACTCTCCAGCCTGTCCAAGTCTCATTGAATGGCAGCATAGACTTCTAGTGTGTCAGCCACTCCTCCCAGTTTAATTTCATCAGCAAACTTGGTAACAGTGCCCTCTGTTCCCTCAGCAAGGTCATTAATGAATATATTGAACAGTACTGATCCCAGCACTGACCCCTGAGGGACTCCACTAGATACAGGCCTCCAACTAGACCCTGCTCCATTGATCACAACTCTCTGCCTTCTTCCCTTCTCAACCAGTTAACAACCCAGCTCACTACCTGATCATCCAGCCCACACCTTCTCAGTTTTAATGTAAGGATGCTGTGGGAGACAGTGTCAAATGCTTTACTGAAATCGAGATAAACCACATCCACTGCACTACCACCATCCATCCACCTGGTTACATCTTCATAAAAGGCTACCTTCTCATATAATGTGTTAACTGCAGTACAGATTTCTCAGACTTCTCAGGATGGTATCTTCATTTGGGTTTATGAAAAGAGGACACCACTGACACCAATTTTGCAGAATACAAAAATGGTAAATGAAACTAAATGTTTTAATGCATAATTAATAGTTCTGCTTCCTACTTGTCATTCTTTTGCTAGATGTCAGTCTTATTAAGTGGGTATTTTCTAGCAAAATGTTTTAGATATAACCCACTTTGTGTTCTCCATGCCACTGAATTTTGATCTTAAGTCACTGACAAAGTTCAGTATCACCATCACACATTATCACAGTATCAGTATCGTTGTAATCACTATTAAAGCCATATATAACCTGAAAATTCAGGCCTGAACTTCATCTGCTTGTCCCACACACCTATTGCCTGGAAAGATAACCATGATACAATGACACAAACAAATTCTTCTTCCAGAAAAGTAAACTGGGTCTCCATCACTAAACAAAACTAAAACCCATGTACACAAATTACAGTATATTCCCCAAATGGCCGTATTAATATTTGAGAAGAAACTAAAAGGAGGTACTTTTCGGACCTGTGGGCTTGTCGTTTAGGCAGACCTACTTGCCAGACATATTCACGAGTTCAAATTTCAGAAGCCATCCAAGCACTTTTGCAACAGGCTGTCAGCAGGTCAAGTATGGCTAACAGCAAATACTCTGAAGAGCAACAGAAAAACCTTCAAACTGCAGATACGTTCTCATGATTCTTGACACACTTAAAACAAGGGAATGGGATCATTTACCATACTGTAGAATGAAAATTCCATTTAACAGTTTTATCTTCAAATTACTGTGTCATTCAGTTAAAGATTTGCACTGGTGGCTTCCAAAAGAATGTTAAGAATTAACATGACTTTTCTAAACAGTTTTGTATCCTATCTCGCTCTCCTCTGTAGCAGCAGTGTGCAAAGAACATAGGAAGCCTTCTGTTTGTGTGCATTATTTACATATAAAATCCACAGCCAGAAGCTAAGCAGATGATGACTAACATCTAGATTACAGTTCTGAGATTATTCTAGTTATGTCATGATAGACTTCTAAGAGAGACACCATTCTAACTTTGAAAGAGTTTCCTTTGTTTTAAAAAATACAGTTTATCTTTATTCTAATACTTGCTTAGATAACTAGGATTAAGTTGCTATGGCAAACAGCATCTGTCCTAGCTGGACACAGCTGTTTGAATAGCAGAAAGTTCACTACAGTGAAGACATGTAAGCTGTCAAGAGCTTTAAAAGACATTTCAGCCTTCAATAAACAATTCTGAGAGCGTCAACTTTGGGCAGATATTGCGTCCTTATTGGAAAGGACGAAGCAGGAATTACACCTGATGCTTCTTCAGTAAATTATCTAATGCTCAATATTCACATCATATTGTCTTGAGTGACATTTTCACATGCACCCTTGCATTTTCTGTCTTTTCTGCATTTCAGCTGAATGCTGAGAAAGCAAGAAGTGAATGTGCTCTTTAATTGGAAACTACAGAGTTGTGATCCTGATCAGAAGGAAAACTTCTGATCAGCCAGCTTAGATCAAAGAGCTAGAATAGGCTCAATATTCTGAAATAACAGAATATTCAAATTTCACACATAAAGGATGCTTTAAGTCTCCTTTTTTCATTAAAAAGTCACATTGCTGTATCAACTTTTGGGGTCATCTGATCTTACATGAAAAGTAATGGAATGCAGCCATAAGGACAGATAATTGCTTTGAAACAGTAAGACACTTGAAACATTTAATGACTAAAATGTCTTCAGGCCTCCTGTACCTCACCTGCTCTCCCCCCAAAATATGAACCCAAACTAAACAAAACAACCCTAAGCAAACTCTAATCATACTGCCAGCCTGAGCTACGAACAACTTAAACAGGAGAAGCCAAACTTTGGGTTATATTGGTTGGTTATGGACAATCAGAGATAATTTATAGTATACAGAAATAATTCTGTAAAAGAACTTTTCTAGACTGTAAAGAATGGTACAAAAAGTTCAGGCTTGCTGCTGAAGCTAGAAACAGTCTTGTAGCTATTCTAATGAAACTGCTTAGTGAAGCAAAATGGGTCTGTTGTTTGTTCAGTCCTTCCCTCCCCCAACCCTCACCGTAGTTTCCCCTTTCCTTAATTTTCACTTGTCTTCTTGCATACGTCAACAGAACACATCCTTTTGCTCTCTAAATGCTGGTTTCTGCTGTTTCAGAGGTTATCTTAATGGCAATTAGGTCACCAATTTAAATTTTCATTAGCTGGTGATCTAATAGTTATTTAGGTTATGGGACTGCCCTCCTTTCAGGGCTGGAAAAGACTTTGTGCTCTTCCGTGCTTTGCTGAAAGTTGGCACAGTTGCTCATTTATTGCTAAATCTTGCTTGTGCCCCTTCGTTTGTGTGTGCTGTGTCCACCCCCTCACAAGTATATTTTTGTCTCTGAGCCTGCCTCTTAACTTAGTGCACTCACTATGCTTCACTTTATAAAAATCTTTATGAACTTCTAGATGGAGAGCCTGATGGTGCTGTCCCTATCTCCTCCTGCTCCACTTCAGACTTCAATGCTACATTCATTTGCAATTTTGGTAGATACCCCCACAACTTTCAGCACCTGCAGTGGGATTTCAAGATGTAAATCTAGACCATCAGACAAGTTTCTGTATAGTCAGTGATCACTGTAATAACTGCAAAGAACACTAAGATGTTTGGCAACAGGTAGGAGGTAGTATCTAAATATGAAGGTATTTGCAACCATCAGCTGCTAGTACTCCTAGCTGAATTAAGCACTTGTCTGTGCCTATGAGAAAGAAAATTCTCTGAGTATTTTAAGGACTAAGTGCAAAAACTTTTTGTCAGGTTTACATTTGGCTATATAGATCTACTTTCCTTAACACAGTTCTTTGCAGAGTGCTTGTGGGGTTGCGGAAGTGACAAGAAAATAATGAGTGCCCTGCTCTGCCTGGATGAGCACAGTACTAATGTGGCTGCACCACTTCCATTGAGTCCACTAGCTTGTAGTGCTAGTCTCAAGCTGGCTGTGTAACGCATGCACAAGGATAAAATGTAAGGATTATGAGTCTTTATGGATCACTCATCAAATCTAAGTGTTATTGTCTAATAGTGTTCCAGTGCCTCTGACCTACCATCCTTTCACAGCTGAAGCTTTTTTTCCAGACCTGCTCGTAATAATTTAGAAACACCCTCCTCCCCAGAAAAAGAAACAAAATTGTACCCACATTTTTTCAGTTTATTCCAAGATGGGGAACAGGCAATGTAACTGTTCCATTCCTCAGCAATGGGCAGCCTTCTTCTCCTCTTTTGTGCTGCTTCCTGCAGACTAGTTTTTCAAGAAGTCCCTCATATCATCATCTGTTGCCTCCTCTCCTGCCTTAAGTCTACCTTTGTATGGTTCAGCACTTCCTCACAGCCTCATTCCTGCTGTTGCCTTTACCTTCTGAAGTTGAGATGATATTAACTAAAAAATAGAACATTACTAACTGTTTTGCAACAATATTAAGGCTATGCTGACAGGTGTAAAACCAGGGAACAGTTTTCAGTAGAAGTTTTGGTAGGTTCATTTTGTTAGTACAAGAATGGAAGGTGCTTCTCAGACTAGTAGAAGTAGGGGCAAATTCAAACTGAAGTACCATTAATTGTGTCTTCATCTTGCTGTGAGATTTGGATACAATTTTTTCTTCTTTTACATCTAGCACACTTAGGATATATACAATTTTGCAGTAAGTTTTTAAAGGTGATTTATTCTTTTGAAAACTTTACCTGGCATGTCTAAACATACAGGGTAAAGAAACATAGTGCCAAAAGCTAGACCATCATGTTGGTTCAACTACTATCATTTATATATACTCATAAATACCATGAGAGTTTACTTCCTGTTTACCCCTTACATTTTAGAAGCTGAGTGATTTATTCTACTAGTTCATGATGTGCCTTGCCCAGAGAATGTATTTATGGCTAAGTGACAAGGCAAACAGTATGTGTTTTAAGTTTCCTACCTAGCTAAGTATGTGTTGATTTTTTTTTTCATAATTACACAACTGATAATTTACTGATCACTCTGCTGTGTTATGGGTCCTTTCAGGTTGTCCTCTACCACAGGCCTGAGCACAGGTCATTATTTGGCTGAAGTGTAAGGAAAGCCACAAATAGAGAACCGCAACAGTATACATACATGACTGTCTTCCAAATAAGCAGCTACACAATGCTGTAAATAAATGTTAGAGAACCAAAGCAATACAAAAGAATTGGCATTTTATAACTCCCATTACTTAATGTTTTTTAACTGTTTTTAATTTAATGTCAGCCAAAATCAGCACATTTATCAAGACAGTGAAACATCATGTGGAAGACACTGCATGGTTGTTATTGTTAAACCTATTCTTAAAAATATAGCTGTACGTGCTGTAAGATTTGGATTTTCTCTGAGGGATCAGCTTGGAGAAAAGGATAATGCTAACACGAAACATTCATACAGAGTCAAAAGCTCACTAGGTACTTTAAAAAGTTACTATTTTTAATTCTTTAGAAAAGGTGAATAAATGATTCTGAATACCGCGGGTCTGCTTTTTTGCTGTTGTTTTAAATTCCCGTGACTAACATTTCGGTCTCCAGGAAAAACCAAATGAGTTTACTATGAGTAAAACTGATAGTAATACAAATAAAACTAAGCAATGGGCATCCTTGAAGTGTTAAGTGTTGAAGAATCCCTGGGAAAATTAGAGAACTACAAATCCCACCAGCCCAAAGCTGCCTCACGCCCTTTGTACCTCTGGAAGAAAAGAGGCTCTGCTTTTATTTGAAGAGACACTGCAATTGAAGTTTGGTTTTCTTGACATTGTAATAGTACTGTTGGGTTTCCTCCATCTTCACAGCTATTACTATTTCTTTGGTGTTCATTTTGTTATGGGCAATGCAGAAAAAAAATCCCATCTTGTTTCTACTCCCCTAAGGTTAACTTCATAACATTAGAATCTAGTTAAAAAGCAAGCAAGCCAACAAAACCCCACAGGATCGTGTTTAAAGAAGAAGCAACAAGTTTCAAACACAAATCTGTCCGTGTATTCAAATATCAAGCTGAGGGGGTGTGTGAGCAGGGCTTTCTCGTCTGATGCAGACACCGCTCTGGTTCTGAGATGTGTTTCAGTTCCACAATTTCTGTCAACAACACTGTAGGCTTTGAGATGTCTCTTCCTTAACACAGAGAGCAGTGCTGTATTTGATACTGGCAGATGAGAGGCATGCTGCTTGGTCAGAAATACAGAAAATACTTCACTTGCCGTCCTCAGAACTGCTACCTGTCACCGAAGAGCTCAGAGAAAGGGCACGCCAGCGTCTCAAGAAAGACGGGGCAAAACAGGCCGACCCACTGCAGAACGGCTTGACGGCAACCTTTCATGTCCTGTGGCCCTCAACTTCTCCAGTCGGACTGCGTTGTGTTTCAGGGCCGCTGCACCGCTACAGGCTTGGGCTTGGGCTTAGGCTCCGGCTCGCGCTGACCCTCCCCTGAGCCATACCCAGCCACCGGATTTACCAGACCGCAGGGCCCCGGCGGCTTCCAGGCTGTCCTCGTGCGTGAATCCTGCCAACGGGCGGCCTGTGTTGACTATGGTAACCCTGGCCCAGGTAAGCACTAGCCAGAGAGTGGCGCGATGAGCCGGGGCGGGGCGGGGAGTGAGGCGGCCCTGTGTCCCGCAGCCCCAATGGGCGGGCGCGGCGCGGCGGCGGCGGCGCACGTAGCTTTCCCAAGATGGCGGCCGCTCCGGACCGAGCTGCGAGGGCGGCTGCGGGGCCAGGGGCGGCGGGCGGCCGCTGAGGGGGGCAGCAGGGCGCTGGCGGCGCGCGCCTCGCCTCCCCTCCCCGCAGGGTGAGGGGCAGCTTTCCGCGCGGCCGCGAGGCTTCACCATGCTGCGGGGCTAGAATCGCCGAGGCGCCGCAGCGGGGTAATAATGTTAGCAGAGGTAAGAACCTCTTAAGGTGCGCGATGGGAGGGAGTGGCCCGCCGGCCGCCCGGCCGAGCAGCCAGCTATGCGCTGGGGCCCGCGGCCGAGAGGAGGCTTTGCCTTCCGCCGGGGCCTCCGACCTGTCTAGGTAGCATGTAGCTTCCCCCTCGGCCGCGGAGAGCAGAGGCGCCGGCCAGCTCGCCGAGGGCAGCGCCGGGCTCCACTTACACCTGTCCCTTCTCCCCGGCCGGGCGCCTTTCCTCTGTCAGGGGCCAGCAGGGCAGGAGAGGACAGGAGGGGGACGCTGCTGGGGCGGGCCCGCCCTTCCCCGCGGTGTGCCGGCGTCCGGGCTTCTCCACCCGGCCGGGCTTCTCCGCCCGGCCATGGGCCCTGGGGCCCCTACTGCACGGTGGGCGCCGTTTCTGGAGGGGTACACCAGGGGAGGTAGGGGCCTGTGTCTCCCCTAGGCCTCGCCGGAGAGATGTCTCCGCCTAGCCCCCGAACGCTGGCTCCCACTTCAGCACCCCTGGCTTCCTCCTCAGTGGTAGCTTCGTAAAGGCTCCCTGTTTGCTTGATTCTTAAGCAGCTTAAACTGCACAGCTTTGCCGCTGCAGGACTTTGTGGTTGTAGGTAATCGATAGAAGTTGGCTCTCTGGTTTGCCTCTCCCTGGTAGGTGGCTTCTGTCCCAGAGCAACTGGGCAGCCGATCTGTCAGGCAAGTGGGTATTGGAGGATCGGCGTGGGCTAGAAATGGCTACTGTCTCCAAAGGTGCGCTCCCAGAGGGAATCTCTTGGTATTTTCTGGTTGCTAGAAATGAGACTTTTCTTCCACGCTCAGTTTTATCTACAAAGATCGATTGATTTTCTATTTTTAGTATATCAGCAAAGCGTCTGGCATACAGATACTTCTCCAACATGATGATTGCGTTGCATGTGTTTAATGATTTGTAATTTTGTCCTGCAGTGGAGGTTATTTGTGTAAGACTGAATTGACTTAAATCTGGAAGGGTAAAGGCTTGCTTTCTAACACCTGAAAAATTTAACTTTGCCTTCCTGAATGACAGCTAAAAAAAAGTGTCCTGAAGCTTTCAATTTGCATCATTTCAAAGTTTCAGAGCATTAAGAAAGTGGTTCTCTAGTGACATGAGCTCTCGGATTTCCCCAGGAGGGTAAAATTTGCGGAGTTAGTTAAACCTGGAATAATACATGACCTATTTTTGCATGAAGGGTATTAGAGGGGTGGTCAGAGTTAATAAGTGTTAATGAGTGTGATGCACAGGCATTAACCATAATAATTTAGATTATTTTAAGGGTGCTGTAGAATGTTCTGTGTCAGTGCCTCATGCTGGACTGTTTGTTGTCTTTGATGATGGCTGTGTGTGCCTATCCAAGCCACTTGGAATTTAATTTTTTTTTTACTAAGAGCACTGATGTAACAGCCTGGATGCCCCTTGCTCTGGTGGCTTTTTGAAGTAAAACCTACTACTTGTGCTTGTTATAATACTTTATTTTGATGTGTGGAGGTCTTTACTTCTAGTTCCTATATGTAAAATAATTGTAGTCAGGATAATTTCAGGGTGAAGTATTCTAGGCTTGGTCTGTGCCAAGGAGATGGCTTCAGATTTTGGAGAGGGTCTAGCAAATTTGCAGGCTTTGCTTGTCTGCCTGAAAAGCATTTGTGTGAAGTTCTTCAAGCACCAGACAACTCTTGACTATCAGAGAACCCACCTGACATGTGAACTGGAAAGAGTCCTTGCCGGCATGCTTTTTCCAGTATTCCAATGGTAACTTGGTACCTAAAACGGCTTCTGAAAACTGCAAGCAATCACACCTGTAAACCTTTTTCCCACTTTGCAGGAACATGCAGATTTCTTAAAGCCTACCAATATATATACAGTGTTCTGTAAACATCTATATACCTCTCAATTTTTCATTTCTCAAAGTAACTATTTTATTTAAGAACATATAGTGAAGTGAGATTAAAAAATGCTAGGGATTTGCAGGCTTGTGTAGTTTGCTACTGTCTGGAATGGCAAAGATCATTGCCTTTTTCTAAATTTTTAATGTCTCAAAAAACCCCACCATTCCCCCTCTTATGACTGTTTTCTTGTTCATTGGATGTCTCTTTTTCTTTTCAAGACCTAGTGCAGCCTGTTTCCATGAAACTTACTGTTTCAGCACTTTATGGTCAGATGAGGCCATGATGGACACAAGTTGCAGTGGTCTGTGTCTTGTGTTTTTAGACAACTGTCGTCTCGCCTCTTACGTGGTGGTAACTGTACTGCCCTGATTACAACAAGGCAGATGGTGTTTTACAGGCTCTTGATGGTCAGTAGTGTCTTAAATTCTGATGGGAACAAATGTTAAATATGATTTTGATGGAATTTAGTTTATAAAAAGTTTTAGGATAGCTTTCAATTTGATGATTTGTGCTATCTGCATTTAGAGACTGTTTCCTCTACAGATGGCACTTGAGAAAAAGTGAGTAGATTTTTTTTCCATTCCCCCCCCCTTCTCAGCTGCTTTGAGATGCTTAGTGAGGACTTCCTACTGAATTTATCACAGCAGCTAAATTTTCAACAACTTAATTCTCAGCTTAGCAAGAGTACTTTGTTGCAGTACTAGTGACAGTTGGTAAGATTTTTGAAATTTGGAAGTTAGGAAAACTTTTTTCTTGTTCACAAATAGAAATGAGCCATACAAAATGAACACTGATGTGTTGGTATTTCTTGTTATTGTAAACAGTCAAAAGAATTCAGTGACTACATGTATTTATTTCTGTTAAGCAACCTATTTTTTATTTGTAAGAGGTGTTTAATAAACTTTTTTTTTGGTTAAGCTTGTATAGTTACTAGCCCTTGAGAACTGTTTCTGAGCAAAACCAAGTAAAATAGCTTTTTTTTTTTTTTTTTTAGGAATAAAGATTGACTCAGCAGCTTAAGTTGCTTTAGACTAATAATGAATTAGCCTTACTGAAACAGTAGCACGTTGTAATATATATATAGCTGTCCAGCTCTGTAAGATGCAGAAAACAGTTAACTGCCTGAAATACTATAGCATTGTTATTTTTCTTCACATTCCTTTATAACATGGCTCTGCAAGGTTGCTGCGATGCTTTATATGACTGAACTATATTTTGCTGGTAGAGGCAGTTTAAATTGTATAGACAATTATTTTTCTGCCCTTTTGTGAAACGTACCATGGGGCTTTGCCTCAGTGCCAGTGCTTTGCCACATGAAATCTAACTGGAGCATCAGTTGCAAGCCCTCAGGAGGTAAAAGCCTCTTCCTTCTCCTTCAAAATATTCTGTAAATAAAGTCTACTCTATCACTGGTCTGCTTTGTGTCCCTAATTGTTGCTATGACAGCTCTTTTAATAACACCATATTCTGTAGAGTATCAGTTAAAATAACATGAGGATGGTAAATTAGAAAATTAACCATTTACAAGGAATGGATGTTGTATGTTCCTAGTGTTTATTTTAAAATATTTTGTAGCTATTAGTAAAAAATAGTGTCTAAATGCTCAAGACTATCCTTAGAGTGTACAGTTGGGCCTAAACTGCTGAGACTGAGTGCAGAGTTCTGCAGCAACTCTAAAATGTGAGTCTGGACAATTCCCCAAAACAGTGGGGAGGAAAAGTGTGAAGTTCCTTATTCTAATAAAAATAGACTAAGGACTTGTCTGGTTAGATAGCTAAAGGAGCTCCAAGTGACGATTTCCTCTGTCTGATTGCTCTCTAGGGAATTATCTCAGTTTTAAATATGTTTGTCCCTTTCTCCCCACCCTTACAAAGATGACAAAGCATGTTTTCCTTTGAACTAGCATCAAGAGAGTTACTGTTATTGGAAACAAAAAACTGTTGGTGGTATAAGTTATTGACAACACTTAAAGAATTAATATTTTGGAGTCCCATTAGCACTTTTCAGCATTGTTTGGCTGAGAGTACTGAGGCTGGCATAACAGAAAAACAATTGCAGCGGGCATTTGCAGTTACATGACAGAGAAGTTTCTTGGGCTTAATTGCTCTTCTTTCCCACCACACTCCCCCCCCATACCCCTTCCCCCTCACCCCCCAGCCAATGTCTGATTTCAGAATTGAAAAACAAAGCTTTATTTCATAATGTAAATATATTGAAATGTTTTCACAAGAGCACACTAACCTCATTTATGTAACTTCTGTAAGTATTACACCTTACAATTATGATTGTGTGATTACAGGTATGAGGTGAAATGGCCATTATGGTTTAATCTGAATAGGTGTGTTCAGCTAGACTCCTTTCATAACTGCCATTTATTTTGTAAAAGGGTTAAATTCCTACCCTGGTAGAGTTTGGGAATATCTGTTAAGGATTTTATTCTTGCTCTGAAGCAGAAGTAAAATCCTCAGAGTGGAGGTGGATTAGGGGATATGATCTCAGTGTTGCAGTTCAAACACCATGAATCAAATTTATTCTTGTATTTTAACGTTGGCATTTTGCAAGCATTTAAAAAGTCACACAAAAATCTTAATTCATTTTATTCAAGTGAGATTTTCTAAAAATCCAGGCATTTCCCAGGACAAAATACAAGGTTTCACCATAGTGGTTAGCTGAGTAGTTTATTTTGAAGCTATTTCACCAGTGGCTCTTGAACTTCTTTAGTCCTACTACTTTGCATATTTAAGCACAAGACCAATTTGATTTGGACCTAAGCAGTTAGTCACTCCATCTCTGCTTACTTTCCACTAAGTCCTTTCTTACATCAAATGGCCTATATAATATCTTTTCTGTGCCTTGACCTGGTTGGAAGAATTTTTGCCAATTAGAAGTTATATCAGGAACCTGTGTTTTGTTGTTGTTTAAAAAAAAAAAAAAATAATCCCAGGTGGAAGTAGTACTGTGTGTATTCAGATGAGAAGGAATATGACCTAGTTAAAAGTTCACAAGTAGCTGTCTATAGCATTGATATCTAAAATACTTAATTCAGTATCCCATTTTTGTTGGGGTTTTAGGTCGGAAGACAAGCTTTACATGTTTTCTTTCCAAGAATGTTCATGCATTTGGAGGCTTACTTTGAGGAGTATTATCTGTTTAAAAGCAGCTGTTCTTTTGTTGCAGTTTGATTTTAATTCTATTTTTTTTCTGTTCCTGTGCCTTTTCTTTCATTAATCTCGTGCTTCTGGGAAGAATGGGATGATCTTGTTTCTATTCTAGTCAGATCTGTTTGTGTCAGAATGCTATTATTTCATAAATACCACTATTTTAAGATCATGTATTCCCGTTCTTCAGTATGTTTTTGCAATTCTAAAAAATAACTGTACTCAACACTTCTGGTGATGCCTCTGAGGCAGTGTAGGTTAGGCTATCTCTTGTGATATAAGGGAACAAATTTGATCAGGAAGCTTGAATTGCTACATATCCTGTAGGATGCTCTGCATTTCCAGTCTTCCTGTTGGTGCTGTCAGACAAGGCCAAATAAAAGTACTCTAGAATTTCACCGGGAAATTCTTGCTACAGCTAACCAGCAGATTGTGAAACAGTGCCTTCGGCCTGAACTAATTTTTCTCATAGCTCTTAATCAGTATTGAAAACAATGGCAAAGAACATGCCTGATGTTCCCAGTCACCCTGTATATAGCATTTGGCACTCTGGACTGTGTACATGAGTTAAAAATCTGGTGGTGTATGTGCTTTAGGAAATTAGTATTCAACCTGTGTAACTGTAGGAAGTGATGGCTTTAAAGTTTTGCTGATCGTCAAAATGATCTTGGAAGTGTTTGACTTAGAGACGTGATGAAGCTTTCCTCGTTCCCATGTTACTATTGCTGCAGCAGACTGAGAAGAGGTGTCCCTCATGAATCTTAGGTCCTTTCTTCTGTGAGGCCTGGCACTTCTTCACTTAAACCTTTGCATTCTATGTACTTTATAATAACTCAAAACTTCATTTATTTTAAATTTTCTCAAATGTCATACAATGTTATCAAATGTGACAACAATGTATGACTACTTTTCTGAAGCACATGTAATGTTTTTTTGTGATATATTGAAAATAATAGTAATAATGACATGTATTTCTTATATACTGACCTATTTGTCCTTGAAGTTGCATATGTATTTTGTGTGTGGTTTTGTTTTTTGTTTTCTCTAAAATGCTATGCTGAGTATATTTTTCCCAGTGTGTCTTGGCATATTTGTTACCAATAGATATCTTGATTTTAAATGACATTTCTTTGACTGAAGTAGCTAACCTCTTAACATACTTGGAAGAAAATGACTTTTTAATGGTTTATTTACTTAAATTAGTATGTCTGATCACAATGCTAAGAAATTGAAATTTCATTAACTTTGTAAATTAAAATAATATACTATGGGAATCAGAAATCTTGTGATTTAATGTCTCAATTACAAATTGAATCTGATGTTACATGTAATAAAATGGAAAGAATTTAGTGGAAATCAAGTTTTGTGTGAATGTAATTTTTATTGTTTTGATAGGAAGATATTTCTTTACAATGCTAGGCTAGGAGAATAAGGGTTTTGTTTTAATTTTTCACTCTTGGCAAAGTTTTTCACAGTCAATATTTTATTCTAAATTGAGTACTCTGCAGTTGTTGTGTTAAACATAATTTACACAGTTATACTACATTCTGTTCTGTGCTCCATGCTTGTATTTGACATGCACTAATTTGACTTGCATGTGTGACTAAAACTTTGAAATAAGTTTTATTTCTTTCTTTATGTTGGTTTTAAGGTCTGAATAGTATCGGTCTTGTGTTTTTCATTTGGCAGTTGCCTTGCTACAGCGTCTTAAAGGTGTCCTTGCCAATGGCAGAGGAATTGGAACTAGATGATCTTTAAGGTCCCTTCCAGCAGAAACCATTCAGTGATTTCAAGTTAGCAATAGTGAGACCAAAGGCGAACTTCAAGTTTCTATGGATATTTCCAAGCTCTTCATTACTTTATTGGATGTTTTATATTATTGGATTATCCAATTAATGATGGTCTGCTCTTGACCATTACTTCTAATCATGCTTTATTTTACCAGTACTCTCTTTTATTTGTTTTTTTGTTTTGTTTTGATAATCTCAATTTAACATTATGCTTGCAGTCTTCTTAATTTTTCTCTCAGGATTTGTAGAGATTTGCCTATTACTGTTCTTTTTCTATTTTTTAATGCTTTATGCAGAACTTTTTTTCTGTTTTCCAGTGATCAAAGTAACTGCATTGCTGCTATATGGAATAACAGTATGCCTGGGTTAGTCTGTGAATGCTTCTCTCTTGCTATCTGTATGGTGGTTCTTTTTTTTAAGACTTGGTGCTGTGGTTTGTTTCTTTTATCTTTACATTTCTTCCTCACTGGTTTGGCTGTATATTTTTCTTTAGGTATCTTGCATGCATAAAGAAATCTAAGATAATAAGAGTGTTGTTTCACATTTTATTTAACTGAATCTAGCTTGAGATACTACTAAGGAAGTTTTCTGCCTCTTTCAAAACACAAACTGGTGTCATGGCTGCTTTTTGTATCAGGTCTAGCAGCTAAGCAGCAACTACATGAGGAATTATTTCATCGTGGTGAACCAGCCAGGAGAAGTTGCCAAATGAACAGCTGCATGGTCCAGTGCAAGGAAAATGCTTTCCTGTGTTTCCTTCTGTTTAAGACTAAAGTGAATCAATGTCTCAAATAATTCCTGTCCTTCTGAAAATGGGGAATGTTATCATTCCTTCTGTGTCTTCTGAATGTACCTCTGCCTCCAGAAAAAGAGTAAGGTTAGGTAGCTCCACTGTGGTTCGGGTTTTTTTTTTTTCCTTGATATTCTGGAGCAAGTTGAAATGATTGAGTTTTTTACATACCTTCTGTAAACTTGCCCTGAGAGCTCGATACTCAAAACAACTTAATTTGTTTCATCCACCACTAGTGTCAGTCTGTAACTGAAGTGGTAATGGCAAGAGCTGATGCACTGTTTCTGTGGTTTACTTCCCCTCCATTTCAATTCCCCTCAAAAGTCGTAAAAATTTGTTGGAAATATTCCATGCCTTGATGTTTGAGAATTAAGTGTTCTACTGAGTTCATACAACTGTCACTATATGTAAACTTTGTTTGCAGATGTTCACACTTGCTTTACCTTTTCAGTGTATATGCACAAAGGAGATATCCACAGAGTAGTTGACATAGTAACTCTGGGCCTGGATTTTTTTGTGAAGAAAGGGAGGAAGACTACTTGAGGCCAACAGATTCATCTAGGATACTTAACAGGCTTTTGACTTTCATAGAGAGGCCAAGTGGAGAGAGGTTGTGGAGCAGGGTCTTGGAAGAAATTATAGGAAGCTCCACTGCTTTTGAGCTACATATTGCAGCACCAGTCATCAGCGTTATGTAGCAAGTTACTTGGATTAAACTTGTGAAGTTTTAAAAGTGCACAGAGTAACCACGCTTTCTCAAAAGGGTCGCTGAACCAAACACCTCTTGGAAGTAAGGGGGTAAAGTACAAAAGCGATAAGAACTAAAAGAGAGATTAGGAAATGGGATAGTAAATACATGAAGGGGAATGACTGGGATTGATTTTATTAATTTGTATTAAATTTATCCAATTGGAAAATGACAATAATATTTCAACACTTTTTTCCCCTCTTAAGTAAGGCTACACCCTCAAAGTGCTTTTTTTTTTTTTTTGTTATTTTGTTCTGCCTAGAGTTAGGCAGCTGCTCCTTAAAGAACCTGGATATTGTGGGCTGAATACTGGATAATTTGTGGATGGTGAACTAATTTCTCTATTTTATTTTATGCAACTGGATGATATTCTGTCCAGAAATCAGAAAAACAGTTGCAAGAAGCTGAAAGATTTGAGGCTTACTCTAGCTTTGTAAAAGTTTTCATCATTTTGTATAACATCTGTTTCCACAGTTATTTTATCTTCGTCCAGTAAGCATGGTTCATAGGATATCTGGCCTTGTTGGAGTTCAGATGTACTCTAAGAGACTACTGGGAATTAGTAGTGAAATAATGACTATATCAGAGTTTCTGTATTTTGTAACTAAGGAAAAATTTTGTCACTTAACTTTAAACTTGCTGAATGAACAGTGAAATAATTGCAGTACCTTCAGGGGAAGATGCTAGTATTCTGTAATTGGACTTAAGTTTCTTCTTGAAATGCACTGTATTTGCAGATTAAGATCTATTAACTTTTGGCCACTGAAAATTGCTTCTTTGTGGTTCATACTCTGAGATTTCTGTAATTTTTAGGTCCATTTTGTTTTGTAGTTTGTTAATTATGGTGCTGATTAAAAAGCACTACATTTAAAAAGTGTTAGGGAGCTATCAGTAAATTTCTAAAGAGAAATTAGATATATTGAAGGGATCATAGAACCATAGAATGGTAGGATTGGAAAGTACTTTTAGAGGTCATCTAGTCCAACTCTCCTGCAGAAGCAGGTCCACCTAGATCAGGTCGCATAGCAAGATGTCCAGATGGGTCTTGAATATCTCTTAAGAAAAGAGATTCCATACCCTCCCTGGGCAGCCTGTGCTGGGGCTCCGTCACCTTCACAGTGAAATAGTTTTTCTCATGTTTAAATGGAACTTTCTGTGTTCCAGTTTCATCCCATTACCCCTTGTCCTGTTGCTAGCTACAATAGAAAAAAGAGATGCCCCAGCCTCCTGACATCCTCCATTTATATACTTGTAAATATTTGAGATATCCCCCGCAGTCTTCTCTAAACAGCCCCAGTTCCTGCGGCCTTTCCACATAAGGAGGATGTTCCAGTCCCCTGATCATCTTGGTGTCCCTGCACTGGACTCTCTCCAGAAGTCCTCTGTCCCTCTTGAGCTGGAGCCCAGATCTGGACACAGGACTCCAGATGAGACCTCACCAGGACAGAGTAGAGGGAGAGAAGAACTTCCCTTGACCTGCTGGCCACACTCTTCTTGATGCATCGCAGGATGCCATTGGCCTTCTTGGCCATGAGGGCACATTGCTGGCTCATGGTTAGATTATTGTCAACAAGCACTCCCAGGTGTCTCTCTGCAGAGCTGCTCTTCAGCAGTTTGACCCCCAGCCTGTCCTGGTGCATGGGGTTGTTCCTTCCCAGATGCAGGACTCTGCACTTGTCCTTGTTGGAGAGGTTCCTCTCTGCCCAACTCTCAAGCCAATCGAGACTCCACTGAATGGCAGCACGGCCTTCTGGGCAATCAGCCAGTCCACCCAGTTTTGTATCATCAGCAAACTTGCTGAGGGTACACTCTGTCCCCTCATCCAGGTCACTGAAGAAGATGTTGAACAAGACTGGCCCCAGAACTGATCCCTGTGGAACTCCACTGGCTACAGGCCTCCGACTCACTTCTGTTCCATTGGTCACCACCCTCTGGGCTTTGTCATTCAGCCAGCTCTTAATCCACCTCATTGTCCACTCATCCAAGCCACACTGCTTGAGGTTTCTGATGAGGATGTTATGGGAGACAGTGTCAAAAGCCTTGCTGAAGTCAAGGTAGATGACATCCACTGCTCTCCTCTCATCTAGCCAGCCGGTTATGCACTCATAGAAGGCTATCAGGTTGGTTAAACAGGATTTCCCCTTGGTGAAGCCATGTTGATTCCCCTTGATAACCATCTTTTCCTTCCTATGTTCAGTGATAACATTTAGAAAGAGTTGTTCCATCACCTTTCCAGGCATGGAGGTGAGGATGGAGGCAGACTGTGCCAGTGCTGTGTCACCCTCACAGTGAAATAGTTTTTTCTCATGTTTAAATGGAACTTTTTGTCTTCCAGCTTCGTCCTATTACCCCCTGTCCTGTTGCTAGATATACTAGAATAAAGGGATGCGCCAAGTAGGTATTGTATATTTGTGTATCTTTTTTCTTTTTAAATGATTTCTATCAACTTAAGATTTGGTGAACTGTTTTGCACACAGCAACTGCTGTAAAATGGTGTCCTGTCTCTGTAGGAGAAATAATGGTTTCAAGAAAAGTAATCATTGTTCATCAGACCTCTTGCAACCAATTTTTTTCCACACTCTCCTCCCTCTAAAAGTCTTGGACAAGAATGTGTTGCATTTGAACAGAAGTCTGTGTCTCAAACCATTTATGTATAAATAATATTTCTATTAATTTTCTTAGTAAATGTGAGGTGATATAGGTAATGGCATAAATTGGGCAGCATGTTGGAGATTCGAATCAAAGGAATAGATGTCTGCTTATTGCTTGATAGAGAGGATGCTCAGTTTCTCCTGCAATGGAACAAGAGCTTAAAAGTAAATAGAATTCTTTTCTACCTTCAAAAAACATAGCTGTTAAGGAATGAAGAAGCCTTTTTAAAAACCTACCTTGTACAACCATTTCTGCAGTAGCCCTGAGCTCTGTCAGCAAGTTTTTAATTAAATGGAACATAAAGACGGCCCCCTAGTTCTGATGCTTAGGGAGAGAGACTAATTTAATGTATTTCTGCCAAGAAATATATTGGGAATCTTAAGTGGTAGAAATTGTTTTAGAAGCAATGTCTTTTCTTTAAATTTATTTAGTGGGATAAGGTTTCTTTAGCAGTGAAAGGAAGAAAACATCAGTGAAAGGAACTTTTAAATAATCCCTAGCTGCAGTTTTAGGCAGGAAAGTAAGAAGTTTAAAGTGCTACTTGAGCAGTAATCACAAATGAAATGTGCTATAACAGTTTCTTGACTAAAGAACATGTAACTTCTTTATGCTTACCTGTTTAGGAGAACAAATTCTTTTTACTTAATAAAGATTCTGGGGACTTCTCCCTGTCTGTCTTTTGACAGTGTTTTCCAGCAGCAAAACTTGGAATAGATATAATCTGTTTATCCAGAGACTCGATATAGAACAGTCTAGATTATCTCATTGGCTTGAGTTCAAGCTAGAGTTAGAGGAATTTATTTTCTCACATTAGATCATCTTAGGTGATCCCATCAAGTAATAAACCTGGCCCTGTTTTGATTACCTCAGACGATCCAAAATGCTTTGATACTTTTTGTCTATTTTTTATCTGTACAGCTAAACTAAATATGAACTGCTAGAAAGAAAAAAATCACTGTCTTTGAAATGATATTAAAAATGAGTTTGCATATGTCACTTCTATATTTAAGAGCAAAGTTGAAAATGGACTAGCATCTTCTGTTTCCCGTTGTCATCCAGGATGCTCAAGTGCTTCTCTTGAACTTGAACAAAACACCGTATCATTTTAAACTGTGTTAGGGTTCAGAGTAGATTTTAATGCAAGCATGTGAGGATGGCCTCTTGTTTTTCATAGTAAGATAAATGCTTATTCCAGTTTGAAAATAAGGTTATGTTAAATGAGGCTTTCTGTCTTTTGCTGATAGTTCTACTGTATAATAAAATAGTTATTAGCACTAAAAAGAAAGGTTATTAAAAATAAGGTCAGTTTAAAATGAAAAAATCCACTTCCAAATTTCATATTGTGATCAACAGTGCTCACAGAACAGGTATGTGAGAGGAAGACATAGTAATAGTGACTTTTGAATCTAGGCTGAATTTTACTCTTTTTTTTCAAATGGAAAGAAAGTTTGAGGTTGAAAATTGTTGTTAGAACAATTTTCAGTGTTTGTCAGAAGACTGTTTTCTTCACAAGCTTTATTGCACAAACCAATTGTATCAAAATATGGAAAAAAAAAATCTTTCTGTTTTAATAGTAATATTCTGACTAGCAAAGAGGCAGGTTTTATTTTAGTAATGAAATTTGTTGCTTTCTAGATAAATATTAAAAGTGATGTGCACAATAGCTTAATTTTTTTGGTTACATACTGTACTTAATATGCTAACATTTTCTTGAAGTAAATATTTTTGTTTAAAGGTTTCCACTTCTAAAAATGAACTCTTATGTAGTTGAAACAGTGCAGTAATTGTCATTATTGCCTGTCCACGAGGACTTTGTTAGACCATTTGTATAACTATGTTGGGGGGTAGGGGAAAATGATCCCAAAAGCTTTTCTGTCACATGGAGTATGAGGATCATCAGGAAAGTCTAAGCTAAATAAAATTAGACATGATTGCGCTTGGATTAATTCAACTTTTAACCAAGTAAGCCATTTAACATAAAAAGTGTGCACTGAGCAGAAGAGGAAGAGGTGAGGTAGAGAGGGGACAGATGGGCTCTTGCTTATAGGAGGGTTCCCAGGCTCTATGATCAGGAGGGATCTACAGGAATATTGCACTTACCCAGCAGAAACTTCATTGGCCTGACTTATTATACTTACTATCTCTTAACATTAATTGTCTAGGTTGTTGTTTGTTTTTTTCTTTAAAAATGAGTGGTTTATATACTCTTCAATAGTTTAAACTTGCCTGAAGGGAAAAAATTGTAAACTTAGAACAATAAAAGCAAAATAAACAACATAAAATTCCTTCATGAAAAAAGATTTCATGAGTACTGCAGTAAATTGTTGTGTAGATTCACTACAATTATGTTTATATAGACAGAGGTAGGAATGGAGTTTAGGATTTTGTTTTGCCTTGCGTTTTTCCGTTAAAGAAGAAACAAGGCAAAAGGGTAAGAAGGAAGATGTTAAAAAGAGTTTCTTGGTGATATTAGGATATGCAGAACTCTTTTGAAAACTCTGCTTCACATGTCTTTCACTTGATTCTTGTATCTTTGGCAGATGAGAGAGTGTAACTACAAAGATGTTAATAGGTTATCTCACACTTGTAAAATAGTCCTCCTAGTACTGTAACATTACAGTTTCCTCTCAGATGAAATTGGCACTCCAGTTGATACAGCTTTCCAATTTTACTTGTCATGCTTGTCAAGATAGTAATTTGAGTCCTAAAATAATGTTTTAAATCACTTGACAAAAATGACATTCACCTTGATTATAAAAGGGTTTATACATGAACACGTTCCAGTTACACTCAGAATGGAAGTCAAATTAAAAGGCAGATGTTTAGAATTAACAAAATTAAACTTGACATCCAGTGTGTATGCAGTCCTTGACAATTTTTTTTTAATGTGAACCAAGAGATGGCATTAAATACATTTGGCCAAACATCATATTTTAAAAAAAACCCTACAAATGGCAAAGAGTAGTTAGCTTTTTTTGTGTCTAGTTAGGACACATCATTTAAAAATATTAATGGACAAATATATTTGGATATACAAAGTAAAAGAATTGTGAGCAGAGAAGTATGGTTTTGTTCTTAAATGATACCTTTCTTTCAGTGTTCAGATTATTCTGTTGCAACTGGTTAATTTTAAAAGGTTAATTTAAAAATAATCAGAAATGATAGTCTTCAGAAGTAGTATGGGCCACCTGAATGCTACAGCTGTTAGCAGATGATTCCAGAGCCCACTTTTCCTGTTTTTTGTTTCCCATCCTGACCCATCTCCAAATTTGAAACTACAATTGCTATGTGTGTAGGGCAATTGTGAAGAGAGCTGGGTGCTTGGAGCAGGAGGTCCTGGCTGGAGTGAAAGCATGAGGGCCAACACGTTTGTCTTCTCTATGGTGGAACAGGGAAAGAAGGGAAGAAAAGGACTACCTGTAGGCTGGACTTCTCAAGCAGTACTGGTTTTATACTGAATTGGAAATGCTTTTAAGTATCTTACTGCCAGTTACAACCTTGAATTGGCAACACCACTTCAAATCCAACCAACCAACTTACAGTTGCTGTAGTGAATTGTTTTAATGAAAGGTGTATCAAGGATGAAGATTTTGCTTAAAGTTAGGATAGAGACAAAGCTTGGAAAGCTTGTCAGCTGGATTAATTGAACAAGAGACCTGGTGAAGTGACTTTAAAGTGTAGTGAGATATAGCTGTGGTACTGGAGTAAATCATTGCTATTGCAGTTGGTACATTAAATCCTTACAGTGTTCCCATTGATTTCCCTGTAAAATACTCCAGATAATTAGTAACTGGTAAATTATATTATGCATAATTGCATGCATACTAAATTACAGTGGGATTTTTCCTCTCTTAAACTGTTGATTGATTTAAGACTGTCTCTATGGCCTTAGTACACAGTTTCTTGGCCTTGATTCTTGTAGATTTACGTAAGCTCCTGTGTGAATGGTCATATTAAGTTGTGTAGGCAGTCTTAGCTCAGCACTGCTAGACATAACATTATGCAACTGGAAGCATCAAAATGATGCACTAATTAGGAAGCAGCAGCCAAGGAAAGGAAAAACAGATGTATGTAAGAAATCAAGTTCTTTATGTACTACTTTTAGTAGACTGTATACTGTGGAAAATACATTCAGTGGGAAAAAAGGACAAAATCTAGTAAAAAAAAAAAAAAAAGACAAACAGATGTCACTGAGAGGGATCAGTCCTGTTACCTGTCACAGCTGAACCAAGGTCATGTGAATATTTATCTTAGTGTGTCTCCTCACCTGAAGAGGCTCTTCAGTGTGCTGTTTGGACATAGAGACTATCCTTTACTTGAATTGCAGATTATTTTTTTGCAAGTCTCTATCATATAAGAAAATTACTGTGTATGAGTATGATAATACATTAGCCCTTTGCATACATGACCTTCCTAACACACTGCAGAAGTCTTTTTTTGTAAGATCTTAGACATGAAGGTGGTGATAGTGGGACTAATAGATGGCACTTGTAGTGATTATAAGCAAAAGTGACTAAAACTGATGAGATGGAACAGTTGTTGATCTGGAATAAAGATAATTTATCTATGTGCACTTCTGTGTATGCATAAAGTAAACATTTATCCTTGCCTACCACAGGATTAAGGCCTAAATTCTTCTTTAGTATTTAGGTAACTGTCCCTAGTTTACTTGGAACTCAGTAAATAGTACTATGATAGTTCAGCTTTTAAGTTTGTCCTTGCAGCATAGGACATGTCAGCTTCTTTTAAAGGATCTGGATACTTAAATGCCAGCATTATACCATCTCTTCAGAAGACTGGCTCATTCTGTCTATAGTGGCAAGCACTCACCCTGCAGTTAACTTTAAGGCTAGGCAAAGCTACAGTACATCTGTGAATATTCAGAAAAATTGACATTATAAATAAAACATCTTTCAAAATAAATTCAGACCCCACTAATTATAACTTAAATACTTAAGCTAGTTACACACTGATCAACTGCATGGTCATATTTGTGTAATGATTGGACTTTCTTTTAATAGTTGATTTTCATGTGTTTAAGGAACTCCAACATTTTCATATTTCTGGGCGTTGTACTGCTGAAGACCCTTTAAGAAGTGTGAAGTTAAAAAAGCTTTATTTACAGTCAGCCTAAAGGGAAGTATGCTGATCATAGAATTAGATCCCTTTGAATGTTTCTAAATCCCTATCTATCCCTAAGGCTCATCTAAAATGCAAGAAATGAGCCAGTATCTGTTGTACTAACCGCACAACTGAGTTGTCATCTTACCAAGTTGTGCATCTTAAGAAATCCTATTAAAATACCAAATGAGATTTGAATCTCTTTAGCTATATGCTAAACAGCAAATCTAGAGCATAGGACAAAAGGTCACTGGTTTATTTATTAGTTATAGAACTTTCTTTGTTAATTATGCATTCATCCAACTATGAATATGCATCCTGCTATCTAGTTTAATTAATTTTTTTAAAGTCATTTAGAGTGCTTCTCCCATATTTATAACTTAAACTTTTTTGAATAATACCGTTAAGCACACTGTTTTTTGACAAAAAAAGGACCACAATGAAATGTTATCTTCTGTGTGCGTATCTTCCTTTTGCTTGTAGTGTTCAAAATGTATTTCTGAGGACATGAATAGGTGGAGTTTTCTTTGTGTATCGAAATGTAAATGTATAATAAGATCTCCGTTTTTTTTAGTTAATTGTTGTGTTTGCCAATTTGGTTTCTTTTATTGATGACCCTCTCCTTGTCTCTGTCCTCCACACCCTCCAAGCAGTTTATCTGCTGTATTTACTTATAAGTCAAGAAAGTCTTCTACTCTACTGTGGCCAAAATTTTAAAAATTTTTTTGTAGCACTGACTGTCAGCATTTTAGCTGTGTGGATTGTATGGTTAATATAATCTAATAAAGCACTTTTTCATCTTAAAAAGTGTTGAATAATTTACAATTCATTTTTTCAATTGCAACATTTAAATTAAACGTGTAAGTATGTAGATGACTTTTTTTTTTTCCCCCCCAGCATTGAACACTAAGAAAATAGGAAAAATATACTTTTTCTATTTCTTGTTAAGAAACTTTAAGAAGAAAATAGAATTTCATCTCAGGATTTTTTAAGGTGTTTAATAAACTAGGAATAATTAAAATACTCTGACAATTACAATTTACATGTATGAAACACTCTCTTCTTAGAGCTATGATATTGCTTTTGGACAGTGTGATGTCTTTGCTCTCAGGAAAGAACTGATGCTCTTTTATGTAGGAGCCTTATTTAATATTATTTTTCACTATTTATAGGAATTTTAAAACTTTCTTATGACAAAACTGATTTTTCTGAATCCCACGGCCAAGACGGAAAGATGAAATCTAAATAGTCTCTTTAGAGAAACTAGTGCTGTAGGCAAGTTTCCCCTGTCCTCCATATTAAAAGCTAAAAAAGGACTCTCTGAAAATACGGTGTTCAATCTCTACTTGTTTTCTGAATGTCAAACTGCAAGATGAGTTTATTTAAATACTTTCTTAGTGTTACTTGTTGACATAGCAGTTGTCTGAGTTCCCATCAGGGTGTCATTTAATCACTGGTAGAGAAGGTGTAAATTAGACAACAAAAAAAGAAAATTTGAGAACTTAAGAGTTGGAACAGTTTTGGTGAACTATAAATACCTGTCGTCATCGGTTTCACACTCTTAGGACTTGGCTGAAACACGCTTTCCATATTAAACTAGAGATTAGATTGAATTAAATTTATATAATCTTTATTGACTGCGTTGCAGAATTGTAAGAGCCTAAAACTATCGTAGCTCAGTTGTCAGGTTTTCTGTACCTTGCTTTTTAGATTACCCTGCATGTATGTATATGTCTGTACATATGCACATCTATCTAGATCAAATGTGTGTGTGTGTATATATATATAAATATGAGTGCACTTATATCGTAACATGTATTCGTGCAATAACCTGAATCTTGCTGCATTTTTCATACTTCTGATGAGTTTGGCAGTGCAAGTGAAGTTTTGCCTACTGCATTATGCAAGACACCAGCATCAACATTACAGCAGTCCCACATATCATCTTGTGAATAAGTTGAGCTGCACCTTGGGTTTTCCAAACAACTCATCTCCCCTCTCCGCCACTGACGAAATATCATTTCTGCCTGCTAAGCCAGATGTCTTTTAGGAAATGGAGAATTTCTAAGTGGAGAAAGTGTTAATCTGGGAATCCGGAGTCTTTAATATTTAAAATGTCATTATTTTAAAACACAATTGTATTTGATATTTCAAAGACTTGTTTGAATGCTCCTGATTTCTGTGGTAAAAATTGTTAGAGGTAATAGTCAGTTTTTTAAGTTTCCCTCCCTTTTAAAGAAAGCAAAGAGTAAAATTAAACTTGTACCAAATATTTGATACACCTGTTGACCCATTTGTGATTTGACTGGAGAACAGGACACTTTTTCGTCTTGCAACTGAGTTGACCTAGGGGAGACACAACATTGCTTGGTTATGGAAAATGACATATTTGCTTGTGTGAAACAAGATTGTATTCATCTCTTCCTGTTTTGTTACAAAGCCTGCATTTTTCTTGGAAGTTGTGGAGAATTTCATAGGGAGGGGGCAGGGAAAGACATCTCAGGAAACAGAAGTGTACAAAATGCGAATAGAGGAGAAAAAGAAGTCACTTGAAAGGGTCATAGTTACATCTGAAGTGAGAGATGAGTAACAATATTTGAAAGAAAATGCTTTAATGTTAGCTTAGCTAGACTACTACCATACAATACAACTTGAGAGCAATATGCTTTAAAAAAATAATTTTCATCAACTCCATATCCAGTTAAAGTGTATCAAGCTTTGTAGAAAGCAGAAATATTGCTTTGGACACTTAAAATTGTATGAACATGATATTAATTATTCATTTTCCATGTGTTCTTCTTTACAGACCATTCTTTCTGTATTGGAATGGGGAAGTCTTGGCCTTGTGCTTTTTCTAGCAAATTTTGGACCCTGCACTATGTTTTCCTTTGCATGTTGTATTCTCTGCTTTGTTGGTGGGTAAGTATAGTATTTACTGTTTTGTATACTTTACTATGAAAGTAAAATGTTACTGTGTATATTAACAAATAGTTTGCACGGAAATTCTGAACTGACTTTTGTGTAGTTAATATTTCTACATTCGAGCAACTCTTTATGAGAAAAATATTTTTCTTGAAATTTCAATTTTATCAAAAGTAAATTTTTTTACTGCTGAGTAGTGCTTCTACTACCTTTGCCCTTGGAAAAGAAACTGATTAAAAAAAAAAGTAGCTATTTGTAACAGATGTTAGAGGACAAATATATGAAATCAATGTTAACTTCAGTTCATACTTTCTATCCCTTTCTCAGTTCTTTTCCCAGGTATTTACTAAGTAATTACGTCCCTTATCACAATCTCATTTTCCTATGTAAGATACTTCGTTCAAGAGAGTAGGTGATTTCCTAGGTACATGACTATTGCTACATCTTGCTACATTTTGAACAAGTAGATCAGTTCAGCAGCTTTAGATAATTCATGCTTTATCTGGATAGGAAGGGAGCAAACAGGTGATGTTTTTATAGCCTTTAGCACCATTATTACATTTTATATTATCATATCTGCTTTGTAATCATTAAAATTTATTTTGAATACCAAGTCTAAATTTATTGTTGGGATAGTCCTTCTTCCTCTCACTCATAAGACTCATCTGCAGGACAGTAACACTTTTAGCTCTCCAGTACGTGCTTGACTTCTAACGGGGTTTTTGGACTATCTTCAGCATTTTTTTTTTCCTTCCTTTGAAAGACTCTTTTAATCTTTTTGCTGATTACAGTACATAATATATATTCTTGTATGTCTCATCAGAAAATGTAAGAGTTAAGTGGCTAGAATTGCAGCTGCTACACTTGGATTTCAACTGTATTAAGAGTTCCATCTTTGAAAAATCAGAGTAGTCAGTCTACTAGAGTGAGAATTTAGTTAAAGTAAAACTAACTTTTAAGTAAATGCTTTTGTTAAAACTTTATACATATGCAGTTGGCATATATTGCTGACTGTTTGTCCAGGGCAAAAGGCAGAGGGGTCGTCCAAAGGGCAAGAGCTTTTCTGTTTACTGTTTTGTATTACCACTTCCTTAGTCTTTGCAGTATGAAAAATTACATGGGATATAATAATTTCTTAGAAGCATATCCTTCCTTCTTGCTCAATTTTGGTTGCTTGGCTTCTCAAAGCTAACAGTCAAAGTCTCTCATGGAGTATGTCTGAAGTCAGCTACAATTTGCCACTGTGATACTGCCTGTAGAGCCTGAGCTTGCTCATTCCCAAGTCAGGTCTGGTACCTCTTTGCTGTGATTCTTTTTCTGCTTTGGTTCATTTTTGTAGCTTTGGTTCATTTTTGATCATTCTAGGGATAAATTAATCTTTAGGTAGTGTGTCAGTTAAAGCAAAATTTGCATCCCTTTCCACGTTATGTGTTCACTTACATAGACAGACATGAACTCTCAGTAGAATGTTATGAATTCATTATTTTAACATACACATCTTCTTGGCTAAGTCCGTAATCTGTCCCTTTTTTACACTGTTACTCATTTTCAGAGTGACACAGCTACTTTTAATTTAAACATTTAGCTTACAGAACCATGAGTGCTGATTAGGTCAGATAAGTTTATATGTAAATTATTCTTGCCAAATTTTGGTTTTCAATTAGTGTCTGTGAAGTTACGTGAAATACTTGGTCTTGTTTCTCTTAGAAACAAGCAGAAATTTGTCTTAGAAAGTAATTGTTTCATTTATGATTAACAATTATAAATCATGATCTCTGGAGGTCCCTTCCAACCCCTACCATTCTACGACTCTGTGATAATGTTATTTATATGAACTTAATAAAAAATATTTTTTGTTCATGATTATAGTAGTGCCTTTAATACTCACCATACCCATGTCTGGACCAAGATACCAGTTTTGGATGCGGATAGGTTTTTAGATTGAAACTTTGAATTCTTATCCAATTTATAAAACTATGACAACTTTTTATGCTTGCTCAAAACAGTGACCTGTATCAAAGGTTTCTGACTTCGACTAGCTTGGAGTCTGCTCCTGTCCCATTTTGCATTTCAAACAAAAGAAAATATTGAATTGTAGCTGTTTGCACTCTTAATATTGATTTAAGGATTTAAGTTATATGCCAGGGAGTTGTGAAGGAAAACAATGGTGATGCTGTAGCTGTATCAACATAATCTATTTGTACTGTTTCAGTTCTGGTTTGTGATATCTAATTATTTCTTTTTTGTTTAGTCTTAACTGTGTGCTTGCAAAAATAGCTTATAATAAGTGAACTATTGTCATTTGTGGATGGAAGGATACTGAAACTGTTTGTGTATATGAATATACACAACAAGTAAGTTCAAACCAGAACTATGTAACCTATTTTTATTTTTGCAAGTATTGACTATATATGAATACATTGACTGCATATGAATAAAAGCTCTAAATAAAAAGTTCTTGTTGTTTTATTTCAAGATTAATTTATGAAGTATTAACTTTTTAGGGTTTTAATGCTTACATCTTCAATTCAGGATAAGGTAACTCATCGTGTTTGAGCTCTTTCCATTAAAAGCATGACGCAAAAGATAAATATTGTTTCTTTAACCTTTGCAGCCAAGACTATTACAAGGTGTTAGTCTTCATGAAACTTCAAGTATTGGTGCAAAACCTTTAATCTGAGTGTTGGGCCTGTCTTTACTATCTGGTTTTTGCTTGTACTATGAATATCTCTAACCCTTCATTCCTTCCCTCTTTTAATCCTCAGGAAGTAGAATAAAAATTATGTGAATTGTGGCTCTGCAAGAGCCTTTGGCTTCTGATGTTAGGAGAATTGAAATTTCTTGGACATCAATTGCTTTTTCATTTTAAGAAACTCGCTCTGTTGTCAAAAAAGATAATTATTAGTACTTGATCACGTCCATACATCTGTGACTGCCTGTGCTAACGATACTGACTGCTGTTGTTTTTTTTTTCCTTTGCAGCTTAAAATAAGTTCCCAGTTTTAAGATTTTCTTTTTTGTTTAAACAAATGCAATCAGTAGTTGCTACACTTACTACATCAGTTTCTTCTTTGTCTATGTTTCTGTGCTTATACCACAGTGCAGTGGCCTAAACATATCTCTGAAGAATTTTACTTCATCACTATGAATCATAAAGAATCTTTGTATAAATGAAACCAGATTAGATTATGTATGTACCTGTCTTTCCATGGACTAATATTTGTGAACATAGGTACCATACCATCACAGGTTCTTCTTATGCAGCAGCCTGTGTAGTACAGATTGTGCTTTATGGATCTGCGATGTGCTAAGAATATATCAAGACTGAGAAACTTTATACGTAGTATTGTCGTGTGAAGCTCAAAATAACTGACACACTGTGAAAGAGCACTGTACTAGGAGAATAAACAATGATAATTGTTGTATATTGTCATAAATTGCTGTGAAATATTTTTTGGAGGAAGATGACTTTTTCTAGCTGGTCTTTCTTTTTCCATTTTAGGGGTTTAGTCATTATTTTTTTATTTGGAAAAAGCAACTCGGAAAGATATCTTGAGCAATGTGAGCATTCATATCTTCCTTGTACGTCAGTTGGGATCCCTAAGGTAAGGAGAGTTTACTGGTCTTGACTTGTAGATCAGATTTCGTAACTTTGAAAATTAAACTTAAATTAATAATCAGTTTTAGTCTAAGAATTGTACCCGTTTCACAAGATAAAGGAGTCTTGTTTTGTTTTGTGTCAGCTGCAATATGCAAATAGAATGGAAGATTTACCCTTTCTGAAGTAGAAGCTTTAAGCATTTATGGAAAGTTTGTTTCAAGTACTGTTTCTGACTTTGTTATGAGAAATGAATGAGATGTAGTATCTGAGAGGGAATTACTAAACCATTCCATTCTAGACTACTTACATGTAGTGTTGGTTTTTTTGGGCAGGAGTGGTAGCTCCTTCTTGATGCTTCTTTCAAGATTGTCATGACTATTTAGAATTCTTTTGTTCTTAATTATTTAAGCTATCCAGTTTTGATTCTTTTGTTTGTTTATGGTTAGAAAATTACTTGCTTTACTAAAAAGATTGAACGGTAATGAAGACTAGATTTATAGTACTTCAGGGATGTAGAAGTTCTCATTGGCTATCCAGGAGCAATCAGAAATCCTGGAAATGCATAGGTAAAAATGGAGCATCTGTGGCATCCCCTTTTCAACTCTTTCTTCACTGTAACAGATGTGTAATTTTGGTTGATGGACCTAAATTCTGCGTTCCTAATCAAATAAGTCCATATTTGGTTAATATAGAATAAATTCTTAATACTCAAGAGGTAGAATTTCTATGAGTTCCTGGTTTATGAACCAATACATCTTGACACTCAGAAATTTCATAACCTAATCTTTTTCTGTTCATCAGAATAGAGACAACTCTTAAAGCCAAAGATTGCTAATTAGCTGATATTTAATCTCACAACTGTTTTGACTGAAACATCCTTCTGATTTGATGTTTCAATAACCTGCTCTCACTTTTTTCAACTGACTTGTCTTGACTAATCTCTGGATTTAAGTTTTGCAGGATGAAGGTATTTATTCTTAGCTAGTTTAGTAAATGCTGTTTGAAGTTGTTCTTCAAATAAAAGCTATTTATCTTCTACCATAGTGTTGTGTATTTCTTTTCTTGCTACTATATTAAAATAACATTACCTAGTATATCTCAGCTATTCAGTAGCAGTGCAAAAAGAGATGAATCCTAACCAAATGTGAGGTTTGCTTGGGATTCCTGTTTTGCACTTCTGTATTAAATTTCTGATGATTTACCGTTAACGGAAAGTGATATTTTAAACTTGTTTTCATGTGTAAAACCTTTGTGGCCCTAAGTGAATTCACTGTGAACAGTGAATATTCTTTCAGGTGACTGGTGATTCTTCCATGAATCAAGTACAAACTGAGTTTACCTTAATATAAAATTTTGTCATGCTGTATTTTGAGAAGTAGTCTGATAATACAGGTTTTTTAGCAGAAACTCTTTCCCCCAAAACCAGAATTTTATCAATTATTTTGGACATTCTTTTTGTTATGTGGGTATTTTTTAGTCTAAAGTGTATTTTCAAATGCTTGCTTTTTCAAGAAATCAGTTATAATTCAAAGCATCACAGTTGTGGATTGAAATATTGTATAGAGTGTACTAGACTCTTAAATTCCAACACAGTACCAATAGTTTTCTTTGTTTGCCACTTATTAGCAATATCTAATGAGTGCCTCACACTAAAGAGAAACAGTTACATGATTTTGATGGAAGATTATATACCTTAGTGATATTTTTTTGTATTGTTGTTTGGATCCATGCAGGGAGGTTTCAAAAATTTGGATTAGACTTACTTTTCTTTTTGCAGTCTTTTTTATATAACTTTTCTGTTAGGAATGCACTTGATGCTATAATGTACTGACTCTGTAAGATACACAAGTGTCTACAGGTTTTAATTAAAATAATGTTTAAGGAAAAGCAAGTTTAGAGCCTTCTGAACTGTTAACTGGAATCTTATTTTAAAATAAAAATTATAGATTGAGAAATATGGAATATTCAATCATTATTATAATTGATGTCTCTCATGCTTGATCCAAAAGGCAGCAAGTTTTTGTAGGCTGGGTGAAACAGTCAAAATTTGTAAGTTCTGTTTGTATGTTTGATCCCTGACTAGTCTCTGAGTCTCTTTACTTGGAGTCAATTGGTTGTATGCTATGTTATGGATTTGTTACTCCACTTTGTGGAGTGTGTCTCCCATGGTCCTCATAGGTGCTTCCTACCTGTTTAAAATTAAGTAGGTTTCAAATTTAATAATAACAAGTGATTAACCATTTTGCCTGAGTAATCATTTAATGCTGGTAATGTTATAGCTGTTTGAGTTGAATTTCGTTTTGATCTAGTATTTTAGCAAACATGCTCCTTTAAGCTAGAAGTAGGTTTTCAGGTTGGTTCCTCACCATTGTTTACTGTATGTGAAGAATACAAATATTATTGTTGTAGAGAAGCTATAAATACCCCATCCCTGGAAACATTCAGGGTAAGGTTGGATGTGCCTCTGGCCTAGTTGAAGATGTCTTTGCCCATTGCAGAGGGATTGGACTGGATAACCTGTAATGGTCCCTTCCAACCCAAATGATTTTATGAGGCTATGATTAATTCAGAGAGTAGATAAGATATATATTAATAGGGAAAATGTTGTATAAAGTTATTAGTGAAAGTATACATACATTATAAACTGTATAGATGATTTTTAATTATAGCTAAAAGCTGCACATTCACATTTACTAATGTCTTTCAAGTGCATAGAAGAAATGAAACGTGAAGCCAGACCTATTAAGATTGACAGAAGACTGACAGGTGCGAATATAATTGACGAGCCTTTGCAACAAGTAAGTTCTAACCAGAACTATGTAACCTATTTTTATTTTTGCGAGTATTGACTTTGTAATATCTTAATTAGTTGAGTGATGAATAGCAGTTGAGAAATGTCATTGTACTTGAGAGTTGTAAATGAAAAAACCCTTTCCAAGGTACTGGAAAACGTTTGAATCTGTTTTCTGTATATTTTAGTTTCCCAGCATAGTGGTGGTGAGTGCATGCAAACCAATATGAAGAAGAGTTTTCAGTATGTGAGTTGTATTAACTCACAATTTCATAATGGTAGGAGAATATGGGTCACTGTTTTAAGCTTTTAAGGAGACTGTTCTTTTATTATCAGGCACAGAAAGCTATTGTATGTTTTGTTGGTTTTTATTCTGTAGTTAATTTTTATTTTGTCTTTTCCAATTTCAGGTAATCCAGTTTTCATTGAGAGACTATGTGCAGTATTGGTATTACACACTAAGTGATGATGAATCATTCCTTCTGGAAATCAGACAGGCTCTTCAGTATGCACTTATTCAGTTTTCTGCCAGGTAAGATTATTTGTATTTACGTCAGTATGCTGTCTTAAGCAAGTGGACAAATACCTCTGTGGGTTGTACGGTAGTAGATAAATGATGAAGTTTATCTGTTGGCACAGTTCAATGCATTTTTACAGGAAGAAGAGGTAAAAAGATCATAATCTAAGAACTACAGTCTTTTGCTGATCCCTTAGGGAATGAATGGAGATAATGTTTGTAGCTATGGACTTTTGCAAAATGACTTTTTAAAAATTTAGATTGATGTGTAAGTTTACCAATTAGCTGCTTTTCTCCAACTTAAGTATTCACTTGCATGAATCATCACCTTTTTATATGTAAGTTTGTTTCATTAAAACAGCAGGGTGCTATTCACAAGGTAAGACATCTGAAAGCCTGTAATTCAAGCATTTGTATCAGCTCAGTTAACTTCTATCAGTGGTATTTCTCTTCAATATGTAAGAACAATGAGTATTTTTAAAAGAGTGATAATCTGGAGAATGAAATATGTCACATGTAAATCTTTTTTTTAAAAAGGGGTTCAGATCAAATGAATACTTTGTTAATTGTCCCATGTGTTTTCTGGTTTTGCTTAATCAAGTAGCAGAAAATCAGGGAACTTGTCTGAGAAATCATTTATCTTCTTAAGTACACCAGATGTCTCAGATGCTGCATGCTTTTATATTCATCTACTTTTTTGTTAAGTAACGATTTCAGTTATTAATCCAACCATGCTGATTATTGTCTATATTCTTCTCAGAAGAGGTTTTGAATCACCTATATACAATGAACTTAGCAACTTTGAGGTAGTGTTATCCTGTCCCTCTGTTGACTTGAAAATGTAGGTCAGTGTGCTTTTCTGGCAAGAAAAGTCAGAGAGGAAGAGCTAAGTTTAATTCTAGGAAAAATTTCAAAATCATAAGATCTTATTAATTGTAAAATAATGGAAATCCTAGGAAACAATTTTTGCAATAAACTACATATTACAGTAAGCAGTCAAGTACTTGTATGAAATGAGCCTAGCTTCCCAACTTCAGTGACTAATTGTCAGTTACTTCATTGAACAGTACGAAGCACTGGGTTTGTGTTGAAGCACGTGAAGTTACAACCAATTAATGTTTTTTTCCCCACAGTACTATAGTTCTTCAAAAATAGAGACCATTCCTATGCAGTTGTGTTCATATAAATTAATTCTGTTTCATGGGGCTGCAGCCCCATTAAGAGACAAGTATTTGTAGTGACTGTAGCTGGATATAGCTGTAGCAGTGCTATTATCTCTAATTTCATATACCCTATACCCTGTGAGTTTCTGGGGAGAATGAATACAATGTGATTTTACTTTTTTTTTTGAGAGTTACACGTTTTGAAAAATGATGTAAGGCTGCCACCCAGTGGTTTTTTTACTGTTTGTTGATTGCATGGATGGTGACTCTGGATTATTAATAATTTTGATTGACTGCCTTTGAGACAGCTCTGCATCTTAATTCCACATCTGTTTTTTAAAGTAGGCTTCCCTTTCTTTCAAAATTCCTTATCTGATTCTACTGAATGACTTCTTTGCTGGCCTTTGGGAATATCCCTGTAGGATAGTAGAATAGCCTGGAGAATGGAACGCTTTCCCCTGGTAAACAAGATTGATGTTAGGGACATGTTGGGCAACCTTAACACCCATAAATCCATGGGACCTGATGGAATGCACCCTGAGTGCTGAGGGAGCTGGCTCATGTTATTACTAAGTCACTCTCCATAATTTTCAAATTATTGTGGAGGACTGGTGAGATGCCTGAGGACTGGAGAAAGGCCAATGTCACTCCAGTCTTCAAAAGGGAGAAGAAGGAGGAAGTGGGGAAACTACAGGCCAGTCAGCCTTACCTCCATCCCTGGTAAAGCGATGAAGCAACTAATCCTGAATGCCATCTCAAAACACGTCAAGGAAAAGATGGTTATCAGGGAAGTCAGCACAGATTCACCAAGGGTTTCCCTTGATCAACCTGATAGCCTTCTGCGGAAGTATAAGTGGTTGGCTAGATGAAGGAAGAGCGGTGGATGCCATCTACCTTGACTTCAGCAAGGCTTTTGACACTGTCTCCCATAACATCCTCATCAGAAAGCTCAAGCAGTATGTCTTGGATGAGTGGACAGTGAGATGGCTTGAGAACTGGCTGAATGAGAGAGCCCACAGGGTGGTGATTATCGATGCTGAATGTAGTTGGAGGCCTGAGGCCAGTGGAGTTGCACAGGGGCCAGTTCTATTCAACATCTTCATCAGCAACCTGGATGAGGGGACAGAGTGTACCCTCAGCAAGTTCGCTGATGATACCAAACTGGGAGGACTGGCTGATTCCCCAGAAAGCTGTGCTGCCATTCAGCGGGATCTCAACTGGCTTGAGAATTAGGCAGAGAAGAACCTCATGAGGTTCAACAAGGACAAGTGCAGAGTCCTGCATCTGGGAAGGAACAACCCCATGCGCCAGTACAGACTGGGGATTGACCTGCTGAAGAGCGGCTCTGCAGAGAGAGACCTGGGAGTCCTGATTGATAATAAACTAAATATGAGCCAGCAATGTGCCCTCATGGCTAAGAAGGCCAATGGCATCCTGGGGTGCATCAAGAAGACTGTGGCTAGCAGGTCAAGGGAGGTTCTGCTACCCCTCTGCTCTGCCCTGATGAGGTCACATCTGGAGTCCTGTGTCCAGTTTTAGGCTCCCAAGCTCAAGAGGGACAGGGAACCTCTGGTGCATCCCACCAAGATGATCAGGGGACTGGGGTATCTTCCATATGAGGAAAGGCTGTGAGAACTGGGACTTTTCAGCCTGGAGGAGGAGAGAGCTCGTGAATTCTTACAAGTGGTTGAAAGATGTGTCTCAAGGGGATGGGACGACATTTTTTCTGTAGTGTCCAGTGATAGGACTGGGTTAACAGACAAAAGCTGCAATATAGGAAGTTCCACTTAAACATAAGAAAAAACTATTTCACTGTGAAGATGACAGAGCCCTGGCACAGGCTGCCCAGGGAGAGTGTGGAGTCTCCTTCTCTGGAGATTTTCAAAACCCACCTGGACGTGTTCCTGTGTGACCTGATCTGGGTGGATTTGCTTTAGCAGGGGAGTTGGACTAGATATATTTAGAGGTCCCTTCCAATCAATTCGGTGATTCTGTGATTTTCCCTGTGAGGGGGAAAGACCAGGTTGAGAGAATAAACATGAAAAAGGAAGTGCTGATTCTATTAACGAAGTAGATATCTAAGAGAATTCAGATACAGCATACTGAATCTGCTCTGTATAATGCAGAGTTAAAAGCTGTCACTGGCATCTAGCTTGATTAAATGTTGAACACACAAGTGCATTTTCAGTTTGACTAGTAAGATCATAAGATTTCTGCAACTGTTTTATAATGAAATAGTTTTAATCAAATGTGACAATGACTATTTTATTACTTACCTATGTGCATTGTTGGAGGTGGATGCTAATTACCACTTACATAAGCTTTGGAAATTGTTGATAATATTGAGTAGTTTCAAATAAAATGTGTGTTTTCTCAGTCATATATTACTGCAAATTCAGAAGAAAATTATTTTGTTTAGATGCCTTTCAAAATGATAAAAATATGTTTGACTGAAAAAGACCTGGGGAGAATTTTAGTTTTAAGTTGTAGACTGTTTATATCAGGATTTTTTACACATATTTGACTATGTCATGAATCAGAATACTATCCAGATATTAATTTTGACCTTAAAGTAATGCAAGTGTAAATATTAATGCGATGTGAAAGTGATGTTTTGCAACATTAGGTTTGTTTTCAGGAGTTAGACAATTAGGAAACTCATGTATTTCTTTGCTTTTCCATGGTTATGAGTGTGGTTCCTGATAGGGAAGAAGGAGTAGTATAATTTTATTATTGTTCTTTGTGTTCAGGATAAAACATTTCATTTTCTTGGGTGTCATATTTTGGTAGGTCAAAGGACACAGACTGGCAGCCTTATTTCACTACACGACTTGTTGATGACTTCGGCACTCATCTTCGAGTTTTCAGAAAAGCTCAGCAAAGAATAGCAGAGAAAGGTGATCAGATGAAAGGTAATGTGATTATTTCAATGTTTGGGGGTTTTTTTGAGTTTCAGTTGGGAGATATCTTGTATGTGTGAAATACATGTAGCTTTATTTAGTAATTCAGGTTTACTCTGAAGTTTCTTTATAAAAAAGTATGTTTCCTTTTCATTTTCTTTTGTGTAGACCAAGCTGAGGAACTTGTAGATACATTCTTTGAGGTTGAAGTTGAAATGGAAAAAGAAGTCTGTCGTGATCTAGTCTGCACTTCTCCCAAAGATGAAGAAGGTCTCTTGGTGTTATTTTCTAAAGTTATTTTAGTATAGCAGACTAAATTAAAATACTAACAATTGTGTTCATAATATGATATATACTGAAATCTTAACCTGTGACTTTCAAAGTATGATTATCTACTGTACATTTATATTTCCTTTAATTAGTACATATTAATGCTTTAAATGAGTATGTGCATATGTATATTTTTCCTGTTTTCATTGAAGAATTTTAAGGCAGAAATACGTTTTATGGGAGACAGGGAATGGCCTTGCAGATTACTAATGCTTTACTGGCTTGAGAGTTGGGTGGAGAGGAATCTCATGAGGTTCAACAAGGGCAAGGCTGCAGGAACTGGGGCTGTCCCTTCCAACCCCTACCATTCTGTGATTCTGTGATTTCATAGTGTTCACTAAAAAAATCAGTGTGAAGAAAGGAGCAAAAAACCCTATCTATATATGATACGTGTTAAATAAGGAAAATGCATTGTAATTAGGTTTTTGGTTCTTGGGATTTGACTTTGTTTTGTCTTAGTTTTGCAACTCTAAATCCGTCTCACATTAACACCAGTGCTTGGAGAACTATAAGAATATATATATGATTGTATATTGTAAATTGAGACTTTATCTGTTAGTTTGTCTGATATCAGATAAGATGTGGAATAACATAATATAAAAATGTCCTAGGCTTATTTTTTTTTGTTCTCCCTCCCTAGGATTCCTAAGGGATCTGTGTGAGGTTTTACTGTATATATTGCTACCTCCTGGAGACTTCCAGAACAAGATCATGCGATACTTTGTCAGGGTAAGTGTGGACTCTAAAAGCCCTCCCAATTCTTTGGCTTAATGCCATGAAAAAAAAATTTAGCTGAGATGATCTGATTTTTATTTAGGTTATTTCAAATGCAGTATGGTCTTGATAAGTATTTCATAGCAGAGAACAGTTTGTGTGAAATATTTTCCAAGATTTTTACCTCTAGCAACGTTAGAGAAGCATGACAAAATGGGTGGTTTTTTTCTGAGGTTTCAACGTCTTCTAATGTTAATTGAAAAGGAATATGCTAGTGTCTATTGAATGGTTTCTGTAATTCCACATTTTGAATTTAGACTCCACACAGTGATTTTTAAATTGTTGCAGTTACATTAGCTTTATGAATAAATGTATTACATTATTTATTATATTTTGTTTCTTAGGAAATCCTCTCCCGAGGAATTCTTCTTCCATTAATAAACCAGCTCAGTGATCCTGATTATATTAATCAGTATGTCATATGGATGGTAAGATTTCTCATGTTTAAATTTAATTCCAATTTCAGAATATTTTCATATAAATATTTACTTGTGTTCTCTGTAATTGTGGATAGATATTGGGTAGAAAAGTTACTAATAGATATATTGATAGAGATGAACTTCTGGCTGACTTATTTATTTATATATGTGTGTGTGTGTGTGTAAATATAAACATTAATGTTTATATAATAGTTATGTAATATATCCACATACATTATTACCGGCTCTGTGTTGTGATTGTTTTGCAGAAGTTGCCTGAAAGAGAAGAGATATATGACAAAGTGTAAAGTTGAGCACTCTGTTTTATTTCGCTGTTCAGAAAGTCTTATCAGTAGCCTTCGAAGTTTTGTGTTGTTTGTTTTCTTGACTGTTTTTATGGTGTGTCCTTTAAAGCTTAAGAGGCCTCTAGGATGACAGGTAGTAGGATTGGATTTTTTTGCTTCCGCTAAGGAATCTTAGCTTAATTATTTTGGAAATGTTTATGGTCACCCTTAATTAAACTGAATGGAAAAAAACGAAGTCTTTACTTCGATATCTCTCTAATGAACCTACAAAAAGCTCCCCAACTTTTAAAAGGTTATATTAATATATGGTGAAATTAACATAGAGTACTCACACTTTAATATTCTTGACATTTTAAAAAGCAAGTTAAAACTTTAAGAAAAAGTTTATTATCTCTTATAGATCATTAATAATTTTTTTCCCCTATACTCAAGCTCTCTCTAATTTTATTAACGTACTTTACAGTGTGCATTCAAGCACTACAGTGAAAACACCCTTGGATTTAGATTTCAGAGTAAATGTTCTTATGTATGGAGTAAATTCAAGTATGGAAAAAATTCAAATCATAGAATGGTAGGTTTGGAAGGGACCTTTAGAGATCATCTAGTCCAACCCCCTTGCAGAAGCAGGTTCACCTAGATCAGGTCGCATAGGAACATGTCCAGGCGGGTCTTGAAGACCTCCAAGGAAAGAGACTCCACAACCCCTCTGGGCAGCCTGTGCCAGGGCTCCCTCACCTGAACAGTGAAATAGTTTTTTCTTATATTTAAGTGGAACTTTTTGTGTTCCAGCTTCATCCCATTACCCCTTGTCCTGTTACTAGCTACTATAGAAAAAAGGGATGTCCCAACCTCCTGACACCCACCATTTAGCTATTTGTAAATGTTAATAAGATCTCCCCTTAGTCTCCTCTTTTCTAGACTAAACAACCCCAGTTCCCGCAGCCTTTCCTTGTATGAAAGATGTTCCAGTATGAAAGATTATCATCTACCTGATGATCTTGGTAGCCCTGCACATATGTACAATTTTTCCTTCACTCCAGCCACCTCTGTTTCATGTAAATTTTGCATTCTGCTTTCCTACAGAAACATCTGTAATAAGAAAAAATAGTACTGCTCATGTAGACCAAGCTTTTCAATTTTTGTTTCCCTTTTCTTCCTACACATTTCTTTATTTGTGACTTGGCACTGCCCCCAGCTGCATCCAAAGATAAAATTCTGAGTTTTTTATGAAGTGTTGTGTTATGATGGTGATGACCCAAATCTTAATGTCATAATTGCTTTATGAGATGGGGAAGTGAATGTAGTGAGAGAAAGATAGGGAAGAATAAATGGTTCAAAAAATGTAATAAAATTCACATGACATCAAGATTGTTGCAGAAGTTAAGTAGAGATGACTGAAATAAATTCCCGCTCCTTTTGGAACCTTTAACCAAATATCAGACTTGAGTAAAAAAAAAAAAAGAAAATGAGACGTTTAATTCTGTGTTTTTAAGCACACCACATTTCAATACTAACTCTCTCACAATAGAGTATAAAGTTTCAATGTAAAATTAGAAGCTAATCCAAACTTGTTTCTCTTTGTTGTAAAATTCAATTTTTTTCAAAATGTTTGAAGTTCAAGTATTGCATGTACTATTACTTCACAACACAATTGCCCGTGACCTTGGCAAAGCTGAAACTTTTTCAGTGGTCTCACCAGTTTCTGGCTACATAGTTAAAGAGATGGGTAGTAGAAGAAGGTTGATTGGGGTTTGGACAAAAGATCTCAATTAAGTAGGTTGGTGGATTTTCCATGTATTGTTCTTGAAATTGTTAAAACCAGAAAATGATGTAGTGAAATAGGTTTTGACTGTATGCATGTTGCTTCTTGGGCCATGTAAAATTTTAGTATCAAAAGGAAGGTTTAGAAGCATCAAAGTGTTTTCAAAATGCCACTTTGCAGTGCTGTATCAAAATAATTCACTTAATGAAAAATCATGTCATGTTTTTTTAGCTGTCTTGTGTTATTGACACTGTAAAACTTTGTTTCAGATTCGTGATTCCAACTGTAACTATGAGGCCTTTATGAATATTATTAAATTAAGTGATAATATAGGAGAGCTGGAAGCAGTGAAAGATAAAGCAAGTGAAGAACTGCAGTATCTTCGATCTCTAGATACAGCAGGAGATGGTTAGTGCTGGATAGTTTTGTTGAGTTTTATTTATTTTTAAAATATAGTTTAATTATTATATTTCCATTGACTTTGAAATTGCCTGAATGGTGATTCTGAATGTTAGTAATACTTAGGTATTAACAGATAGTCAGTTAACAATTAATCTGAAAGAGGAAAGAGGAAAATATTTCTTCCTGTTGACTTCCATCAGTAAGATGTATAAACTGGAGAAAAGCTAAATCTTCTCTTTAAAGCTAATGTGTTTTGTATGTGGCTTGTTACTTATCGTATGAGATTTTTAGGGCATTTCAGTCAAGATTTTATTTATTTATCTGTGTTACTTAACTCTCTTTGCTTTTCCTTTCAGATATCAACACTATAAAAAATCAAATTAACAGTTTATTGTATGTTATTAAAGTATGTGATTCAAGAATTCAGAGGTTGCAGTCAGGAAAAGTAAGTGTTTTAGGTTTGTTGGGTTTTTTTTCCCCTCAGTTCTAAAAGAGTGAGGTTGCAAATGACTAACTAGTTTGGTCTAGCTTTGAAAGTTTTGTGGTTTTAACCACAACTTGAAGTGTGCGATTATAGGAATAGTTCGTGCAAGTGATGTTAGTCTCGTATTTGCAGATTACGTATGGAAAAAATTTTGAAAGGTTCACGTATTTAGATCAGTTTAAATATGTCAGTATGTCTTAAAACTACGTGTTTAAACCAAATTGTTACATAGATATAAAGCATCTTTGTATTTATACACCTAGATTCAGTTATTTTTTGCTGCTCCAATGCATACTTTGAGTTCCTGAAGCTTAGTCTTTGAGAAGGCCTCTTTTCTTGTTGATAAAGGTACCACTTGCCCTATATAGTGTTACATGAACAGCAGTGTTAAAAGCCAGCTTCTCATACAGCAGAAATCATCCATGTTGAAGGCAAATAGTTATGAGAATATGACTTTATGATCTAGATCTTCACTTATTAGTGATTGTGAAATTTTCTAACCGTTAAGAGTCTACTTTCTTACGTAGAATAGAAATTTTTTACTATATTTGCTTTGTGATAAGTAGAACTTTTAAAAGCATTTTAAAATTTTTTAATAGTGTCTGTGAATGCAGTGAACTGTGTCTTACAGGAAATAGATACTGTGAAACTGGCAGCAAACTTTGGAAAACTTTGCACAGTCCCTCTGGACCATATTCTGGTAGACAATGTTGCACTACAATTCTTTATGGGTAAGTGTTAATTTATCTGGTCTTTTTTATTTATGAAGATTATGCCAACTCCCAGAACTGAACACTTGAAATTGCTAAGTATAGGTATCTACTGAGAGCTAAATATGTATACATATAAATACATACATGTGTCTAAATATATTGGACTTCTGCTGGAGCTCAGGAGGAAAAAGATAATTTATGATCTTCGGAAGAAAGCTCAGGCAGCCCAAGAGGACTACAAGGGTGTTGTGAGGTCATTTAGGAAGAAAATTAGAAGAACAAAGGCTCAACTACAACTTAGGCTGGCCATCACTGTGAAAAAATAACAGGGAATGTTTCTATATCAGCTACAAAATGAGGGCTAAAGGAAAGCTTTATGAAGGGAGGAACTTAGTGACCAAGGATGAGGAAAAGGCTGAGGCACTTAACTGCCCTCTTTGCCTCAGTCTTCAATGGTAAAACCAGCTGTTCTCTGGGCACCTGGTCTCCTGAGCCAGAAGACAGGGACCGGGGACAGAATTAAGTCCTCTTAGTCTAAGAGTAAATATTGTGTGACTTGCTGCTTTGCTTTGATGCACACAAGTCAATGAGGCTGGATGGGATCCACCCAAGGGTGATGAGGGAGCTGGTGGAAGTGCTTACTGGATAACCAAGGGTTCAGGCCCAGCTAACGTGGCTTTATGAAGGACAGGTCCTGTTTGACCAATCTGATCTCCTTCTGTGACACGATGATTCAGAGGTTGAGGGAAAGGCTGTGGTTGTGGTCCACCTAGACTTTAGTAAGGCCTTCAACACAATCTCCCACAGCATCCTCCAAGAGAAACTGACTGCCTGTGCTTGGATGGACTTGCTCTTTGTTGGGTGGAAAACTATCTGGGTGGCCGGGCCCAAAGAGTGGTCGTGAATGGAGTTAAATCTAGCTAGTGACTGGTCACTAGTGGTATTCCCCAGGGCTCAATGTTGGGACCTGTTTTGTTTAACATCTTTATCAATGATCTGGATGAGGAGATCAAGTGTTCTCTCAGTAAGTCTGCTCATGACACCAAGCTGGGCAGATGTGTAGATCTATTTGAGGGCAGGAAGGCTCTTCGGACGGATCTGGACAGACTAAATTGCTGAACCAATGCCAACTGTATGAGATTCAACTGGGATAAGTGCTGAGTTCCACACTTGGGTCTCGACAGCTCCGTGCAATGCTAGAGACTTGAGATAGAGTGGCTGGAAAGCTGTCTGGCAGAAAAGGACCTGGGAGTGTTAATTGACAGCCTGCTGAATGAGCTGTCAGTATGCCCAGGTGACCAGGAAATCTCATGGCATCCTGGCATGTATCAGAAATAGTTTGGCCAGCAGGACCAAGGAAGTGATTGTCTCCCTGTACTCAGTGCTGGCAAAGCGGCACCTTGAATACTGTGTTTGGTTTTGGGCCGCTGACTGAAGAGGGACATTAAGGTACTGGATTGTGTCCAGAGATGGACAACGAAGCTGGTGAAAGGTCTAGAGAAAGTCTTATAAATGGCTGAGTGAACTGGGGCTTTTTAGCCTGGAGAAGAGGAGGCTGAGAGTAGATATGTTCGTCCTATACAGCTACCTGAAAGGAGGTTGTAGCGAGGTGAGTGTTGATCTTTTCTCTCAAGTAATGAGTGATAGGACAAGAGGAAATGGCCTCAAGTTGTGCCCAGGGGAGGTTTACGTTGGATATTAAGGAAAAAAAAATTTAGTGAAAGTACTATCAGTCATTGGAACAGGCTGCCCAGGAAAGTGACTGAGTCACCATCCCTAGGGGTATTAAAAAAATGTATAGATGAGGTGCCTATGCACATGGTATAGCGGAGGACTTGACAGTGTTAGGTTAAATTTTGAACTTCATGATCTTGAACCTAACTGATTCTATGATTTTATGCATGTGGTCTGTTAGAATCCTGATTTGAACTTCTTCTCAACTTTTATTGTGCTGTACAGGCCTGTTACATCCACAGAGTAATGATGGTTTTACTTTTTATACGTGCATTTTAGGACTCCCTGCTTTCCTAGACTTTATTCCCAATTTTGTTTACTGATTATCACCAATATGTATATAGTTCTTACTGGTTTTTGACTCCAGATCTAGATGGGTATTCCAGATGTATAAACAGATCCTGGACTTCCGTACGTAGAAGTAGAATTCTCATTCTAAGATGCACAATAATAACTAAGGTTGTGTGATGGCTGTTTTACGTAGATTACATGCAGCAGACCGGTGGCCAAGCACATCTGTTTTTCTGGATGACAGTGGAAGGGTACAGGGTTACAGCACAGCAACAGCTGGAGGTACTTCAAGGCCGGCAGAAAGATGGAAAACATCAGACTAATCAAACCAAGGGTCTATTAAGAGCAGCTGCATTTGGAGTTTATGAGCAATACTTATCAGAAAAGGTAGGAATAACTAATTTCTGCATTGCGTGGAATTTATTTTTTTTCACAGACACTTCTTTGGTAGTTATGACTACATTAATGTGAAATGGATGTAGCACACATTGTTTACAAGTTGACATTTAAGCTAGTACTTGTGTTTCTTCTTTTTCCTTATGTCAAGCAGTAAGAAAATATCTTGGTTTTGTTCTCCGTCTCTATTTAAAAAGGCTCATACTGGCACCGACTCTCCTGTCAAATGTATTCCTCAGAAGCTGACCTTCTAAAATATAGTAAATTTAGAGAAAATAGGAAGACAGAATAAGAAGTTCAGTCCTTTTTGTGGGTGCTGTCATTTCCCCTTCTCTTCCTTATACTCTATACTGCCCCTCTTTAAGAATAAATGTTTTGTAAAAAAAGCAACCCAGTGTTTGTATGATCTTGGATTAAGATGTAGTTTTCAAATTAAGTAACCTCCTGTGTCTCTACAGTTGTTTGTGTAAATTGCTCAAATATCACTGCTGGGTATCTTTCAATAGACTAAGTTTGAATGCTTCTGGTAATCTTGTAATGACAGTGTCTTCTGTGAAAGAAAACACTTGCCAGTTTCTGTTAACAAAGCATCTTTATTCTGAATTTGTATATGCATAAAACTAACTCAAAAGCTTCCCTCAACAAATTATCTCTCAAGTATCTTGTAATGGTTCTCATGCCATGTTTTCCCTTTCCCTTTGTTTTTTTCACCTTGGTAGTCTGTTGACATGGTGAACTGTTGCTTGCTCTGATGGGCTTTGAACTGACTGAATGTTCACAAGTTTGAACTCAGAAGCCACCTAACATTAGAGCTGTTCCGAAGCTGATAAACTCAGCCTCTCAGTTGTACTGTTGAATGATCTATGTTGGTTCAGTGCTGATTCCTTGTCTGTGTTACAGAAAATTGGGAAAGTGTATGAACTTGGGCCCATTTGAACGAATGCTTAATGAGCACTGGTTTGAAATATGTCATACCAAGGAATGACTGACAATCTCACGACTGGTATAGTCTACTGGTAGCTGTAGACTCGGTGATTTACAAGTCTTTTTCAATCTAAATGGTTCTGTGTTTACAGCTACTGGTAATCTCTCTAGAAATTGGCAAACTGTTAGCCTTTCCTCAGATTTTTCATCTACTTGGTTTTTTACTAGATCATTTTAGATCTTTTCTATTTGTAGATAAATAAAATCTGGTTTTAAGTCTGAATATTATACATTGTTTTGAGGTGATTCTTAGTATTTAATCCTCAAAATTTCTGAGTTTTAATACATGCTCAGACCTTAATTTCAAGGGGAAGAGGATGTGTTTCCTATTGTGTGTTCTAGACAGTTCTGGAGATATTCATCAAGGAGAAATTTATTTGACCTATAGAATTGGAGAAATGTATTACATTTTATTTGTGAAAATAGAAGCTTTCTTGTTTTTATGTTGCAAAAATTGATTTAGATCTGTATGACAGGCATCTCCGAGAGTTAACATTGATGACAACTTAGTAGCAAAACTGGCAGAAAAGCTGAACCATGAGGATCCAACTCCTGAAATCTTTGATGACATTCAGAGAAAGGTGACGACATTCATCCTTTATTTCAGAAGAACTATTAGTGCTATAGAATATTAAACATCACTACAGCCATTGAAAAAAGAGCAAAGAACTTGGGTATCTGAAACCTAAAACCATTTTCCTGTTCTATAAAAATCACAGTGTAAATTGACAGCTTCTGTTTAGCCATGTGTAACTCAAGGTTTTCAAAGCAATAGAAAGAAAGAGTAGGTGTCCTGTATGAAACAGTGCAGAATTATGATTATTTGTCTTAATACACAAATTTGAGTGTCTGTATAGAATGACTAAATGGCCCAATTTTGGTACAGTTTTAGCTCTCTTTTTCATAGCTGAGTGTAAGCATGTTGCCCTATTAAATTCTATATCTCTTTCTAGAAGTGAATATGACCGCTCTGTTTCTGCTGTCTTGCACATTGTAGCACTCAAGCAGCAAGTACTGAAGACAAGACAGTCTTTATACTACCTGCAGATATAGATTTCATCACTCATGTCTAATATGTAACTCTATTAAAAAGTGAATTATTAATATTCTGTCAAATTACGTACTCATTCTGAGAGTTTTTAATTTGTATCATTAACTTAATGTTGGATGATAAAAACTAATGATATGAGTTGCAGAACTTAGAATCACTCTGTTGTATTTTAAGAACCAGATTTAAGATTAGTGAAAACACCTTGTGCAATCTATATTGCTCAAAATGGGTTACAAGAGCCTAGCATCTGATTTCTACTGAAGACCATAAATGTCTCATGTTACAAAATTTACTTCCTCAGACCTGCATGAATTTTTTTAACCTTTCTTACCAGGTGATAGCACCTGTGTGAAGTCTTCCATTAAAAAAAAAAAAATCATCATTACAGTGTTCTAGATTTGACATTATGAATTCATACTACATGTAGACACATATGTGTATATACTGTCACTGCATAGGCTATATAGATAACTTTTTGAGGTGGTGTATTTAAATCTTTGTGAGGTAAGATTATACTCTGTTGGCTAATTTCCAGTGAAGTAGTATGTGGTATCTTCCATCCATTCCATTCTTTCTTCTCACCTGTCCCTCAAAGTGCTTGCATATCTACATTTATAAACAAAGGCAGACTCTGAGAGATAACCTGTTGTATAATGGGTAAAGACCAAATATGTTTATAATGCATTTGGGTAAGAGGAGAGGAATATGAACCTTGCTATATGTGCATGTCTCACTAGTTAGATATGTTTTCTGAGAATGTATTATACATCTAGCACAATTATTTCTTATAGTCTTTCCCTTAATAGTCAACCAAATTGAAATTTCACAAACTTGCGTTAGGGCTTAGAAGGAAAGGCAGACACATAATAGAATGCACAGATATGTGTTAATCAAGTAGAATTTATGAAAACTTAGCTGAATAATTAAAAAACATAAAAAGCATTTCTAAGTTTAGCTTTTTTGTTTCAATAAGGTGTATGAACTGATGCTGCGAGATGAAAGATTCTACCCTTCGTTCAAACAGAATGTGTTGTATGTGCGTATGTTAGCTGAGCTGGATATGCTGAAGGATCCTAGTTTCAGAGGATCAGATGATGGTGAAGGAGGTGAGCTCCATGTCTGTAAGAGGAATTTCCTGAACCATTCTTTTTTTTTCTTGCTTAAAAATGAACATCATAAAGTTATCCATACTATTTTTGAGCAATCAAAAAGGTTCCTGTAGTGTCTCTGATTTTTAAATTAATATTTCTTCCCTGTTTATTTTTTTTTAAATGGTTTTGGGAGTCAAACAGGTGTTTTTTTCTCTAGTAACTTTATTTATCTCATGCCAGTTTTTTTTTGTCAGGTCTTGGTAACAAATGTGTCACTGAGAGAAATGTGGCTTTTTCACTATTTATTAAAAAAATGTTTGAGATTCTTCAACATACTGGGTTGTTTTAATATATAACGAGATTCTTCATCTGGAAATATAAAATTGAAAGTACATAGGTGATGTGGTATTTTTTTAAAGCAATTAAAATAATTCTTTAACTGAATTACAAATCAAGTGTGTATTATAGATATTTTAAAATTAAAAATGTTCTGCAGTATTTAAATGGAGTATTTATTTCATATAATAGAGTATTATCTTCATATCTGTAGTGTGTAAACTTACATTTTCTTTTTATGTGTTTTTACATTTTCTTTTTATGTGTTTTTACTGGAAGCTTGAAGTACTTTCATGTTTGGCATAACATTTTGCCCAATGCCACAGTTGTCCATTATTTTTCACGTTCTATCTTTGCATTTTTGTTTCTTGTATGTGGCTCTACGATGAAGAAAATCTTCTAACCTATTTTTTCCTTCCTCCTTCCTCACTGCTCCCAGAGTCTTTTAATGGATCTCCTACTAGCAGCATAAATCTGGTACGTGCTTGGATTTTGGTTGTGTTTTGTTTTGTTTTTTTTTTTTCTCTCCAACAGTAGGGAAAGCATTATAAATTGGTTTAAGTTATGTATGTTAGAGATTTTACTTCAATGGAGCTTAATTTCTGAGAAAGTTCTTGAATTAAGTAGAAATACATATCAGTCAGATAAAACTGTCCTTTTTTTATTTTTTCCCTGTGTTAAACGAAATGTTGCATTATTTCTATAGTTAATGTATGCAATGCATACTTATTGCTGTTTGTTTTTTTTTTAAATAGCCGTAAATTTGGTATTAGGTAATAACAGGTGAGAAGAAATCCTTTGAAACTGAAATCTCAAAGGATTAAATTCAAACAGATTCTAAAATGAGGCATTTAATTAGGTTTTTATAGGTTGATTGTTGTAGAGCGTTTTTTTTCTGTTCCAACTTACACTTATGTTTCCAAATCGTCTGAAGTTTATTCTAAACATGAATCCTTGTTTTCTAAGGAGACCAATTTCAAGTTAATTTCTTTTTATATTATCTTTTATAGTAATTCTTGTCTGGGTCAGTTTGTCAGAACCTGTTCTGTGGTACATGAATGTACCTAAATATTTGAAATACACTTCTGCATGTTTTAGTGGTTGCATAAGTGTGAGGAGAACTGTATACTTCTACCAAACTTTTTCCAATGTCCTAGGTAAACCACCACATCCAAATAACCTGTCCCACATAGATTTTACTAGGTTAAAAATATTGTAATCAAAAACCAAAATTGCAGTTATTTAAAATGGAAACATCATAATCATTGAAATGTATTTTCTCCCCTTGTATTTGTTTCTTGAGACCGTGTGTAGCTGAACGACAAGATAGGCAAGGTTTAATTAGGCATACAAAAGTATTTTTCCAAATCTTTCATTTTTAGAAAAGTTTGCAATCTGCATGCAATTTTCTGGTTTCCATGATTTATAGGCCCTTCTGATTCATTCTTGGAAGATGCTATGGCTCCTTATGAGTTGCGGTGCATTGATTAGGTCATGCTTGTGTGCAGAGGAATACTTCATTTTGTAAAGGTGTCATGGTTTGAGCGAGAAACTCTTGTAGTGCTTCTTTGCTAGCAGGGCCAAACCAAGACAAAAGGAATACTTTTAACGTAAATGTGTTTTTCATGTGGAAGTTTCTGTTTTGGGGGTGTGTTTTTATTTTTTTTTAATTATTTTTCTTTTTTCCCCCTCCTATCATTTTCTTCTTGTTTACATTTTGAAAAATAAAGAGAAGTGGAGTTTGTCAGCTGATACAGTTTATGCTAACTCCAAGGTGATAAAGCAAAACTTGGTGAAGGAAAGGGCAACTAAATGAATAAGCAAAAGTTAATTCAGCCATATTTTTAATACATCTATGTACAGTTCTGGTAATATTTCACAAGAGGTTCTTTGACTAATCTCTTAAAGTTTTCAAATGTCTCTTCAGTACTTTTTCTAAAAGTTTTCTGACATATCTAAGTCATATTTTATGGTTGGGATTTATTGTTGCAGTGGCTCATCTGGATAGTGGTTGTCAACTGTTTAGTTTCATGTGGCCTTTCCAAACTAAGCTAGGAAGTCTTAAAGCCTTTATCAAGAACTATTGCAGTACAAATATATATTTATATGCGACATTTCAAAACCTAGATTTTAATTTTTCTTTTTTTACAGCATAGAACATGGATTATCTTCATAAAGAGTAAAGAAAATTCTACCAGAAATGTGTAATAGGCCTTCATTTATGCAGAACTTTTGCTTTCTGTAGTCCATATTGTTCAAGGCTTTTACTGCTTTTGCAGGTGTTTGAATATCCGTACATTAGTTTTTTCTGGCTACATTCCATATCAAGAGTAAATTTCTGTACACATAGTTCAGCTCCCTTGCGTTAGCCAGTTAACATGAAGAAAAATAGACCTTGGAAAGGTTACTTCAAAGGTCAGGGAATTTCTCTACTTCTAGCTAATAACAATATATTAAGTAAGATTGGATTGTGGTGTGACACTTTTGCTTTTTAATTAACTTATGCTCCTGTGAATATACCTAATGTCAAAGATAGTGGGTCATATTAAATGCAGACTGTTGCGTTATTTGTTCAAGTTTCAACCATTTCACTTACTGGTATTAATTGCTGCTGTTTGATGCCTTGCCACAGCAGTTGAGTGTTTGCTAAAGTTTCTACTATGAAATACATTGCCTGCATTTTATACTTTCTCTGTAAGAATGGATTTTAGGAGTATTTGGAAGAAAGGGTCAAAACTATTTTGAGAAAAAGATATTTTTAAAAAAGCTTTCTTAATTTTTGCCATTTACTTTGACACAATCTACTACATTAAAGCAATAAGGCATATTTTAGGAGTATAAAACCATGGGAAATATTTAGAGTCTTGCAGATTTCCTCTAAATGGATCTATAATGTGAACTTTACATAGTGCTTCAACATTAGATGGAAGTTAACACACGTGTTACACATTCAGGTCCTTGAGTGGCAGCAGAAATGGCTAGACTGAACTTCTGGCAGTTATTAATATGTCTGCTTGAACCCCAGTTATTAAGATGACTGAACTGTCAGAGTAGCAATGAAGGGAGACAGGAAGAAAAAAAATTTGGACACTGAAGTGTAGAGCACACTTTACAGGATTATTGCTGTCTGAGGATCACTTGCTTAAGAATTCACTAGGATAGAGAAAGTCTATCCCTGTATCCAAGAACAACCAAAGATCAAGTGTCTAATGAAGATTAAACAGTCAACAGCGATACCTTATACCAGAATGCTTGCCAACCTACAGTAACTTACAGATTTGGAAATTCTTAAGTTGAAGATAATGTCTGCTCTCAAAATACTTTTGCATGAATTCATCTGTTCTGCTATGGAACAGCGAAACTTGTCACTGCCCACTATAGTGCTAACAGATTTCTCAAATGGGATCTTCTATTTTTTTCAGTCTGGGACTCTTATCCTGTAAGACTATGTCCTGGGTTTGTCTGGGATAGGGTTAACCCTATCTCAGCCAAACCCAGGACAGACTACAAGCTGGTTTGTGAGATACTTATGAGGCTACTTACTCCACTATGTGATAAAGCATAGTTAGTGAGTGCAGACCTTTTTAACAATGCAGTTTTTTAATTATCTGGACTTCATAACAGAAATGTTATTTCCCTCACCTTCCATAGTGGATATTTAGGCAGAGACAGATTGAGGTGGCTGAGGCAGAGAAAAGATATTATCTCTAGACAGCTTGAGGAGTGGAGTATTATGTTGGGATATTGTGGGGATAAAGATGCAGATGTGGAAAGGGTAAGAGCAGAGTCTTAAATTATTTAAATCCAGCCTATCTCTTGATTTTAGTTGTATAAGATTGGTTTATGATTAAGGACACAGAGGAGTTTAGAAACCTGACTGACATAGACTTGAGTTACTAGTTTGACACGGATATGGCACTGCTACCCACTGGTCCCATTCTAGTTAGTGTTTTGTGGCAGTCACTATTAAAACTGGCTTGGCTAAAATGATAAAAGATACAGAAAGCTGCATAGTCATTCTGAATTTTATCTTTGAAGAATTTTAGAATTTGGGGGTAAAGTATATAAAGTATGAGGAATCCCAGTGCCTATGAACACTACTGAAGTAGCTCCATCTGTTTATGATGGCCATTTAAGATTAGGATTGAAATCCAATCTATTAATTTTAAATAATAGTAAGGATTTGCTAAAGGACCCATTAAGTTTCTTTTGATCACTGTAATTACTGAATAGGAAGATAGGGCATTAGCCAACTGTGGGCTACCTATTCATATTTTATGAGAGGAAGAGATTTTGAGAAAAGTGGGGTTTTTTTGGTTTTTTTTTTCCCCATACAGCAGTGATGTCATTCAAGTTTTTCTGCAGTGTGACTTTTATGTAGTGCTTTATGTCAGTTGAAAGAAAACAGAATGTATAAATATAAAACCAAAATATCTGTTCTATGACATCTGTATCTCCACAGTTGTTAAACTGGCTTTTTGTTTGTTGCTTTAATGCTTAGTAAAAGACTATTCGCAGCTGTACTTCCATTGGAGTTCAGATATCAAATAAAATGGCAAATAAACAGTGATCACAACTCCAAGGTTGACAGGAAAACTGAAAGTCCGTATATGCATAAAGAAAGGCATTTGTAACCAGGTAGTACAAACACTTACTTGTTACATTAGTGTGGTGAGCTGAAAATTTGAAAATCAAATAGATGGATCAAAAAGTCTCTCTCAAATGTATATGTGATCTTAATTCTCTTTTGCCTGTTTCTTTCTTTCCCCCTCTGCCCCTGCCTGCCTTCCAGTCCTTAGATGACCTTTCAAATGTCCCTTGTGATGAGACAGTTCAGCTCCATGCATACATCTCAGATACTGGTAAGTGAATCTGTTAAAATGGCTGCTTACTTGGGTTTTACCATTTATTTAGATTTTTTTTAGTATTACAGGCTCTTGAAATCATAATACTTTCTTTTTTTAACCTCATAAATCATGTAATTAATGTTTCCCATGAAGTCCTGGTAGGTCGTAAACTATATATCTATACTTATAATGTGATTTAATTTTTTTTCTTTACGGAATCTTTCTTATCTCGGAAGAATCATTCATTAAACTTAATATTGAGTAGTATTTATTTTAACAGTTATTGAAAGAAAAGTTCTGAAAGCCAGAACTTTCTTTCTGGTCACACAATTTAATTCTTGACTGTTTACTTCTCTTGCTATAATACTTTCCCTTCCCTTCTTTGTTTCTTTGTGCTTCATTATTGACCTAGCTTACTTTAGGGCAGTGACTTAAGTCTTTACAGTGGTGGCATTTTTGGTGGTCTTTGGGAAAAAAAAAAGGCCAGTAATAAATTAAAAATTTATATTACATGAGTAAATAATAAAAACATCTCAGATGTTATTTGCAAATATTCTAGTTAGATGAGATTGCACTGTATCCTAATGAAACATCTTCGGATACTTTTTTCTAGATTTTCCTGTGCAACAGGCTTCTAAATCTGTGCATTTACATAGGACAGAGGACTTGTGAGCAAAAATTCAACTAATTGACATTTTAATTAAACTGTTTCTCCAGACCTATGTGAGTGCATAGTGCAATCCAGGTCTCATAGTCAGCCCTCAGAGAAGGGTGAAAATAATTTAAAAGTTAAGAATTACACTTTTGCTTTTTTAATTAAAATGGTATGTGATACATTTTTGTGAATTAAACTTAGAGGTTTCATTGTTTTGATCTAAGAGAAAAGATAATCTCAGAACCACACAAATTTTGTTAAATTTATGATCTTGATGGCAATGTGACTTGATAATGATCAGATTGATTCTGTGAATCCATAATACTCCATTTGAATCACGGGATATATACAGGTTCACATTGTAAGATAGGATTAAACTGGATGTAGTCTTCCTCTTGACCTCATATTTGAACAGGAAATACAAGTCCCTGTTTTCGGGATGGTACAAGCAGTAGGTACAGCTCGCATGTGTGTGTGGGCTCCTTTCCTCTGCCAATTACTACTGTTTCCTGTGCTTTTTGAGTATATACAAGATCTCCTCCAAAATCTTTGAGGGTTCCCCTCGTCTTGTTTGGAAAATGAATGCTGAATAAGAGGCTATGATCTAAGAGGCAGTGGGGACAACTTCTGGGTTTCTTCTGCCACTTTCATCCTGAAGTGGTACTCCTAAAAATGCAGCTTAGCTGTGCTCCTGAAATGTGGTCTGGTGGCATGGCGGTGTGATCGGTGTGAGTTGACAAGATAGGGCTTGCTTAACATCCATGGGCCAGGGTTTCCTTTTTTATTCTCTGGGCAGTCTTTTGGAACCATCTTGACTGCTTGCTCTTTTCTATTGGGGTTCAGCACACAGTATTCCTCTTACAGAGGGTAGAGGATAAAGAAAAGATATTCTTTGCCCACTGTGCACCTTGCTAGTAATTTGTACTTTGTCAGCAGCTACCTCTATCTTAGAGATGTGCTCCCTGGCATTATACTTGAGAGAAGTCAAAGCTGGAAGCATAGCAGAGGTTGGAGTTGATGATTTGTCGGGAGTGTGAATGTGTTGACAAATTCACAGAATTTGATTAAAAAGTGTTTTAATCTAGCCACTGGAGAATTGTGGTTACTGAGTATTGGTTCAACAGTTAGAGAGACAACATGTTACCGACTTAAACAATGTGTGGCGTAAACAGTATTGGTTCTAGGTTATCCTATAGATTAAGTGAAAGTTTTTGAAACATACTATACTGAGAGACTTCTGTGATGAAGGAATGTCCAAGAGAATATATTCAGTGAAGAACAGACAGATGTTTACTTCTCTTTGAGATAATATTCTCTGTTCTATTTATAAATTGCCTTCTTCCTAAAATGTGTGCACCTGTGTGTAGACATACAGAAGACATTGTATATATGTACGTATACATACAGAACACATACATATGTGTATTACTTCACAATTAATAACAAACTGCTAATGTTGTTAACAAAACCAAATGCTTAAAGCTTACTAACACTCTCCTGCATTTAGAGATATTCGATGAACAAACTTCTGCAGTATGATTACAGTACTTTGCAGACTGGAATTTCGTCTGATTTAACAATTGCTGTTTACCCTTTATCTTTAGTTCTTTAGGTTAACATGATTTCTTAAAAGATCTATTTGCTATTTGTAAAAGTCAAAACCTTTTCTATACTTTATTTGTTTTGCGTGGCAATGAAACTTGTCTAAGACTGCTTAATCCCTGTATCTAAGTTTACGTAGTAAGTTTCTAGAGGGTATCACTTATACAGCGTTCAGGGTAAAGGGATGGTTTACTCTTCTGCTTGCATGTCCATTTTTGTCTTTCAAGTCTGTCATTCCAGACATTTTTTCACTTCACGTTTGTGTCCTTTCGTCTTCCTTCTTTCTGTTTGTTCCTTCTTTATTTTTGTTTTTAAACTACTAGTCTATGCTGACTCTGACCCATATGCTGTGGCAGGAGTGTGCAACGACCATGGCAAGACATATGCACTGTATGCTATCACAGTCCATCGGCGAAATGCAAACAGCGAAGAGACATGGAAGACCTATCGACGCTACAGTGACTTCCATGACTTTCACATGAGGATCACTGAGCAGGTAATTAATCCCAAAAATCTTTTAAGCTTTCTTTGAAAGGTACTTTCTCTATTTGATGATATGACATGAGTATTAGCTTTCTAAAAATGACTTAAGATGTGGAGTTTAGGCACTATGTTATTTTCCATTAAATGTACTCATTTTACTGTTTGTATCATACGTTATTTGTAATGAGCAGTTTACAGGTTTGCTTTTATGTAGTTCAGTATCTGTTGGCTATGTAATTGCTCTAACAAAAGGAAATGGAACTCAGCTTTTCCCTTCACCAGCCCCCTTTGCTTTAATTTTTCATTAAACTATTTGTAATGAGGTGCTGTTGTTCTCAAATAGTGGTGAGTGTCATTTGTTGTATTGTCACAGAGATTCAAAAATAAAAACTGAGCTTGGGAAGTAGGTATTTAGAATTTAAGTGAAACATGAAGGATTGATGGGATCTCAAAAGGGGCAGCTATTGACAGTTCAATGTACTGCTAGACAGTCTGTCTTTTATTGCTGTACTTGCATTCACAGACTCTTAACCCTTCTAAAATGAAAGAAGGAAAAATAGAGACTTAATGATTCACCAGCTGGTAGAAAGCAGAACCTGCTGACATGAAAAAGTGTCAATAATACAGTGCTTTTTAAAAGAGAGCCTGTAGAGCTTTTTTCCTGAAGTACTGAACACCAGTTTATTCAGTCAGTAATGCAATAAATATCGTTTGAAGTAGGTATCTGTATTTAAAATAGAGGTTCTTTGCTTACATTGCTTCTGTTTAGATATGTGTCCAAAGGAAAAGTAGACCATCTTCTGTTCCATTGTTTTCCCCACATGACCTATTTCTAAGGAGGTGGGATTTGTAAAGTTGAACAGAGTTATTCTTTATTGTGTCCTACAAGCTATAAATGTTAAGTGAGCTTTGTGACCTTCCAAAATTTAATGATGTCTTTGAAAAAAAACACCTTGTAAGGGCTGCATAGAATCAGTCTCATTAAATCTAATTTTGTAATCTTCCCTAGAGAGAAAAGGATACAACCTTTTTTTCCAGGTTGATTCTTAAAGCCTAGATATGATCCTTTTTTATCACCTTAAGAATACTATTTGTTGTTTACAGGAAGTCTGGATTCTATATGTGGATAAGTGAAATTTAGAAAAATTCAAGCTAAAATTAAATTTATTTTTCATCCAGTAGCACAAAGCTAGAACACAGCCCTGGCACATGCTGCCCAGGGAGGGTGTCGAGTTTCTTTCTCTGGAGTTTTCCAAAACCTGCCTGGATGCATTCCTGTGTGACCTGATCTAGGTGGACCTGCTTCTGCAGGAGGATTGGACTAGCTAATCTCTAAAAGTCCCTTCTAACCCCTACCATTCTGTGATTCTATGATAATACTGATTCTTCAAGTTTTATTCTTGTTACTTTATTTTTGGGCATTGTAGCAAATATGGTCAACCTTTAAGTGTTAGGGCCTCTTCCTTCCCTCCTGCTTCCCTGGAACACCCATTCTTTCTGTAAAACTAGGACAGTGGAATACATGTCAACCAGTATCAATCACTGACATTACCATGAGAAAAGGCACTGGTCATGACATACTAAGCATCCTATGATAATCTATGTGTAAACTGGGTGCTGCCATCCACTGCAGAGATTAAAGATTTCCTTAGTAGGTTTGATAAAGACAGGAAAGGGAAGATTTCTTTATAAAGATTAGCAAGTACTCTTGGTGTATTCTCATAACTCATCTAGTGTCTGCACAAATAATAGTGATAAAACTTGAGCCTAAACCTTTTGCAGACTATACTTGGGTCTATATTGCACACGTATCATGTGTTCATTCAGAATTTTTTTTTTTTCCCTTGCCAGTCTCTCAAGAATTTTTGTGCATTTGTTGTTGACCCCATCTATATTTTATTTTGCTTTCTGCAAGGAATTGGAGTTCCAGACTTTATGCAGAAGTTAAGTGTTTGATGGTAGATAAGAATAGGTGAATGTAAGGCCCTTGTCATTCCTGAGCTTACATGGTGATTTGAAACTCTTGAAAACATAACATAAAAATCTTTTTTTGCTAGTTTGAAAACCTTGCAAATATACTGAAACTTCCTGGCAAAAAGACATTTAACAATATGGACAGAGAATTTTTGGAAAAGAGAAAAAAAGATTTAAATGCATATTTGCAGGTAAGCATTTATATATCTGTTTTGGTTATGGTAACTGGAATTTCTTTTATCTGAGGTAGAAAATGTGGTAACACTCTGTGCTTTTTATTTTTAAAGAAAAAAGTGTTGCAGGTAGTGTATAATCCTAAGTAGTATACCATAAGAGTTTCATATTGTTTAAATACTATCTAATAAGTTTGCATTTCCTTTTCTGTCTTGGTTTATTCTCAGCCAGTTCTGTTGCAACTCCTCTGAGCTGGTGAGCTTCCAGCTGTTTAGATTTTCAAATCTATGCCATTAACTTCTGTCATGGTTTGACATGACAGCCTTTTCTGCTAAGGGAGTAGGGGCTGTAAAGATGGCTGCTGTAAGAAGTTGCTCGCAACTCTCCCCAGCCCTGAGCCAGACCCACTTCTGGGGCTGAGCCAATTAGACGCCTCCAAGATCACTTTTTAAGAAGCCGGAAGAGGAGGTTTCTTCCTGCATCTTTTTCATTCTTCTGTCCCTTCTTCTGGCTGGTGGTGGTTCAAGGAGTAGGAACAGTGAGAGAAACAACCATGCGGACTCCAAGGTCAATGATGAAAGAGAGGAGGAGGTGTGCTAGAGCAGAGACTCCTCTGCATTCTATGGAGAGAACTGGTGAAGCTGAGATTTCATTTCTTTAAAAACCCTGCATCAGTGGTAGAGACTCATTTTGGTAATGAGCCCATATCAGGGGCAGAGACTCATTTTTCTAAAGCTGACCCCAGACCAGCGATTCACTTCATTAAAGGTCCTGAGCCAGGGACAGTGACTATGGCTGGAGGAGGACGTGTCCCATGGGGGGGACCCAATCACTTCACTGCAGACTCCGAGCCAGAGGCAGTGATTTTCTTCTTTAAAACTATGGCCAGAGCAGGCCGTGTCCCGAGGGAGGGACCCAACATCCTCAGCTGTAACTGTGGGGAGGAACCCACGACAAAGCAGCTCATTAAACTTATGCCCAGAAGAGGCCTTGTCCCGAGAGAGGGACCCTGTAACTGCAGAAACTGCACCCGTGGTGAAGAATCCAAGCCAGAGATATTCACCAAGGACTGTGTCCCGTGTGCGGGACCCTGTATCGGCAGAAGCCGCAGCTGCTGGGAACAACCCACACCAGAGAAGTTTGTTAAGGACTGTGTCCCGTGTGAGGGACCCTGTGTTGGAGCAGGGGAAGAATGCCAGGAGTCATCCTCATCTGAGAAGAGAGAAGCGGCAGAGCCCATCTGTGAGAGACTGACCACATCCCCTATTCCCTGCCCCCCTGAGCCATTGAGGGGGGAGGAGGTAGAGATACGGGGAGCAGTGAGCTGGGCCCGGGAAGAAAGGAGGGATGGGAGAGGGAGATCTTAAAGTGCTGGTTGTAATTTTCTCATCATCCTACTCCCTTTTTGCTTTTATTCCGTTCTGTTTCTTGTAGAATAAACTTTCATACTTTCCTCTCTAAGTCGAGTACTGGAGTCTGTTTTGCCCAGAACCATAATTGGCAGCGAGCCCTCTCTGACCTTGTCTCAATCCACAACAACCTTGCTTATCTTTTTACTCCCATTTCGCTGGGGCCTCCGCCATCTTAATGAGGGTGGGGGTGAATGGGGACACCGAGCAAGAGACTGTTGTGGTGTTGCTGTGCTAGCTGGGCCAAACCACGACAACTTCCTTCCATTATACTCATATTTGTGGTTGCTTTCTCGTGTGCTGTTGCATAGGGATTGGTGGGGCCAGCGATATAGCAAACCATACAGCTTCTCCATTTAGATATAGCCTGTATCAGCCCAGATAAAAGGAGTTCAGTTGTCTTTCTTTGTACAGACTTTCTAATATTTTAGCATTAAAATGTGTTGTCCAATTCAATGGATACGTTAGCAATACATAATAAAGATGATAAAACATTGGGAAATCTGATCGTTGTGCTTAGAGTGGTAGTATTTTTTCCTTTTTTTAAGATATGAACATAATTTTTAATAGTAATTTTTTTTCTTTGAGTTCTAGAAGCAGTTTCAGTGATCATAAAGGTGTATGTTGTTCTGTGAGATGTTATAATTAGCATGCTAGTTAAAATTAAGAAAATTGCCAAAAGGCATGTGGTTTTTACCTTGAGGATAGTGTGATGTTGGGATAAAATTTAGAGAATTAACGAGGAAGTACATTTTAAGATGTAGTGTCTTAGTGCGTGGTAAAATTCTGCTAAACTGAGCCATGTCGCCTTTTTCATTATTTATTAAAAAACAACTTTTAAAAATTATTTTACTCAGCTCCTGCTAAATCCTGAAATGATGAAAGCTTCCCCAGCTTTAGCCCATTATGTGTATGACTTCCTGGAGAATAAAGCGTACAGCAAAGGGAAGGGGGATTTTGCACGGAAGGTAAGAATGTTTTGTTCTGTTGGGAATTTTAAAGCATTCATTAGCACAATGATTACATTAAACAGAGATATTGAACTGATATCAAACAACTATATAACACTTTCAAAACAACTTGCATGAGTTGCTTTAGTACTTGGGGCGGCAAAGTAACTGAGGACATATGGAACCAAAAGTTACCAATATTTGAGAGAGGTAAATTTGTTCGTGTGACAGTGGAATAGACCTTTCAAATCAGACACAGTGTATTGCACGGAGACTACTTCAAAAGCATGTTCTTTACAGGTTACTTTGTCAGACATCTGTGATTTTTTTTCGTAGTCTCATTCCTTCTGATTTCTTTTATTCAGTTCTTTACTCTGTATTTGCTGCTATTACCATGCTCCTCACTCTTTGGCCCCAAAGATGAAATGCATTTCCCTTCAAAAGCAGCTGTTACCTATTTAGCTGTTGTAACCATTCAGAGTCATTGGTCAAATTCAAAGCTCTGAGCTGTGCATTGTTTTTGTTACTTCACCAGACTTCTTTTCAGACAAGTGATTCTTTGTTCAGTTGACTAGTTATTTTGGGCATCTGCTTTGCAATACAGCTATTTCTAAACTTTTAATGACTTTGATCTAAAAAGTGTCTACAGCTGTATTGTCACTTCAGGTGGTTGTTCTCCCTCTATTCCTTAAATATTTAACAATGAAACAGCTAAATATTTATTAAGGTTTATGTAGTGACTAAGATTTGATGTCTAGCTTATGGGATCCTTCATAGACATAACTTTTTAAGGACATCACACTAGTATTTGTGCCTCTGGACTGAATTTAGAGTGTAAACTGGAAGAAAATTCGTAACAGTTTCTGTGGAGTGACTTGTATGTTTTAAATTATACTTACCATGACATTAAAGCATATTACTCCATTGCTATCTAAAAGAGGTATGTTTCAGAGATGAAGAGTTGAAAGCAGAAGTGAAACATCTGGAAGCAGGAAGCTTGGAAGGGAGAAATTGCATTGAATGGAGAAGAAAGGGAAAATAAATTCAAGCTAATAAAAGCTGAGGGATGGGAAATGTCTCAGGAGAAAGATCTGTTGAAAGATCTAAAGAGCTACAGTAAGACTGTAAGGAATGAGAAATATAAATGAAAGTGAAGCTAAAAGTTTATTCTGTGTTCTGTAATGAGGTTAAATAATTTGAGTTGTTCTTTATATTATTGTTCTCTGGAACAGTATGATACTTCTCATAGTGTATCAATATACTGGTGTCCTCATAGTTCATACAGTTATGGTTAAACATCTTCCCCTTCAGATGGACACATTTGTAAACCCACTGCGTAACTCTATGAGAAATGTATCAAATGCAGTCAAGTCTCTCCCTGACAGCCTGGCAGAGGGAATGACTAAAATGTCAGACAACATGGGTAAAATGTCAGAGAGATTGGGACAAGACATAAAGCAATCATTTTTCAAGGTAAGAAAATATTTGGTAGTTAATACATACTAGTAAATTAATAAGAGATTAGCTATCAACTCACTTAAATTTATGTTGTATACTAAAATGAAGAATTAAGTCATTAGATAGGAAAGCAATCTGTTTCATACCTACATCCTTTTCATGAGGTTCAGGAATTGTAATACTACAAACATGGAATTCTGTTTGCTATTAGGTAACACATTTTAAGATGGCATCAATGAACTGTTACAACAATCCTTTTTTTCCTAATTCAATGCAGCCACTTGAGAAGTATACGAGAGTCACTGATACGCTTATTTTTTTACCAGCCATTCTCATGAAGCTAGTTTGCCGCATCACCTGCTGTCATTAGAAAAAACGCAAAACTTAGAATAAGACAGCCTCTTCTGCTTATTCTTTGCTGAATTCTGTTTTTAATTAAATTTTCTTTCTTTTTTCTGCCATCTTTCCTCATCTTTTATATTCCAAATATAAAACACCTTAGAGGTGGGGAATGGTAGCAGTGCATCTTATCTAGAAGAGCTATGAAAGTAGTAATCTTCCTAACGTGTCCATCTTAACCTTCCCTTCCCTTTCTGTGTGTAGCTGTAAGGCCAGTGATCAGGAATGGTGCATTTTGTGTTACCAGAACAGTTATATGGCATATGTAGAACAACAGCCGACATAAGTTAGCCCTTAAATCATGAAAGGAAACAATGAATCAGGGAATTGGGGGGTGGGATTTTTTTGGTTGGGGTTGTTTTTTTGGTTTATTTTCGTTACATGTGCAATAAAAAGACTGACTCTAGACTTTCTCTTTGCTGTAAGTTCCTTAGGATGTGACTAACAATGTATCTGCAATTAAACTTACCGGGAAGTTCATCACTAGGTAGATTTAAGATAAAGAGGAAACACCAGAAGTATTAGTCCATATGAATTTCTAGGTGTTTTTCAATTGAATCATTAGGCACTTGAGTACACGTGCAAAGGTGTTGACAACTTAAGTATTCTCCTGTAGCCATTGATCAGCTTGATTTGTTTAACTGTGGTACTATGCAACTGACTTCTCATCAAATATTGGGATTTTATTTTCGTAACTGAATCAATAGTGAAAATTCATCTATTTATCTGATTTACTGGTATTCTAAAATATTTTTCCTTCATAAACGTTACCTCTTTCTTTTTATCGCAGGTGCCTCCTTTGATCCAGAAAACCTATTCAGATCCTGATCATTGCCGTGTTGCAGCACCAATTGATGACAATGTGAGTCTGACATTTGTCCTTTTGAAGTTGACTCCTCTGAGTCCAAGTGAATGAGTTATTTACTGTAACTATTTTAAACTACATGTTTATTTTTTCTGGTATTGTGTCAGGCACTTACAAGCAGTTCTTGAATTTTTAAAAAGGAACTTACATGCTTATTTCTAAAATTAACATCGTTGTTAATACTATAATGATTTGCACAACAGTAGTGTCACTTAGAACGTACATGCTTAAGTTTTGTAGATGTAGAATATTTGAGATTTTTCTCCTCCTCTCTCCAATTTCAGTCTGTACAAAGATAATATGGTACCAGACAGTTAATATAATTTCAATTGGCATTTTATGGATTCTCATTTCTGATGTGAACTTTTAAGGAGCATTAGTAGATCAGAAATCTGCTATTTTGTTGCAGAACAGCCCTCCTTCATGTTGCGTTTCTAAATAATAAACTTTTAGTATGTGTATACATAAAATATAGAAAGTATTAACATTAGAAACTTTGTAAGTGAAGTTTAGGCTCTTGATGTTATCATAAGCTATGGTATTTTGCTATTTTTCTGATTGAAATAATCATATATATGAAAACAATTGGAGAAAAACTCCTTTTATCTCCAAGTAGGACAGAGAGGCCATAAGATTACCAGTGATTACATGCAATTTGCTATGGTCATAAATGTGCACCTGTTCTGCCCTTAATGTTTTCGATTTTTTTGTCACATCAAAGCATTCCAGTTTGTCTTCCTGTGTATAACTGCTACGGTTGCTTGGTAGGGTATTTTTGCTCAGATAACATGGTCTTGAGTTTTTCTGGGTCTTCTTTTTCCCCATTATTTTTCATTATATAACACTGTATTCCATAAGTTTGTAATTACAAACATCTTTGATGTTTTCTTTGGGAAAACAAAATAATATAATTTAAGTATATGAGCAGCTTCTCTGGAAATATTTCATTGATCTTTGGTAAAATAAATGCTTGAATTCTTGATAGCATTTAAGTTAATATAACAAGTGTTCCTGAAAGGCAGATTTCAAAATGTTTCAAAACCTTTCATCTCTCACCTGCTCTTTTAAGATACCTTATTGACAACTTGCAGTCATTAATCAGACAAAAATTCTGTCAATTTGAATGGAATTGTATGTGGAGAAGCTGTACTGTAAAAGTTTTCATCCTTTCTTTGCTTTTAGTGATGGGATAGAAGATCTAGGGAAGATTTCATATTACAGTACAATACAGAACAAAGTGTTTCTGTCATTGTGTGCTTATTCTGAAACGTTTGACCTATAAAGTAGCTACTAAAATTTGCAGCTTTCTTGAGCTGAAATAAAGTGTACTGATTATACTTTTACTTGGTGGTCAGGTGGATGACAATATTCCTCTGAGAGTAATGCTCCTCCTTATGGATGAAGTCTTTGATTTAAAGGAAAGAAATCAGTGGCTAAGAAGAAATATAAAAAATCTGCTTCAACAACTTATTAGAGCAACCTATGGTGACACAATTAATAGGTACTGATTTTCTTATACAGAGTGGTCGTGTGAGTAACCCTATGTAGACTGTGTCTATAAATCCTTTTTCTGGTATTACTGAGTTGTGGTTTAGATCTGCATGAATTTGCCTTTGTAAAGAATCAATAAACCAAGTCCAAATGTGATATAAAACAGAGATAAACACAAAATGCTGCTGAAAGACAGATTGTAGTAACTCTTACATGCCAGGTATCTTCCAAAAGAGCTTTCACATTTCAACAAATGTTCATGTTTCTACGAGCTTAATTTAAAACTGATGATGGTGTTTGTGCTTTTTGCTCTGTGTTTTACCTGTACTTTTTGTTATGAATGCTGTTTATTACTTCTAATAGTTTCTGTTTACATCTCCTGATGCCACAAATGATACCCTGGCACTATCAAACTTTGTGCACTGTATTGGGTTGCCATGTTAAGTTTTTACTCTCAAACTTCAAAAGATGGAAGGGAGGGAGAGAAAGGACTGTTATGAGGTCCATACTGCCTTCCTGTGTTCTCTGCAATTGATGAAAATAAATGAATGAAATTTTAATGCAAACAAAAAGTAAATTAGTAGTGCTAAATAAGTAATGTTTCTTGCCCTCAATTTAGAAGTCTACTGTTTCCAGGCTTTTCCTCCTTATAGTTTGTTTCCGAAATATAAATGCAAATTGAAACAAAAAAATTCCAGAAGCAGGATTGGCACTTTGGATTAGTTCCTTGACCTAAAACCTTAATTACTGGCAGGTGAAAAGTAGTTTCATATGACTTTTTCAGGACATTCCTCACTGTGTCATTACTTTTTACCCTTCACAAGTTTCTGTTGTTTTTGTCAGTACTGTTAAACATATACACAGTTCTTGTGGCACTAGTAGTGATGCAACCATGTTTTTTTTCAAATAATTCCTTGTGGCCAGGTGTATCTTGAGACCTGTGCTTCCAAAAACATGCTGCCCTATTCAACAACTCTAAGTACTTTATTACTGTTTTCAGATCATAGTATAACTAGCTGAGTTTGTGCACAGGATGCTGCTTTCTTATTGCAGAGATGTGTACAGAACTATTCTGATTCTGCATTTTGAGCTATTCTAAATACTTACTAATTCCTCTGGTTTAGCAGTCATACCTTGTCCTAGCAGATTCTTGAGTTTAGTGGAATTCTGCAGCAAAATTGTGTTTTTCATATTTCTTAGAAAACTAAATTCAAATGATGTTTGGGGAAATAATGCCGGGTTTGTGGTGAAACACAAATGTCTATATTGTTTCTGTAATCACTAGATGTGGATATTGAGTTATGTGCATGTATTGATGACTAAAGGTCAGAGTTTATGATCAGTATCTCCTATTGAATATTATGAAGTAACTACATACATAAGTATGCTAATTTTAAGGAGGTTCTTTGCTTATAGAAGGAGAACTTGAAGAGTGCTGCATGAAGAGAAACACTCTACAAGCAGAAAGTTTAGCTACTACTGATGGGAGATGTAACAGCAGTTGTTCGCCCTGCTTAGTCATAGAATTTACTCAAGCTTTGGCTTTAGGAGTGATCAGTGAGCATAGATTTTTTTAATTTTTTATTCAGTGTTTAGTTTCTGAGTGTGCAGTTTTATAGAACCTATTTATGGAGTTGGAGAAAGCTGAAATTATCCTTTATTTGCCCTAGAGTGCTCTTACGCTATGTTTGTGTTCCCCGTTTTAAAAATTGAGACACTTCTTGATTTGATTTTAGAAAAATAGTTGATCATGTTGATTGGATGACATCTCCTGAGCAAGTAGCAGATGCAGTTAAACGCTTCAGGTATGTCTTTTTATCATAGATGTTAATATGATGTCCAGTATCTGTATATTCTTCCTATTCTTTTCATGTGAGGAAATTATTAGTGTATGGATTTCCAGTTGGAGCATACACTCCATTTTCTTTGTTAAGTGAGAGAAAGTAATTGCAACATGAAGAACAATGTTTTTGAGTTTTTTTCCTCCTTCAAAAATTTCTTTAACCAGTCTAAAAGAGCTAGAGTATGTTTGTACTTAAAAATTTCATCATATTACTGGATGTATACCTTGATGAAGGCGTGTGCATGCCTTGCATTAAAAGGCCAAAAATTACTAAAGGCCCCTAGTTCTCAGCTAGTATGTTTTGCATGTGTGCACACAGAACAATACTGAAAGTATCAAAGGCTCTCTCGTTCTTAATGGCTTCTGCGATGCAGTTGACTGATAGCCACTCCCTTTCCATTTTGGTTTTTTGGGGGATTTTAGGGAATTTTCTTTTGAGATAAGAGGTAAGGTAGGACAACATTAGCTAAAGGGTCATACTTTACAGATATTCTGTTCTATTCTTAAACAACTAAGAACGTGTGCTTCTTACTCAGAAAAACAACAGCATTCACTAGGCAAAATACCTTTTTAGACAGTGGCATGTCTTTTGCGTTGGACTTTATACTACACTGAAATTACTTCATCTTGGCTTTAGCTTGTTGATAGATTAACTACTGTCAGTGAACTAATGAAGCAATTAGTAGTCCTAAGCCTAGACTCTCTCAGTGGCTATAGGGACTGATGGGTAAAAGCAAATCTTAGGGAAGTTTTATGTAACAACAATGGGATATTTCAATGGTTTTGATGTGTAGTATTATTTTTTTTTTCATCTAATTATTGTACTAAAAAGTATATGGTAGCTACTGATAGGTCAAGTGTATTGTAATTCTTGCTTTAGATTCCTTTTTTGCCTTTTCCTTTTTCTAATGTTTTAAGTGTGTGTTAGGTTGTGTACAAATCGCTTTCTTATATTTATTTTATGAGATAACATTGAGAGATTAAAAAAGAGCTTTCCACTTGATAAAATTTTAATGTATTTTGACAGATTTGCTTTTATTACAGAGATGCTTTTTGGCCCAACGGCATTTTAGCAGAGACTGTACCACGGAGGGACAAAGCTATTAGAATGAGAACAAGAGTGGCAGGGAAGACCAAATTACTGGAAGTAATGCCAGGTAAGTGAGTCTGGGCTTGAATCCTAATAATTCTTACCATACATTGTTGATGGAATTGATGTCAGTATTCTTGTTAATTGCTGAAATGTTGAAAAGTAATGTTGATGTATGAACTGCATTTAAATAAGATTTTTAATTATTAAAACACTAAAAATTTTCACATGTACTGTGAGTTTGCGACTGTAATTGTTTCAAAACCAACCTGTTACTCAGTTTTACTAGAGGATTTAAAGTTGGGGCATGTAATACCTATATTCCAGTACAGCATGATTTCATGTAAAGTAACGTAGTTCCATATATATAGTGTAAAAGTGAAGTAATTTTTAGAAATCCTTTCTTTTGTGAGAGAACTTTTAGTTTAGTCATGGTATGTATAATAGGGGCACTGTTATTTCAATTCCAAGCTACGTAGTTTGAAAGACAGTTTTAAGTTTGTTCTTAAGCAGAACAAACTTAAAGAAGCAGAATTCAACTTAAACTTCTGTGTAACTTTCATTTTTGTAGATGAACTGAAACACATCATAGGTGCAGAGACAACACGTAAAGGCATTCTTCGGGTCTTTGAAATGTTCCAGCACACTCAACTGAATAAGAGAATGGTGTACGTGTTTCTGGAGAGATTCCTAGAAACGTTATTTCCACAAAATAAGTTCCACGAGCTCTTCAACAAACTTCATTCACGGTCAAAGCAGATGCAGAGGTATAAACAGAGACTACATTGTACTCAAGCGCCTTCCTTGCAGAAAAGGTGACACTTAAACTATTAAGCTGGTGTTTGTCCAGGACTTAATTACTTGGGCAGATTCTCTGGGGCTTCAAACTCACATGCTGTTATTTCTGCACCAGTCTTCTAGTGTCACATATTAGATTATTAATGCATCTGTAAGACCTGTGGATCTTATCATCTTCACTTGTAATTCAACCACTACCAGAAAGGTTTATGTGTCTTATATGATTTGGTGCGTCTTCATGCAACATTGAGGAGAATACTGGCCCAATATATAAGAACGCTGATTCCTTCCGTTCCTGAGTCGATGTTTTGCCAGCAATGAAAAGTGCCAGACTGTTCAAGTAAAGCACAACTATGATGATACAATGGAAGAAAAGGATATTTTGGCACTGGGAGATAGTGCAATGTGTGAGAATCAGGTGGAATTGTTCTACAATATGACTGTGGTAGCTCTGTAGGGCTCTTTTGACATTCCTACAAAAGTTGAGCTAACAGGAAAAGCAGTCTCTGGAATAGCAAGTTCACAGGAGGAGGGAGAAGTAGTTATAGCCCCATCATAAAAGTATCTTTATTAAGGAAAAGTTGAGGTAATGTGGCTTGTATGTCGCATTTACATCACCTTTCATGTTTTGAAAAATAAACTAATATTAGATCTAATAGGGGTTTTAGTAAAGGCAGAATTGCAGTAGAAATAAACCCTTTATTCTGATTATTCTGAAGCTTTAAGGGCCATATTCTGCTCTTATAGCACTTGGCATACATTTTGCATGTAACTTCAGTGGAGAAGTGGCATCATATTTATGTTCAGTTGGCATATTTGAACATATGTCAAGCTGACAGGTGTAGAAGGAAGTGTGTATGTACATGTTTCGATGAGGATAGACATAATGTTAGAAGATGAGGATATTGCACTAAGACACAGTTTACACACAACCTCCCACTAAAATTGGAAACATTTTGAGGGTAAAAAGGCTATACGTCCTACTTAATTGAAAGGTTCCTTATCTTTCAGTGTCTAAGCCTCATGCAGAAAAACTGTTAGGATAAGTTGGTTCCTCAGATGTAAAAGATTTCATTAGTCATATGCAAACACTTGGAAATTCCTGAACGCATCTCAGTGTATATATGAAAATAAAAAGGAGATAAAGCTACAATATTTTTTTAAATAATTTTTTAATTTTTTGCATAGTGTAAAATTTTAATAAAAGTTTGACATCTAGGCCCCACATCCATCTGATTAGTTTCAGAGAATTTCTGTCCAGGTAAAAATGAAGTGTTGACTGAATAACCCTGTGTCGCCACAGCATTATCTTGGTTTGCACTTTGTTTTTCATGACCCCCTACTGTTTGAGCACCACTGTCTGGGTGAATATAAAATAATCCTTGTTGACTCTGGGGTTTTTTGAACTCTAAAAACAGGGTAAGATACAGCTGTTTATCAAGGATCCTCATAGTAATTTGTATCTTAATTGGGAGCAAATGATCCTTTCATGTGAGGGAGGAACGTAGACCTTTTATGAAAGTGTTCTAATAGAAGATAGAAGGCTTTCAAAAGAGCTAGTTAAATTGAATGAAGCCTCTATGTAGATCATTTTTTCTCATGGACTCTGTTGCGATGTAGCCTTTTATCATACTACTTAATGATGATCATATTATACTGTTAACATTTTCATACAGTATGCATGGGCTCAAGTGCACTTGTTTTTTTCATTATTGCAGAACTAATTACTGTAAATGAAATCCCGTTCTTTTATAATCCCTAGGAAGACAAGTTGATAAATATTCTTGCCCCCTCCTCTCTGCAAGTTCTGTAGAAACGTGATGGTTAAGTGCTATTGAATTTAACAAAATTCTTGAATTCTGTGTGAAGTAATTGACATAGCCAGCTCCTAATGTTTATGTGCCTGTGTCTTCATCTGATATCAGAGTGCCCAAACACACCTGACATCTGACTGATGAAAGATCTTTCAGCAATTGTTCTTGGTGATATAGTAAATATATCATTGATCCTACGAAATCTAATTGTCTTTTAAGTCACTGAGTTTGTTACGCAGTATGAAAGTGGGAAGTTCAAATACTGTCTTGTCCATCTGTGGAACCTTTTAACTATCTGTAGGTACCATGAAAATATTCAAGAGAACTAGTGATCATGTGCAAATTTGGGATTTTTTAACTGGTACATTTCTGTACAAAAATATAATAATATCTCTAGGAATGTGAACTGAACATAATACACCATGTTTATTAATTGTTTTACTGAATGAATTTATTACATGTATATACCTATACACACACTTAGATACATGTGTGTGCATATGTATGTATGTATTGATCTCTTGTCTTCTGTATTTAATTATAGAATGTGGCTTCCTAATTCGGTGGTACCTGTTGGCTGGCAAGAATCATCGAAAATTAATACTTTGTGTTAAAAAGAGTTTGTATGTATCTTTAATTTAAATGGTTTTCTTGTTGGCAATTTGAATACCTGCCCTGTCAACCCATGCAGCCTGTTCTCCTAGAAAGTTTCCAAAACTGAATGTTAATATACAGCACTTAAGCGTCTGGGTGTATCTTCTGGCCTTTGAGTGCTGTGACTGGCCGCTGAAAATTGTGCCATTGTCAACAAATGCACTTGTTTTAGCCTTAATTATTTTTAAGAGAAAACGAGCAATTGAATTTTTCATTAGGTTCATCCTCAAGCTTGTGATGCTGGTGTTCGCTAGAACTAAACAGTAAATTTTAAGTGCTGCCAGAATGTGTACCAAAATAAAAATATATGAATTCCACAATCTCAATTTTAATTTTGTGCAATATTTTCATTTAATGCATGTGTATTGAATAACTGTAAAATAAATGAATTTTTAATGTTTTGAAGTCTAGGTTAAAAATGTCTTCTCAGCTGAACAATTTTTCATTGTGTTACTGCATTAGTTTATTTAAAGACTTGTTTTAAAAGTCTAATTTGTTTCTCCTGTGTTAATTCCTTTGTTCTCAATGATCCTTGCTCATCTGAGCAAAGCTCATATATTACAAGGGAAAAATCCGAAGAGCACATCTCATGAATATAGCTGTTATAAGTTACTTGTGCATATCATTGTACAGTAAGTGTCAGCTCTGTGTCTAATAGATGCTTTTTCCCTCCCTTTCCCCTCCTCTCATTTCTGTAACAAAGAATGGACATCAAACAGGCTGCCATGATCACTTGCACTGAATGGCAGAGAACTCTGAATTTTTTTTTGGAGTTTGTGTTTATGTTCTGTCCAATAGAAAGATAAAAAGTTACACTAATAAAGTATTAACAGGATTATTGTGAGTCTGTTTATTCTAAAAATCGCTTTCTCACTAGCAGGTACGAATGTTCCTTAAGTCTGAAAAACAGTGACCAAGAATAAAAGTGTTGCTGTTAGATAAACCAATCATGCCTTGGTTTGTTTTTCAAAATGTTATAAACTGGTTTTGCTTTTAACAAATTAATCTCTGCATTCGTTTTTTTCATTTGCAGAGTGTCTTATAATTTAAAAGGACTTTGACAGAAACAGAGGGATTGTATAGTAAAGGAGTTTTTTTTAATATTGTTGCAGGTTTTTTTACTCCTTGGCTTTTTCCCCTGGGTTTATTTTTTCAGCAGCCGGACCTGCCATGGGAGCATAATTGTTACCCTTGATGTATTTATTCCAGCTGTTTCACATTCATCAAAAAGATGTCCTGAGCTACAGGGATGTTAGTTCTTTGACCCTAGAGTAGAGTTTACCTCTTCCACTAACTTTCATGCTTTTGCTACAGGACATAGACACGTTTTGGGAATTTCACTAGCTGATTGCAAGTTCTTATTTGTTAGAGCTGTTGCCTTAGGATAATTTTATGACAAGAAATTCCCTCCATTATAAACTTATTTTAAAAATCTTTAAAATATCTGCCATTTGCTAAGTGAGAGTAATACATCTGTCATTTATTGAAGTCTTCAGTCTTATCACTTTATGTGGTTTGTTTAGGTTTTGATGTATAGTGAATGTGTTGAGAATTGCTAAAATTTTTGTAAAGTTCAGTAATCAGCATCAGTCTGTATTGATTTGTTCAAGGACAAATTTAATGATTTATCTTCTGGAATGCAAACACTGAGTTCACTTTTTTGGATGTATTTCAAAAGAAATTTAACTTTGTTTTCATGAAACACTTGAACCATCTATGCCACTGCAGTTTTCCTTCCACACACAGAGAAATATGTTTGACAACTTGTGTATATAAATAATCTCAAATGACTGTTTCCCATGATGTGTCTTTTTGAATTACTGTGTCATGTTGAGGTTGGGATAATTTACATGGCTCAGTTAAATTATTTGGTATCTGGTTCAACGAGGGCTAAGTGGAATTCTCACTTGACATTTTAGAATTGGAAATGTACATAAATTAATTCTGAGGTTATGCTTAAGTAGCAAATGAGATTATATTTAATTCATTGGCAATCAAGAGCTACTTATTGTGAGCAGGGAATGTAGCTTTCAAAAACGGACTTGCTCTTTTTACTGTAACGGTTTTAAAAATGAGTCCCAGGTAGTCTTTTGCCTGTTTCTGCTGAATTTTCTCACCTTGAGGGCTAAAACATGCTAATGCTAAAGAATTAGCATAGAATTTTCTGTTACCTACTTACTGGAGTTTTAGGTATGAGATTCTCATAAAGTTGTGAGATTTGAGAACACTCATCTTCATTTAGAACACGTGGAACATGGTTCTGTGTGTTACCTGGTTATCCCATGCACAGAATAGCCAGAACTTTAAAGAAACTTAATTTTAAAATTCTTTTTCTTAACACAGCCAGCCAGTACTAGGGTAGGTACAAAGCTTTCTTTTCAGAAGTCATGTTAGCAAGGAACAGGTTTCTTACTTTTCAGTTTGAAGGTGTAGAATTTGATTATGAAAGACAATATTTTAATTTTTGTTGTGAAGAACTTAATACAAAACATTCATTTTTTTTTTTAAATTGGTGTCTCATCTTGTTCAATTTTATATTGTCGATGTTGATTTGAATCACTGGATTCCCAGTAACCCCAACATTGTTTTTGCTAACAAACAAGGCCTGCTTATACCTAATGTGAAAACATGAGGTGTTTGGGGGAGAAGATGGTAGGTGTGTCATTCAGTATTCTGCTGTCTCAGATAATCGTATCGGTGCAAAAGTGAAACTGTCATGCAATTGGGAATACACTGATCTTGCTAATGTGCAGTGCTATGTAAAGGCAATGTGAGTCCAAGGTTTTTCTGTCTATTATACATGTATATCATATGTATGAAAAGAAAACTTAAATATTCTTCCTACGTGTAGGCTGTAAGTGGTACTGAGGATAGCAATTAACAGTGGTGCTACATGTCTCTGAATGTGTTTTAGCCTGACTGTTCTGGTAATAACATAAGTGCAGCCTGCAAAGGTGATCTTAACAAGAGTTCCTTAGAATTGAGATATGGGCTGTCACCAGTGGAGGAGTACCTGAGCAATCCCAAGTGATTCTGCAGGCAAACATTTGTGCTATTTCACTTGTTGTACAATCTATACTTTAAAAAAAAAAAAAGTACTGATATTGTCAATAATATTGTTCTCTCTAGAGGGTGTGTCTTGAGCTATAAGAAGTGTAATAATATTCAGTGGATGGCTGTTTGAGTAGGTGGAGTCTCATGGCTTGACAGTGTTTGGGTCAGGAGTAGAACTCCTGGATGATACTGTAGATGATATTAAGTTCTGTTCTTTTGAGCAGTCAGTTGAGAAGTTAAGTTTTTGGTATTATAGTACTTTGTATGACACGATTTTTATTGTGGCAAAGGCTGTAGTATTATGATTCAAGCACTAAAATCAATTGCATAGTAATCAGAGCAGGCTATCGTTAACAGATTATTGGTAGCTTGTGTGGACTAGAGTGCAGGTGGATGGCAGACAGGAAAATACTTCAACATCTTCCTTTTCTGACTGAGAGAACCTTCTGCATTTTCTGTCCGTTCTGCTAATATCTTCTATGCAAAAAGAGAAGACACTAGTAACACCCTTCCCTTGATATGGCATATGAAAATGTGATTAGGTTATATTCTATATGCGAGATAATCTACTGAACTCATCGTAGTAGTGTTGTGGACCAGAATTATTAAGAATCCATAAGAAGCTACCTGTAAGTATTTAAATTGAAAACTATTGTACTGGTGATTTATTTTATGTCAAGTGATCGTTCACTGAACTGAGAGATGTGCTCTCATAATGGATCGTTCTTCGAAGGAAACCTGAAACAATGAACTCTAAAATATGCACCACTTTTTGATAATATTGAGTTATATATGCACTCACGTGTGTGTGCTGCAAAGCATAGTACATCTGGAGTACGGTGTCAAATTTTGGACTCCCCAATTTAAGGGTGATAGAGAACTAGAGAGAGTCCAGTGGAGGGCTGTAAAGATGATCAGGGGACTGGAGCATCTCTCTTACGAGGAAAGGCACTGAGACCTGGGGCTGTTTATTCTGAAGAAGACAAGACTGAGGGGAGATCTTCTCAACTCTTCATAAATACCTAAAGGGCAGGTGTTGAGAGGATGAAGTGAGGTTTTTTTCTGTAGTGCCCTGTGACAGGACACGAGGTAAGAGGCACAAGCTGGAACACTGGAAGCTCCACATGAACATGAGGAGAAACTTTCCTGTGAAGATGGAGCCCTGGCACAGGCTGCTCGGAGAGGTTGTGGAGTTTACTTCCCTTGAGATGTTCAAAACCTGCTTGAACACATTCCTGTGTGACCTGATAGAGGTGAAACTGCTTCACCAGAGGATTGGGCTTAGATGATCTCTGGAGGTCCCTTCCAACTCATACCGTTCTATCATTCTGTAAGTACAAGCATCCTTCTGCCCATCTTTCCAGTAATTTCGCAATTCTAAAATAAAATCTAGGGAAACATACTTCTGGTTTCTCTTCAATTAAAAATAAAAAAAAAATACATTCTTAAAGTCTGTTTTGAATAATTCTTTTATATTTGCTTGTTTTCTGGAATTTTTGTTTAAATTGATCATAGTGCTTTTATATTTGTAATAATCTCTTACATCAGAAGTGGCCAAAAAAGAAAGACTGGCATACATTTGCGTGTCTCTTTCAGCGACATGGAGTATTTTTACCTACTTGGACTATTTTGGATGAAGTTGTTTTTGAAATATGGACAATGGAAATATGTACCACTCACCTTTATGGTCCATGCATTGCTCCAACAGCAGTGCAGTGACTTAGAGGAGTTGTGTCTGTAGAGAAGACGTGAGCAAGGAAGTGCATGTTGTGGTAATTACTGATATTCAGATCATAGAAATACATGATTTGTTGAAGAATAGTTTTCCATTTAGAACTTCTGCTTGTAGTCCTGTCTCTTATGGACCTGGAGTAATTTTGTTTAAATTAATCTTTAACAACTCTGTAAGATAAATTCAGTTTCTGAATGCTAATAACCTGCTGCATCTTACAGGTCATATCAATTCACAAAACCAAAGAAGAAATTCTTGCAAAGAAAACTACCTGAGATTTTCAACATTTGCTTATTGTAACATTTCAAGTTAATTTCAAGTTAAAAAAAAAAGTTTGAAGTAAACCAGATGTTTCTAGACTTGTTTGCACTTAGTAGCTTTTGCTGCAGCAGCTGTTTATTCACTGTAGGAATATGTATGAGATTATTGTTTTTTAAACTAAACTGAAAAAAAATCTTAAATAATTCTAAATCCATTTAAACCAGATAAAACATTATTTTAAATGTGTTGTTTTAATGATATAGTCAATATTTTACCTTTTTTTTATTATTATTCCTCAGATTGGTTTGTTAAAAGCACAGATGCTTTTAAAAACAAATCTGTTTTGAAGGAGGTTTCACAGGTGCATGTGAAATGATGCATATGATAAGGTGCTCATGGACAGGCAATGAAGTTACTGAGCACTTTTAGAATGAAATGGGATAGAGGAGATGAAACTCCAAATGTAACCTTGAATTGTAGAGGTTAAGAAGACAGAGTGGAGTTCCTGGATCTACACCCCTTTATTCTATCCATCCTTCCTGCACCTCCAGAGTGCTTTGGTTGTGGTTTATGGCTTCAGAATTCGTGAGCCTTGTCTCAGCTTGATTCACTGCTGACATTTTGTAAGAGTAGCTGATCATATGAGATGAAAACAAACACTTTGGAAATATTTATGAATTTTAGCCCAAAACTTCATGAAAGTGACTTCCAGACTTCTAATCTCATTTAATCTGACCCTGAACCATGTTCCCAGTCTACATTCCTCTCTCGAAACACTTTGTGAAATGTGCTGGGGGTTTTATCACTGTGTGATGAGTCGATAGTGCTTAAGATTTGCTTGATATAAAGAAAGTGATTATATATGTCAGTGTGAGCAGTGCATGCGGTAATGGAGCTGCAGTGAGGTGAAATTTGACACACAGCAGGTGTGCAAAGAATAAGCAAAAACATTTTCTTGTGATAATGGTCATGAAACTGAAGTCCCAGAGAATGTGAACTATTTCTAAGGCCCCTGACGTTTTCATCAAGTGGTTTTGTAGAACGGGCCTGCCATCATCTGTTCTGTGGAGAGTTTTAAGGAAAAAAATTCAACACCTCTGCATTTAACAGTGTCCCTAATGTCACATTATCATAAGGTCAGTAAGCTTAAAAAACAAATGGAAGATTTTGCTTTGATGCATTTTCTCCTCAAGTACTTGGGATCTGTGCATCATAGTATGTTTGTGGTTGTTTTGGAGTGGTTCATGTTTTGCCGTTTGATTTAGACGGCAGGAGTGAGTGTATCACTGAGCCCCCCAGGACAGGCTGAGTATTTGCTGCAGCTACGTGTGATCAGGATGAGTATACTGTACCCTTACATAGCTGGTGGTGATTTCCACCAAAATCCTTTGTTCAGCTAATTCTGGTGGATTTTGTGGGGAAAAAAACAAATGTCTGCTCTGTGGCCACTTAACAGTCACACAGATCCTTTTGTTTCGAAGGAGATTTTTCAGAAATTACGAAGGCTAGGGTGTACAAGGAGGTTATCCTGGATTTAGTGTATGTGGTACATCTTTTGCTTAATGTTACCTTGCTAGGTTTTGTTTGTGTTTAGGAACTCCGTGGCATTTGAATCATCTCAGGAGAAATGACCAGTTTGTTTGCAGGTCCAGTTCCTGAAGATCTGCAGTAGCTTCCCTGCTAGGAGAGAAGCCCAGAGTAGAACCCTCTTCTGTGGAGACTGCACTAGGCAGGAGAAGCATTGAGAAACCTGTGGTGAGCCCTCCAGCTGAGAGTGAACTGGGCATGGTGCTATGCCTGCAGGAGCCTCTGTGCTCACACAGGAGAGGCTCCCTGGCAATGGGAGAGTTTTGTTTTCCACCATGCAGTATGACCAGCTATAGCTCTGTCAGAGGAATGACGTGCAGCTGTAGTGATGTCCAGGTGATGTCCTGTGCACTCCCAGCTAAACTGTCTCTTTCAGAGGGCTCTAAATGGAGCTGATACAAAATCAGTTCTGCTTTCAGAGGCAAAGAAAGAGCATGAGGTTCTGTGGGGAAAGACTGAGTCTGTGGCGTTTCACTTCAGTCCTGTGCAGGAGCTTCAGGATAGTGACGATGAATTTCTCTGAACTGCAGCTTTTAAGACAGCCATGAATGATGCACATTGCTAAGTAGCCTGGAGCCTCTTTAAAGCCCTATGTTTAGTGCTACTTGTTAGACTAATTAAAAAAAAAAATCTGATTGCAGTCCCCCAGAATATACAAATATTTTTGCCTAATGCATCAGTCTGGCTAACACAGCTCTGCAGTAGTGGGCACTTCTACCCTCTTGGAAAAAACCTTCTAGCTACAGGTGTTTTTCTTTTTCTGAAGGGGAGTTCTGGAAGGTCATAGAGCATGAAATCTATCCTAATTCAGCTTAGCTGCTAATCACATGTAGAGAAAGGAAAGTGTGACTGAGTATTGAGTAAATGTCAGTTGGCACCTGTTTTCACAATCTCAATTTGTTTTTCTTCTCACAGCATATTACACCTCTTAATTTAATTTGTGACTGGCCTTTTCTCCTCCCAGCTGTCCCAGGCTGCAGTGCACTCCAGCTGGTGTTACTGGGGACTTTGTTTGGCCCGAGGACTAAGCTGAGCAAATTACCCAAGTCCTGCAGCCACCCGGGGTCTTGGTGCTCTCTTGCTGCCTTATCTCATTTACAGGCTGGTAATTTGATTCCCCGGGCCTGAAATGGAGTATGCATATTTCAAATACCTTTAAAAGGTCTTTCCCATCCTAACTATGTTGTTTTGGGATTAAAATGGAGTTTAGGTAACAGAGTAGTCCATTCAGCAGCTTTGCAATAATTACTGTGCTAATGTTGATTTAAGTTTGGCTTTTTTTAACGGAAAAGTTCCTAATGATATTTGCAGAAGTGTAGGCAGCCTGGCAGTTGTGCTGTGAGTCTGTCACGTGTAAGGACTGCAGTCTCCTTCCCTCCCATATGCAAGAACACAAACAGCAGCAGGGTTGGAGAAATCCAGCATCCCACCCCTGTGCCCCAGAAAAGTTTAAGGCAGTCCCAAAGTGACGTTCAGAGAAGTAGCAAATTTATTTCCTTGGACCTCAGGCTATGAGAGCTTAATCCTTCCTCTGTAGAACAGCTATCTTAGCAAAACTAAGATGCATGGCTCTCTGGCAAAATAAAAAGACAGACTGAAATATGACGAATTTGCAAAATACAGAAGACAATGTTATCTTCAGAGCTTCTCTTTGCAGAGGATCTCAGGGTTCCAGGTCAAGAAAGAAGAAAATTGCCCAGCACTGTTCTCCCTGAACAAATGTTTCTTGCCTTCTGTCAGCTCTGAGAATTCTAAAAATACAGTCTGCAGTGATGTGTATTATTGAATAGTCTGTTAATTTACTCTGCAGAAGCTAATCTAAGTTATCAGCTCTGATTGATACTGACATCTGTTAGCTCAGTACACCCTGATAACCTCATTGTTACTATCGTTTATTGCTATTGTTGCAAGAATATTACTGCTGTTGTCAAGTTTTGCCATTTTAATTTGGGAGAAGCTCTGCATAGTAGTACATTCCCTATGTTAAGAGATATTGCTCCTTCTCTCCATAAGTTGTTCCAGAGAGTGAATATGTTAACAGCTATCTTTGAATAGTAAGTTAGATTGAAAACATTTCTGAAAAATGGGTCCTGAACTGAGGAGCTGCATGAAGATTTAGGACAGGTATTTGAGAAGAAACTCTTAGTCTTCAGGTTCTGTTTTTTAGTAAATCTCCACTTATATGTGGAAATTTTACAACAGTCAGTCTTGTTGCAGCTGGTTACCCCTTGAAGCTTTGAAATTCAGCGCATGTAAAGGCTATCATCATACAGGTTATTGCAGGTTATTTCCCCTGGCCTTGGGAAGTATAATCTTTCCAGAGTGCTGTTGCAAAAGACCATATTCTAACTTAGGCTATTACAATTTTCTGCTTTCCTGCTCTTTTCAGAGAATGTAGTATATTTAGTTACCCAGAACATGTAGAAGCAGTGATTGTAACAGGAAAAATTATACTGGAGAGATATTCCATAACAAAGTCTAGAAAGTCCTCTTTGACAGCTTTTGGCATGTGACATTACCCACTCCCTTTTGATGTGCAGATATTTGGGGGTTTTTTTTGAGAAGCTGTATTACTTTATAGTCCTCTTAGACCTACCTTCTGTGTAGGGTGGATGTTCCTTCAGGCAAATATGGAGCCAAGGACTCTGGTACCCAGCTGAACTCAGGCAGCTGCTGTGCTGCAGCTGGTGGGGGCCTGGGTCTGCTTGTGGCACCACCTTCCTGATTGCCCTGGTGCAATGTATGACATCCATCTACCGAGTGAAAATGGTTCATTTTGCCCACATTCACTCTCCATGTGGTCCCTGACATCTTGCAATAATAGGCCAGTGAAATTGGAAGCTTCTCTATGTTTTGAATTTCTGTATATTCTTTTTCCCGTCTCCTAGTCTTGCAGATTTGCACAAATACAATTATTAGGTTGACTGTTGCCTACATTTAGTTGCAAATATAAGTGCTTATTACCACTATTTCAAGTAAAAACTGTGTGGATGGGGTAGTGCCTTGTTTTGATAGATGTCAACCTAAATCTAAATGAAAGGTTTTTTAAAAGTGTTAGAAGAGCTTTCTGACTTGCTGACAGTCTTGCCATTCCCTTGTCTCTCTTTTCTACGTTTATTTTAAACTTTACAGGGAACTCTGCCCTTCCAAGAAGGTAACATAGACTTATATGGCAAATAATTTTACTTGTGTGCCTATTGTTGATGACAGAGATGTCAGGTAAAACTCCAGCCATGTGTGGGTTGATCAGTGGAGGCTGCTGACAAAGGATGCTGCTGCCTAAGATTGTCACACAGAGACAGAGAAAGTAAAAATAAAACTCGGAAGGGAAGTAAACACTGGGGAAATAAATTTACCTAATTAGCACTGGTGAGAGCAGGCTGTATAGAACTTCTAAGGATTATTCTGTGTCCTGGTGAACTTTTATTTTTCTAAGTGCAGAGAAATTCTGTAATGGAAACCAAAGATTAAGGAACTTGGCTCAAAAGTAGGGCTGCTTAAAAATAACTCTTCTTCCTTTACTGCAGAAAAAGTTGCTATCCTGAGTATTTCAGCCCCAGCACGTCTTGAAAAATCATGAGGAGTAACATGCAAAGTCTGTGAGAAGTAGTGCATCCTTTTCCTGTGAGGGATGGGGAGGAAGAGAGATTGGGTAGAAAGCTTCTCTTGAGAGGAGTCATATGTTCAGTCAAGAGAAGCAAGAAGGTTTTCCAATTGAAAGTGCAGCAAGAGTCTGTACAAAAGAAAATAGAGATGTATTTTATCAGCTAATAATAAAATGAGACTCAAATAATAAAATGAGACTTCTAAAAGATTTGCCTCTCTGTTCCTCAAGGTCCCTACTGCATAGATACTGCGATGTCTGTGTTAATTTTTCTGAAAAGAACAACTACCCTGTGTTTCTTAAATGGCTCATACACAGCTTCACTGCCTTATCCCAGCATGATGGGGGAGGAGTGTAGTAAACCTTTTACTGTGCAGAAGAAGAAGAGCAACAAAGCTGGTGAAGGGTCTAGAGCACAAGTCTTATGAGAAGTGGCTGAAGGAACAGTGGTTGTTTATCCTGGAAAAAAGGAGATTAAGAGGAGACCTTATTTCTCTCTACAACTACCTGAAAGGAAATTGTGACAAGGTGGGGGGTCCCTCTCTTCTCCCAAGTAACAAGTGATAGAAAAAGAGGAAATGGCCTCAGATTGGCTGTGGGAGGTTTTGATTGGAGATTAGGAAAAATTCATTGACTGAAAAGGTTATTAAACACTGAACAGGCTGCCCAAGCAGGTGGAGTCACCATCCCTGGAGATATATGAAAGATGTCTATATTGTTCAACATCTTCATCAACGACCTGGATGAGGGGACAGAGTGTACCCTCAGCAAGTTGGCTGATAACACCATACTGGGAGGACTGGCTGATTCCCCAGAAGGCTGTGCTGCCATTCAGCAGGATCTCAACCAGCTTGAGAGTTGGGCAGAGAGCAATCTCATGAGGTTCAACAAGCACAAGTGCAGAGTCCTGCATCTGGGAAGGAACAACCCCATACACCAGTATAGGCTGGGGATTGACCTGTTGGAGAGCAGCTCTGCAGAGAGAGACCTGGGAGTCCTGATTGATAATAAGCTAAATATTAGCCAGCAATGTGCCCTCGTGGCCAAGAAAGCCCATGGCATCCTGGGATGCATCAAGAAGAGTGTGGCCAGCAGGTCGAGGGAGGTTCTTCTCCCTCTCTACTCTGCCCTGGTGAGGCCTCATCTGGAGTCCTGTGTCCAGTTCTGGGCTCCTCAGCTCAAGAGGGACAGGGAAGTGCTGGAGAGAGTCCAGCACAGGGCCACTAAGATGATCAGGGGACTCGAACATCTTTCATATGAGGAAAGGCTGCAGGAACTGGGACTGTTTAGTCTGGAGAAGGGGAGATTGAGGGGAGATCTTTTTTCTATAGTAGCTAGTAACAGGACAAGGGGTAATGGGATGAAGCTGGAACACAAAAAGTTCCACTTAAACATAAGAAAAAACTATTTCACTGTGAGGGTGAGGGAGCCCTGGCACAGGCTGCCCAGAGGGGTTGTGGAGTCTCCTTCCTTGGAGGTCTTCAAGACCTGCCTGGACATGTTCCTATGCAACCTGATCTAGGTGAACCTGCTTTTGCAGGGGGGTTGGACTAGATGATCTCTAAAGGTCCCTTCCAACCCCTACCATTCTAGGATTCTGTGTGGCAAGTGTGGCACTTAAGGGATATGGTTCAGTGGTGGGCTTGGTAGGTTGAGGTTAGTAGTTGGACTTGATAATCTTAAAGGTCTTTTCCAATGGAAATTATCCTATGATTCTCTGAAAATTATCTGAAACTTCTGCTGCCTAGTTGTTCTTGCCCTGCTATCTGCCTTAGGGACTATGGAGGACTCCAGTCACCGTGCTTTCTCACTGCCTCAACTGTCTGTGCTCACTTGGAAATTTATGTATGGCTGAGAATTAGAATTGATGCTTAAGGTCTTTTGATGGCTATACCTGACAATGACTGTTTGTTCAAGCTATCTTTGTTGAATGTGCCCTCCTGCCTCTTACTGCCAGCTTTTGTAAAAATGCATTTTTAGATTAGACATGCCTCACTCCCAAATCTACTTTTTGATATCTTGGGAAGGCCACCTTAAATTAAACACATTGGAGCTTTCCCTGAAAGAACATCTTTTCCAGAACAGTTGTGATTTTGCTTTTCTCTGGTAGCTCCTGCAACAGTATTATGGTGTATTACTAAAGCAGGAAATACATGACTGTAGTTGTTGCCTATCTTGTACTTGCCCATGTTTTTGGCAAACTGTCAGACATGAAATGTTCAAATGAGCACATTTCTCCCAATGGTCATTACCAAATTAGAGAGTTCAAGTAACTTATAGTATTTAGGTCCTTTAAGACAGAAATCTGTTCTGTTCTTGTTCAGCTAGAAGTGCTATTAATAACTGTAAGTGCAGTTATTAATAAGGTTAATGTTTTATGTAAAGAACCTCTTAAGTAGTATTTAAACTAATGGATATCTGGCATTTACTCAAAGTTGTCCAAGACTTTTGAGGTGCAATTATACTTAACCTAAGGGCACTGAAATAGGATGTAGCAAAACTACTTTTCATGTTTGAAATGGATATTTATCGTATGTATCCCAAACTACAGGCTAGTAAAATGCCTTAAAAATCATACATACCTTGTTTTATAGATGGGACACTTGATTTTGCAAGGATTTGCCTGGATGCCTAACTTGCAGAACACAAAGTTGCCTTTCCTCTTGTGCATATCTACACTCTAGAGTTAAAGAAACTGAGAAGAAAGCAATTGTTGCAGATTTTCTTTCAAGAAATGTACAGTCATGATATGTTCTAGATCATGCATTTACTCTCCCTTCTTTTTTTTTTTTAATAAGGCTCCAGTAGTGGTTGGGTGCTGGCAGTGCCCCAGCCTGTGCTGTGCCTGGCAAGTCTCTGTTTCATACATATGCCATAATCCCAGAGTGAGAGAAAGCTGCCTGGGGTGACCCAGGCTTTGGGGTGCCCCTTTGATCCCTCATGCGTGGGCTGACAGCACACAGATTGGCGCTGGGAGCGCTTTGAAATGGGAGTCAGAGGGTGAAAGGAGGGTAAGTGAGGGAGGCTGAAACTGTTCTCAAGTATATAAATATTTTTGTGGTCTGTTTTCATCTCCTCTATAATTTGGGTTGTGCTGTGTTTGCTTTTGGGGACACACAGAAAACTGGCTGAAATTTTTCTCCATCCTTTCCCTGTAGTCCGTGACGCTCTTCTGATAGCAAGGAGAGAGCTTCTATCATGCATTAAGGTGCTACACTGCTAGTGACATTCTTTTCTTAATATCTTGTCAGTTTATCTTGTTAGCTGAATGTTTTTAAACAGTGCTTTTTTTAATTTAAATGCCCTTGATATAATAAAAATTGAAGGGGATAATTTTTACTGTCTATTTTTTGAATGCTTAACATGATGGTGCTACCCTACAACATTTCACCTTGGAGAGGCATGGCTGCAGGGCTTTCTGGCTCTGCAGAAAGAAGAATGCTGCTACTTTTGCTTTTCTGATGTTTACCGAGAAGGAGGGGTGCTAGCAGCAACCATAATAAACTTCAGCAGAGACATCTCCTGATGAGCTGATGATTGACTTCTTCTAATGACCCTCATCTTTTTTTCTGGGTCATTAACTCTCCTAGGTAGTTATTAATCTAGAGGAAATGTCTGGGGTCTCAGTGTTCAGCGCTTAAAGAGAAGACAGTCTCTTGCAGATATTTTTCCTGCAAGCCTCCAAAACAGGCATTCAAATATTGGTTGTGTTTTTTTTTTCCTCCCCAGATGTTCCAGTTTTTTCCAGTCTCCTGGAGAAATCTTCTCTTATCTCTAGTGATTTATTTTGGCCTTATGTTGAGTTGGGTGGTTGCTGCTATTATATGTCTGCAAACTGAAGGTCTCCACGCCCTTTAGGTCTTGGGGCCTTCGCTCTCACTTCATTAAGCTAACTTCAAATGTCTGTGCACAACTTAATGATTGTTGTGCTTTGGAACCTATAATTTATTGGCCTAATTTTTGCTTTCTGTCCTTTACAGTTACTGTGCTGTACTGATGCCCAGAACAACAGGCACTTACAGAAGATGAAGGGACTGATGCTCATACAGGCGCTAGTGTAAACACAGCCTCTGCATGTCAACAAATAATCCTTTATGAGTCAGAGGATGGGAACCTCTGTGGTTCAACAGCCACAACACGACTTGAATGGATCATGCCTCAAAGAATCGGAAATACTTTTAGTTTACTTTTGTGCACTCTCATTTAATTTAAAATATGACTCTGTAAAATATCATTTTACTATTCCAGCTGCCACCTTTGTAGGTGCAGAATTACATTAACACACCTTAAGCCTGACTGGGCATGTCAGAGGTACCGTGAGAGGAAATCCTGACACTGGGACTGTTATGGGTCACTCCTGGGAAAACTCAGTATCTGGTGCTGTTTGTGGACAAGCTTTTCCTTTAATGTTAAGCAATTTGAAATCTTTAACATCAGAGATTGTTTGGTACTGCCTCTGTAGAGACTGATCTCTGGGTGTTACATGTAACTTGCAAGAGGGAGTTCTTTTGATTTCAAGAGGTCCTTGGTTTGTAGGACATTTCTGAGGTGCAAAATATGAAATTGTGTGGAGTATTCCATGTGTTGCAGTAACCCCCCCAGAAAGCAAAAGCACTGGCAAAACATAACCAGGCCTGTGGCCGTGACAGCTCAAATGTGGAGCAAGATTGCCACCTTCTGGGAAGTGCAACCAGTTAGAACTGTCTTTGCTGCCTTAAAAGTGGAAAAAAAAATGTAGTGCCTCAAATACTCCTGTGGGGATAAGAAAGGGCAGGTAATTAATATTTGATCTCTTTAAACTATCTCTTGGAAAAAAACAATGGTAAGAAATGAGAATATTTACCAGTAAACCTTTGTTTTCAGAATTTCTTTTTTACTCCCCAATTTAATGTCTGGAAATTAAGCTAGCAAAGAACTATGGTAATATCTCAGTATTCAGTATATGGCTGTATGAGTAAACACTTGTAGTCCTATTCAGCTCCAAACCAAAGATGACTTCCTTAAAAAGCAAAAACTACAATATCAGAACTGAATCACTTCCCTGATCAGGTAGCTTAGTATTTTTCCAGTGGAACAAGCAATGCCACACTTACTTTCCTATTGCAAATACTGTTTTTAAAAACATGTATTTATAATTGGTATGAAGGTGATGAGGTTACAAACCTTATGAACACATTATTTCATAACAAACTATGTCTTTAATAATTTTAAAGGGAGTACTTTTCAAAGCTGCCTGTATGGGACCATTGTGAGTGGAGAGTCCTACTGTGATACCTCTGCCTTGGTGGCCTCCTTTCACCCATGTGCATGGCCAAGACACAGTGGCCAGTCCTGTCCCCAGCTGCCAAATTACATTTGTATTGCTTCTTGGCTGTTGATTCTCACTGTGACTGATGTCTCCACTGGGAGGCTAATAACTGAGATAAGCAACGTTTGGCTCTTTGCTTTGTTTGCATAAAACCCATAAATTAGCCTTCTTGACCTGTTGTCTCAAAGGGCTGCACTTACTGTCAGCTGTTTTCTGCTGTTCAAATGCCACCTGAAATGGTACTTTTTCTGTACCATCATAATGCAAAATTATTTATGAAGACTGAAGTTACTTCCCTGACCTTTTTTCAGTTATAAGGGAAGAAGAGATTGTAGGGAAGTTGTTTTAGACATAGGTCCAAATTAAGGATAAACCTGCTTATCCAAAGTATATGAGAAGTGGTGAAATGCTGTATTGTCCAAACAAAACTAGATAAACTCTATTTACCTTAGATGACCTCTAAATATGCATTGCATTTTGCTTTTACCTCATGCATTTAGTTTGTGTCAGTATATGACTGTAGGTTACATCGTCTCAAATGAACTCAGCTTGCATCTACTATGCTCTTGCCATGTTACCTTGCAATAAGGAAAAGCTGCAGAAGAAAACCTACTCATGAAAAAACTTTTTCAGTGTGTACTTTGTTAATGCAGTTCAGAAAACAGGTAGAAATAATACTGGAGGTACTAATTACTTACTGCTTATGGATGAAATAGAGGAAAAAAAATCCCCAAGCTTTTGTAAACTGGACTCTTATGGTGCTGAGAAATGACTCCGGTTTTGTCTAATGTTGTTTCTGAAAACTGAAAGATATCTTTCTGCAATCCATATTAGGTTGAAGGTACTGGGTAATGCACTTTCTGAAGGTACCCTCAGCGTTGAGGAGACCAGGCATGATACTCTAAAATGTGATTGAATAACTTAATAAATGTACAAAATGGGCACTTCTAAAATCTTGCTTTGAAAAAGAACTAGTTGAGCTAACTGTTCATTGCAGATACCACTTAGAATTTTTTAAAAAATAAAACGTCCCCATCTCTACACTTGGCTGGGGCAATAAAATGAAGCCACTGGCACTGTGTGGAAAAAACCAAAGAGCTGCCTGTGTTCCATGTTTAAGGAACTGGTGCCACGTTGGAGACTGTTACTGCTCTTGGAGAGTTTGTATACCAGGGCCGTCCAGTCACACTGTGGCTGCCAGGTTGCAGTTGCAGGCTTGCTCACTTTGATACAGATGGGTGTGTGCAGCTACAGCAGGACCAGGATCACATACACAATTTCCTTCCCAAGATTGTGTGAAATAGCTGAAGGGTAGATATATCTACTATTATTTATCTGCTGGGATTAGGAACGAACTGACTGACTCATTTAGCAGAGGTCATTACTAGTGTTTTGTAGCTATCTCCATTGAATCAATGAAAGGAAGACTAGAATCTCAACCATGACGTGCTTGTGAAGTAATGCATTAACTCCTATTAAACGCGGTGTTTGTTCTTCCTTTTACAGGATTTGCTTGGTGAAACAGCAAAATTAAAGTGTATGCCTGCAGACAGAGCTATAGCAGTAAGCATTACTGCTGAAAATTTGAGGAGAGCTGCCAAGTAATTAACACATCCAAGCAGCTTAGCTTTCCTACTGAGTTACAGCTGCAGAGGGACTATTCAGGGAGCTAGTTGTGAGCACAGTGGTGCTCTGTGCCTTTTTCTAAACTTCTGATATGTGAGCAAGTGGCAAATTGGAAGAAGAAAAACATTCAAATAAACACCTCAGGAATGACTCAGAGGCACCCATTCCCATGAATATTAACGTATTATTTTTTAAAAAAAGCCCCCACATAGAGACACTGGAAATAAGTTTAATATGGAAGGGATGATTTTAACAGAGGTTTTCACCTCTCATATTTATGATTCCGACACCTTCCACGGGTCAGACCTATCCCATCTCCTATTTCATCATCTGAGATCCAGATTTTCAGAAGTAGACAAACTGGTAAGTGCCCTTGAGAACATAAATCCTAAAGGTCTCTTCATTGTTTGGAAACCCAGCATGTGATTTACTCTCTGAGCAAGGCTGGAGTTTGTTCTGTGGCAAGTCTAGGACATGGATGTGAATGGAACACAGCAGTTAGACATGAATTGTGGCCTTTATAAGCCCTTGCAAGAGCTTATGCAGCTCCTCCCTAGGTACTGAGTTCTTGACAGACCTACTCTGCCACTCCAGCTTCAGGTCTCACCTACATCAGCCTCTAGCATTAGCTCTATTTTGTAGCTAGACCACAGACGATTTAAAAACAGTTCCTCGTGCAAACAGGCCCTTTCTCCTGTGGAAGTGGGAAGGAACTTCACAGAAGAACCTGCCCATAACCTTTACATGAAAGAGGACTCCTATGGGAAGTGGACGTTGTCCTTTCATGGGCAATCATTGGGTTTTCACTTGGATTGAGCAGTGTCACAGCCAATTGTTATTTTGACTTTTGTTGACCTTGTCCTTCTCCATGGGCTGGTGGTGAGGACAGACCGTGCCAGCTCCTGGCTGTACTCACCATGTCCACAGGCTGTGGACAAAATGCAGGGATCTTCAGGAAAAGCTATCCACCAAGTGTGCTGGAGAAGCAGCATAGGCATATAGCACAGACTGCTGCTTTCCTTTGCCCTCAAAACAAAATCAGCATTTTCTTTCCATCTTCCTCTTTCTAGTCAGCCTTGTAAATCATTGACTTACTGACCAAACAAGTGTTAGAGATCAGACTGGGTTTCAGAATGTTTTACTACACCATTAGTCTTGCTGCATGCTTTAGTGAGGAACCCTTGGGCTGGCACATCTGCTCTCCTTGTTCATTTATGTTATGGTTCTTGGCAGAAAACACTGGGCGTTGTAACCCATATTATTAGTTCTTCAGGTTAAGAAAGGCCAGACTTTAACTTCAGTTCTCTTCATTTTCACATTATTTTCTCAATAAAGATCAATAAACCTCTACCACATGGACTATTGCTTTAAATTTTAGTAATCAATAACCAAATAACAGAAAAAAATAAGTATGATGCTTTATTATTACAACTCAGGCTCCATGACTGAACTTTTAGAAAAGGATTAAATTTTCTACTGCCTCAGAACTTTTTTCTTCCTTCATCAGTAATTTCTTCACAGGAAACTCGTGTAAAGCATAGATATGTTAAGTCAAGCTCAGACACATTAGCTGTATCTCTGTAACGTGTCAGCATTTAGAACATTTTAAAGTGGTCTATGTATGTGCTGTATTTTGCGGCTTTAATTTCTACAGTCTTTCCCGAAATTTCTCTCCTGCTCAAAATGACAAAATGTGTCATTAAAACCCGGAAGACCTCTTAAAGAAGGCTTAAAAACATAACATTGTTATTCAGTCTGCAAGGATGGGAGAAAATTCGAAAAGGCCGATAAGCTTTACTGACAGACCTGTAGTGCCACCTGGCGAATAAGAAGGAATTAGCAAATTTACACAACCCTCTACTAACACTAACTTATGGATTCTACAATTGTGTCATAAAATGTAAAAGAGTATTTTAAAGAAACAAATGTATTTTCAATGGATATCAAGCCTGAAATTCTTGGAGTTTAAATAACAGACTGTACTTATGCCCCTGTGAAAAGTCTTATCTATTTGGCAAAGTATTGTGACAAGGTGATGTTTATCATACCACAGACCTGTTTGGTTTTTTTGCAGATATGTAATTTCTCATAAAGCTAGTGCAAGTTATTTTCATGATCTCTTTGAAAGGTTTCCTATTTTGTGTCTGTGTAAACTTGTTTTATGCTCAAGTATACACACAGGAGTAGCATGTGCATTTAATGTTGTTCCCGAGTGACATTTTCACTGGCATGATTTAAGGATATTACAACAGGAAATCAAGTGCAGCTGGACTTTTTTCTGTCTTGGTTGGGATTTTTTGTTGGTTTTGTTTGTTTGGGGTTTCAAAACATTTATTTATTTATATATCTTAAGAAAAAGGAAAATTAAAATGTCAGGCTGTGACTGGAAATTCTAATCCGTATCTATCATCAACATTGGTGATCTAGAGATCTGCTTCCCATTCCTTGTGAGGCTGCTTTTAATATGATGAAATCCTGATTGGTTTCAGACAGTGTCTTGGCTAATAATAACATGCTCAGCTGATAGGATAAACAGAAACTGAGTTTCTGTAGCCTGGTGATTAAACTGCACTGTAAAGTGTTACGTCTTACATGTGCATAGAAGATACACATGGGATACTCAGTGTTTTTCCTTTCTTGTACATCACAGCTTGGGTCAGTGCAAATAGGTTTTTGAAGGTATTTGCTTTAAGATACGCACACACAAAATAAAAGAGCTATTCATAAAATCATAGAATAGTATGGATTGGAAGAGAGCTTTAGAGATCATCTAGTCCAACCCTCCTGCAGAAGCAGGGTCACCTAGATCAGGTCGCATAGGAAAATGTCCAGGCAGGTCTTGAAGACCTCCAAGGACGGAGACTCCACAACCCCTCTGGGCAGCCTGTGCCAGGGCTCCCTCACCTGAACAGTGAAACAGTTTTTTCTTATATTTAAGTGGAACTTTTTGTGTTCCAGCTTCATCCCATTACCCCTTGTCCTGTTACTAGCTACTATAGAAAAAGGGATGTCCCAACCTCCAGACACCCACCCTTTAGATATTTATAAATGTTAATAAGATCTCCCCTCAGTCTCCTCCAGACTAAATAGCCCCAGTTCCTGCAGCCTTTCCTCGTATGAAAGATGTTCCATTCCCTTGATCATCTTGGTGACCCTGCACTGGACTCTCTCCAGCACTTCCCTGTCCCTCTTGAGCTGAGGAGCCCAGAACTGGACACAGGACTCCAGATGAGGCCTCACCAGAGCAGAGTAGAGGGAGAGAAGAACTTCCCTTGACCTGCTGGCCACACTCTTCCTGATGCATCCCAGGATGCCATTGGCCTTCTTGGCCACGAGGGCACATTGCTGGCTAATATTTAGCTTATTATCAATCAGGACTCCCAGGTCTCTCTCTGCAGAGCTGCTCTTCAGCAGTTCAACCCCCAGCCTGTACTGGTGCATGAGGTTGTTCCTTCCCAGATGTAGGACTCTGCACTTGTCCTTGTTGAACCTCATGAGGTTGCTCTCTGCCCAACTCTCAAGCCGGTCGAGATCCTGCTGAATGGCAGCACAGCCTTCTGGGGAATCAGCCAGTCCTCCCAGTATGGTGTCATCAGCCAACTTGCTGAGGGTACACTCTGTCCCCTCATCCAGGTTGCTGATGAAGATGTTGAACAAGACTGGCCACATGTCATGGTTTGACATGACAGCCTTTTCTGGTAAGGGGGAAGGGGCTGTAAAGATGGCTCCTGTAAGAAGTTGCTCACAGCTCTCCCCAGCTCTGAGCCAGACCCACTTCTGGGGCTGAGCCAATTAGACGCCTCCAAGATCACTTTTTAAGAAGAAGCTAGAAGAGGAGGTTTCTTCCTCCATTTTCCTCCATCTTCTTCTTTCTTCTGCCCCTTCTTTTTCTACTGACTGGTGGTGGTGCAAGGAGTAGGAACAGTGAGAGAAACAACCATGCAGACTCCAAGGTCAGTGATGAAAGAGAGGAGGAGGTGTGCTAGAGCAGAGACTCCCCTGCATTCTATGGAGAGAACTGGTGAAGCTGAGATTTATCTTCATTTCTTTAAAGACCCTGCATCAGCAGCAGAGACTCATTTTGCTAAAGCTGACTCTGGACCAGGGGCAGCGATTCACTTCATTAAAGGCCGGAGGAGGCCTTGTCCCGTGGGGGGGACCCAACCACTTCACTGCAGACCCTGAGCAAGAGGCAATGATTTTCTTCATTAAAACTGTGGCCAGAGGAGGCCGTGTCCTGAGGAAGGGACCCAACATCCTCAGCGGTAACTGTGGGGAGGAACCCACGACAAAGCAGCTCATTAATCTTATGCCCAGAAGAGGCCCTGTCCCGAGAGAGGGACCCTGTAACTGCAGAAACTGCAACCGCGGTGAAGAATCCAAGCCAGAGATATTCACCAAGGACTGTGTCCCGTGTGCGGGAACCTGTATCGGCAGAAGCCGCAGCTGTTGGGAACAACCCACACCAAAGAAGTTTGTTAAGGACTGTGTTCCCGGGCAGGAACCCCGTGTTGGACCAGGGGAGAATACAAGGAGTCGTTGTCATCTGAGAAGACAGAGTCTGAGTCCATCAGTGAGAGACTGACCACATTCCCCACTCCCTGCCTCCCTGAGCCGTTGTGGGGAGAGGAGGTAGAGATATCGGGAGCAGTGAGCTGGGCCCGGGAAGAAAGGAGGGATGGGGGAGGGAGATCTTAAAGTGCTGGTTGTAATTTTCTCATCATCCTACTCCCTTTTTGCTTTTATTCCATTCTGTTTCTTGTAGAATAAACTTTCCTACTTTCCTCTCTAAGTCGAGTACTGGAGTCTGTTTTGCCCAGAACCATAATTGGCAGTGAGCCCTCCCTGCCCTTGTCTCAATCCACAACAACCTTGCTTATCTTTTTACTCCCATTTCACTGGGGCCTCCGCCATCTTAACGAGGGTGGGGGTGAATGAGGGCACTGAGCAAGAGACTGTTGTGGTGTTGCTGTGCTAGCTGGGCCAAACCACGACACCACAGAACTGATCCCCATGGAACTCCATTGGCTACCTGTCTCCAACTCGATTCTGTGCCATTGATCATTGGGCTCTGCCATTCAGCCAACTCTCAATCCATCTCACTGTCCACTCATCCAAGCCAATTGCTTGAGCTTTCTGATGAGGGTGTTGTGGGAGACAGTGTCAAAAGCCTTGCTGAAGTCAAGGTAAATGACACTCACTGCTCTCCCCTCATCTAGCCAGCTGGTTATGCACTCATAGAAGGCTGTCAGGTTGGTCAAGCAGGATTTCCCCTTGGTGAAGCCATGTTGACTCCCTCTGACAACCATCTTTTCCTTTATACGTTCAGTGAAAGCATTCAGGATGAGTTGTTCCATCACTCTTCCAGGCATGGGGGTGAGGCTGACTGGCCTGTAGTTTCCTGGGTCATCCTTCCTGCCCTTTTTGAAGGCTGGAGTGACATTGGCCTTTCTCCAGTCCTCAGGCACCACACCTGTCCTCCATGATTGTACAAAAATGATGGAGAGAGGCTTAGCACTCACATCAGCCAGCTTCCTCAGCACTCTAGGATGCATCCCATCAGGACTCATTGACTTATGAGCCTTAAGCTTGGCCAACAAGTCCTTAACCTCTTCCTCTTCCACCCAGGGCAACTATTCAAGTGACATGGAAGGAAAAGCAAGAAAAAATTACCTCTCTGTATTTGACTGAAGTGGATTTTGTATTTTTGTATTTTTGTGTTGTGTTCTGGTTTAGCAAGGAGCAGCTTTTGGCTTAGTAACAGGGGGAGCGGGTTGCAGTGAATACCCGGTAAAGAGTTTGCAGACCCTCCCCCGGCTCCTGGGTTCACACCCACCTCCGGCCCGGCTGGGCCAATCTGGCGCCTCTGCGATCACTATTTAGGGGACGGGAATTTGGAATGCGGGTCAGGAGGTGTAAGAGGGATACAAGATGGAGGCGACCACGTGGACCCTTCAGCCAGAGGAGGAAGGAAGGAGGAGCAGTAGACCGGAGACCCTTCTGCAAGCCGTGGCGAGAATGCAAGCTGTGCCCCTGAAACCTGTGGAGATCCGTGGCAGGACTGAGAGCCACCAGCAGCTCCATGTGAGTGAGCCCGGACGGGCGAGGGACTGTGTGGGGAGACGGCCATGGCCCAGGCCGTGTTGGAGAGCCTGCACGCCGCAGAGCAGCCCCACACGAGAGGCAGAGAGGAGCTGCAGCCTTTGGAATAAGTGCACGTCGGAGCAGCCCGTGCAGGGCTGCCATGCGTGTGAGTTACCCCACGGACTCGCAGGGAGGACCGGTGTGGAGTTCACCTGTCCTGAGGAGGGACAGACGGCAGAAGCTATTGGGAGCAGACTGACTGAGACCTCCACTGCCTGCCCCCCCAAACCGTTCGGGGGGGGGCAAGGTAAAAACCCTGGGATTAGGGCTCTGAGCCCGGGAAGAGGGGAGGTGTGGCGGGAAGGTGTTCTTAAAAAGGCTGGTTGGACTCTTCATTGATGTATTACTCTGGATTGTTTCGTTTTGGTTATGTTTTGGGTTTTTTGGGGGTATGTTTTAGTTGATGTTGCATTAAATTATTTTCTGTTTTCTTCCCCAAACGGAGTAGCCTGGTCTGTTTTGTCCTGGACCTTAAGCGGCAATTAAGCCCTCCCTGCCCTTGAGCAATTCTCAGCCTCTTCGGTACTTGAGGCTAATCGTGGTCTTTGTTCCCTGATGGGCCTAAACCACGACATGTTGTTTTTTTTTTTTTTTAATTTCTTTTATTTAAGCCATCTGCAACTCACATTTGAAATCAAAATAATCACTGGAAACAAGAATAGTTACCATCAATAACCTTGATGTGCCACACTCTTGCTTCCTGCATTGATATATTTTGATGTATTTGTCTTCTGTAAGGACAGGGATTCTTAAAGAATTTTTTTTTGGTAGATTTTCTATGTTTGTTTGAACTAATTAGGAAAAAACTCCTTTATTTTTTCTTGCAGATTTTATTAATATTTTTAATAGTTGCTGTTGCCTCCCTTTTTATACCATTGTTCATATGCTAGGAGCTCCCTACCTGTGGCTCAGTGCAAATAAAAGCTCCTTTGTGGCCCAGCACGTGCTGACTGGGCCCTGTTGTGGGATGGCTCTGTTTTAGTTCTATATTATTATTATTGTTATTAATATTAGCCCCTGCTCAGAATTAATCCCTTTGTTTAGTTTAACTGAGATGTGAAAGTCTGTGCTTTCTCTGCCTGGCAGTTCTTTCTCAGACAGAAATAATGGAGCAGACTGTCCTGAGCGTCTCAAAAAGCACTTCCAAGCTGGGTGAACCACTTCTGGAATAGGGACATTCCAAATTGCTGTAGAAAGGAAATGCAAGTAGGGACATATCAGTCCAAGTGCTTAGATGCGAGTCTTCAGGAAAACCAACCAACAACAGATGCATAAGTTTATTGCCAATCTCCAAGGTCAAAAACTTGCACATTTAAGAGAAAAAATATTTTGATGACTAATGGAGCCCTTTAAGTAATATCCTTTCCCAGCCCAGGAGAATGGCTGTTTCAGCTCCATCAGAAATCTGCCTCTGAATTGTATCATAGCTCTAGTAACTAAACTGTTCTTTTATCTTTATCGATAATAGGTTGTGGGTGAAAGAGCATGTGCGCTCTGGGCATTCTAAGAATAGGGATATAATAAGCATGCTGGTGGGTATTTTTTTTTCCAAGAGATAGTTCTGTTTAATGCACTAAACTGTACTCCTGTGAGGTTAAATTTCAGATATAAATCCAAACAGCGGGAATTTAGAGTTCAAGTGTCCTGTTGTTGCCTTAATAATAGTCTCTTGTGAATAAGTGCAGTTGTTTTTGATGGCAGGATCTTTCACGGCATGATCATGTAACACTGACTAGTCTGATCTACTAATATATTTAACAGATGCATTCATCATACAATTTTTCCTCTTGCTGTATGTGTATTTAGAGTGTATTGGGAAAACAGAGGGCAAGAAAATATTTAGATTTATTCATTTTCAAAAAGAATGTAGCATTTTTCTTTCATATTATAACAATGCTTTAGAAAAATTTGAAATTCTTGTCCCCAGACAATGCTAGAAAAAAATCAAAGTATAAAATGGTGAGGATCTCAGGCTAGAGTAAGGTTTTGGCACCCATTATTTACAAGCGTAGCATGGAACACGCAGATCCAAGGGTATGTAGGTAGATACCTTTCAAATATGCTCTTTCTGAGAGCCAGCAGAGGTCTTGGCATGGGGTCACACAACTCAGACTGTTAGAAAGACCATGTTTATTTGGCTGTATGGTTACAAAAGGACATTTACTTGCCCATTAGTGAGTCAAGCTATGGCTTTCCAGATGTTGTTGAGTTAATGACAGTTTCCCAGGACTGGGAAGTCTTTTGTGTCACGTCCCTGTCTTAAATGCCTCTCCTATGCTCCCATTCTTGTCTTATTATATATTCCTAGTCCATCAACAATGAAGAAAAGTAGTGTTTGAGCAGCTTCCCACCATGGCTGCATGGAGAAAACCTCATCTGGCAAGTACAAACCCCTTCATGGTTCTCCCACCCTGAGCTGTGGTGCTTCTTACTTCCCTTGCTAGGTGGTGTTGAATTCATCCTGAATGAGCAGTTTCACTCACTAGGACTCACTGCAGGATAGCTTTTAACGTTGGTTCTGCAAAACCCTTCACACCTAAATAAATAGTGTGTTTTGTCAGTTTTGCTAGTTTTAGTGCTTTTAGTGCCATTGGTAGTTTCAGAGGCACTTTTGCTCTCTTTGCACTCTTTCAATTTCTGTTTGATTAGCTGTGGGCAAGACTGTCTTTTTGAAAAGCAGAGGAAAAATACTTTTAAAAAGCATTCAAGACCATTTGATTTTTGTTCCTTATAGTTGAGATAGCTGTCTTTGATCTTCAATAACTGAAGTCAGATGGCAACTAGTGAGTGAAGTAATTCTTTACTCTGAAAAAACGTACTGAGAGTCACATATGTTAATCACTGGTTTCAGGCTACTGTAGGCATTTTGCTTCAGAGTGTCAAAATCAGAAGCCTAAGTTTTCAAATGCAATGCAAGTGGATATAGATATCGAATACATGCCACAAATAATCACCTATGCAGATATAGACTTACCAGACATCACTCACGACTGCGAGAAAAAATTGTCTTGTTTCCATAACTTTAACTTGTATGCTAGCTACAGCTGAGATTTCTGTGTGCCTTTCCTGTTTATATGCAGTCTGTCTTTTTTTTCCTGAGTGAAGGAATAGGATTACATTTTTTTCATATTGCTTCTACTTGTTTACTCTATTGAAGATGATGTTAATGGTGGAAGCATGAATAGTATAGACTGACTTTCCTGAGCTTCTCATGTTGAGCAGTGCTTATGCTTTGGCATCCATTAAGTACTTTCATACATGGCATCCATAATAATTCCGAATAAATGTTTCCACTGTACCAGGATTTGCAGAGCGATGCCAGAAACATCAGCCACTAGCTGACTGGCTGATGCCACATTGCTTTTCATGTCATGTCTGTATGTGCCTACACCAGCTGATGGCTGAAGATAACTCTTCCAGTGCTAGATGGCATTGTGTGTTAAGGCAGGAAATGCTGCATAACTCAGTGCTGAGTTTTATCAGCACATCTTTTTATTATGTTCTAGCAGCTGTCCCTCTTCCCCTCCCCACTGGAACCCTGTTTTTGGTATTCTGATGCAAAATACCTTTTCACTTACAGGAGGTGTGCTATTATTATGCTTCATAGGGGGGAGTGGGGACGGGCGGACGGACGGGGACAGACGACACATCTCTCTGAGGTTCTATTTATAGTCACTGCTTTCTAAAGGTAACTTGCAACTTTGAGGCTTGAAGCTAGGTTATCTAAGGATGTGCTGGTGGATACAGTTGTACTTCTGGAGAGTTTTTATTCTGTTGCAGAACAATTCAAAAAAGATGTCTCATTACTGGGACATCTACTGGATGGAAAAGATGGCTTGAGTAGTAGAACATGTGCCTTCAAAATGAAGTCACCCATCCATACATCTCTTAAGTTCTTGAAGGCTATATATAATAATGCATCTAGTTCCAATCTAGCCTTGCATCTTTGGGCCTGGGAATAAGGAAAGAAAGAAAAAGTTAGACAAGCGGCAAAGATGAAAATTTATGCCTTCAACTGACAGAGTCTTGGCACAGTAGACTAACTTCAAAGTGTGCTAATACTCTTCAGAGATCAGTAAACATGATTAATATATAGTCTGAGGGACATTATTTTGTGTGTATGTGAAGTTACATAGACTTCTAAAAACAAAAACAACTTTTGTACTTAATGTCTAATGCATTTCATCTGGTGGAGTGTGTGTCAATACGGTCTTATTAAGAGCCAGATTGGGGACATAGTGCATATTCTCAGTAGTAACTTAGTCTGCAAATAGTGCAGTAGCATTGTTCTAATGAGGAAATCATCAGCTTGTGAGTTTAAATCTCCCATATCAGTATGTTTAGAAAATCAGCAACATAATGGTTTGGGTTTTCTCTTCTCTCATACCTATCAGCCTCCTTTAGCCAACAGCCTGGGGGACCATGAAGCTCTGATGCTAATTTTCATTCTGTGGGAGTCTGCTCTGTGTCAAACTATGTGATCTGTGTGTCATTACTGGAAACTCTTTCCCAGAAGCCACTCTTCTGTGGTCCATCTAAGCTTAATGGATGATACATCTTCTCATCAGCGGATGCTGTGAGCAAAGCAATGTACATAGAGCTTGTGTCTCATTTGGTAATCATACACTGAGTCATCTGTTTGAATGACTTTGCTTTCTTAAAATGTCAAAATATCTGAGATTCATTCTTTTATATCTGTAGACTTTGGATAGTCTCCTCTGGATATTTGTAGAGCAGTTAAAATCCAGTCCTTTTTCCATCTAGCAAATGGTATAATCTGTGCTGTTTTGTTATTGCTGGTCTTTCAGTTGTTAGAGAAACTTGGTGTTTTTAAATTACCATGTCATTTGCCTCTGGTTCTCTTATTTCCTTTTATAATAGGGTGAGGGCAATATATGTTTAATGTATTTTCTTTCTTCCTGCATTTCTCCCTGAAATTATTTGTACCAAAGCTGTATGCTGTTAAATGGTAACATTTCCCCATCCTCTTCTCTGCAGCTGTTACACAGTTGGCAGCCAGTTGTAGCTTAAAAGGAAAATTTTGAGAGCTTTAGAGATTTTCTGCTGGCATCACTGCCAACTCTGCCTGCAGCCCCCCTTGGGTTTGCTAGGTTTTGTGCAACACGTCTGTTCTCCCTCTGCTCTAGCTGCTGTAATTTCTGAGCCTGGATAACACAGACTTTTCCTACTGTTGTACAGAGCACTTTCTCCAGCTTGTCTCAACTGTCCTTTCTTCCATAGGTATTGCTGGACATGGTCTGTGAGTGAATGCAGTAGAGGGTATCTTAATTTTCTGCATTCAGCTTACTAATCCTTTGGAAAGAGCTGCTGTCAAACATAAGATATACTTGTGAAAACCAAGCATTGAAATACTGTGGATTTCAACCAGAACTCCACAAAATGCTTGTATAAAATATACAAATAATTGCCTCCTTGTGTAGTATGGCTATTCCCCTTTGTCTCACAGAATCACAGAATCTTAAGGGTTGGAAGGGACTTTGAAAGACCATCTAGTCCAACACCCCTGCTGAAGCAGGAACACCTAGAGCAGATCACACACATAAATTTTCATCCGTCCTAATAAGAATGTAATGCAACTAATGTCTATATCATTGGTAAAAAGATGATTTGTCTCTCTTTTGGGACTCCTATTTAAAACAAATATTTTGAAGTGTAAACCTACTGCTGTGGCTGTGGGTGCCCAAGAAAAGTGGAGCAGGATGGTTTTATGAGGACTTCGGTCTGTTCACCTGTAAAATGCTCTATTGAGTCAGTTGGTCAGGATGGGAAGGCGGAAACATCCTGCCCTTGCAGAAGAGATATACTAGTCTCTGAACTTCAGTTGTCCACTTAGGAACAGATCATGGGTGTCCTGAAGGTCAAAGCTCTCCCATTCTGACTTGGACATCAACGTTACCATGGGAAGGCATTCAGGGATGAAGAGTAGGATTGCTGTGGAACATGGCTTTCTTGCAAGATGGAGAGAAATGACTGAGAGTGTTCCCAATGCTGTGGAGTCACCAGTGTTTGGGAGGATTTCACGGATGTATTATATTGGGATTTTTATTTCTGATCCGTGGAATGAAATTAGAATTTAAAAAAAGCACTAAACAGTTGCAAGGATTTGGGTTTGCTACAATTCAATTCATTTTGAGCCAATTACTAAAATTTGTAACTATGTTTTTTTAAAATGTATTTTTATTGTCCTGTAATTTGACTGTCAATCAGAATAATAAACCCTGTTATACAACATGTTTGGCAGCCTATTTGCACTGGAAATCTGTTTAAGATCCATTCAATATGCTGAAATCTTATGAAAACTGGGTGCTTTACTCAATAGCAACAGACAATTAACTCAGAAACTTACATATGTAACATTTTCAATGTGGTTGCATTGCTTGCACAAGCAGCAGTATGCATCGGGCTTTGATTCAATATACCGTGTGACCAAGATATGTAAAAAATGAATATATAGCATTTCCACTGGGGACACTGAGCTCTAGGATGGAAATATTAGTCCTTTCTAAAGGCTGATGCAATTCATATTCCATCAAAGCCAAAGCAATTAGGCATACAACATTTCTGCAATCGGTATCTTCTTGGTCACTGGAATTTTCCTCTCAAGGATGAAATTAAAAGGCTCAGGGCACCAGGACAGATAAGGAGAGAGCAAGCAGTGAAGTTCTCCATAACCAGCAGGAATCCTTTAGATTGAAATCCGTTCCCCTTTGCCATCTGCTATACTAATCTTGATTGGAAATGCCTTAAACCATCCTGGATTGCAAAGAGTTAATTAAATATTAAGATATTTTTGTTAAGGGATTTGCCCCTCTTGATTTCACAGTATTGTATCAAAGACAAATACCACAAGGAACTAAATATTTTGGAAGAAATTTCTCCTCTGGGAGAGAGACATTTACAGAAATTCCGGACATGAAAATGTCAAATGTTACTCATCTTCTCTGCGGCTTTTTTTTTCCCCTTTTTGAAGTTTGCTTCTACTTGGTAGCTGAGGATGTCACTGCTTGTTATTTGATATGTGGAACTGGGGCACACAAAAGGATGACTAATCCCATTTACTGGAATTTCACAGTTTTCAGCAAGGCCACAGTTTCCATTTCAAGCCTTACACTAAAAGCAAAACACCAACTGGCAAACTGACTTCTGTTATTGTTGTAGTAAATTACTATGGATTACTACTACAGTAAAAGATTCCTTCTTAAAGATTGCTTCTTGAACTGAAAATAAACTTGCATTTAAATATTTTATGACAGTTTATAGTAGCTATATACACATTACAGAGGGCTCTATGTTCTTCACTGAGCAATACCAGTCAGTATATTGTGTCCTTTCACAAATACACATTCTCTCTCCCCTTCTCTCAGTGTCACTCTCTCTCCTTTCCTCTTTAATTTTGTGATTTCAAGACTAATAGTTTATATCTATACTGAGATAAACTTCTTATTATAGCCATGTGACTCAGTTATTGGTGAAAAAATACATGACACCTCTTGTATCTGGAATAGTTTTTGCTTAACATTCAGCAAATCTTGAGGAAAAAAGAAAAACTCATAGTCTCTGTCTTAAAGTGTTCTTTGCAAAAGCCTTGTCTTCTTTCAGTTTCTGTGATGTTTCTATTGCAGTAGTGTTTCTAGAGTCTCAGTGAGGGCAGCTATCGCAGATCTCCAAAATATAGTCTGAGCTTGTTGTGACAGACCTGATTACTATTTTTTTTCAAAAAGAAAAAATAAAATTCTAAGAGCCATCTGCTTGCATTCCAGCTCTAAGCCTCTTTCATTTAAATGACTGGGCTGGTCTCTCCTCACTAGTTTCAGATCATTCCTGCTGCTTCTTCTTACACTTTTTGCCCCTATGAGTTCTAATGAGTACACTTCCTAATCTAACGAGTACATCTTCCTTCCACCCTCTATAACATGTGAGTTTGTACAAGAGAGCCTTTAGAATAACAACATAGACTTAATAAAATTAGATTTATATAGGAAAAAAATCAGTGTTGACTATTCTTTGTCTTATTGCAAATCCTACAGTACCTGATGTTTGTGAAACCCCTAGCTACTGGAGGCTTGTCACCTGAGGACCTCACCTTCCGGGAGAAGCTGGAGAACCTAACTAAATCAATTCTAGGAGATGGAAATCACAAGTCTGGAAATTTCATTCCTTTTAGGCCAAATTTGTGATCAACTCTGATTATAGGAGATCTTTTTTTTTTATTGCCCTATGGTTTTTTAATCCTCTTCTGGAAGCTGTGTCTGCATAGTAAAGTCTCCCTGACTCCTTTTTGTGAGGTAAGTACAATCTGTTTTTGGGGCCAATAAAGTCCTTTTTTGGACAGAAGCAGAAAAAGGAACTACCAAAACACAAAGGATAGTGTAAAACTTTGGAAACAAATGAATAATTAGGATAATAAACATCAGGAAGGTCTCTGTTGTGAGTTCAGCAGAGTCCTGAAGACAAAAGTCCTCTCTTGCTGGCAGCACTGGGATGATTTTATGCCAGTTCCACGTTGGGATCAGATGTGCCAATTGTGCAGCCTAAACTGGTCTGGAAGTTGCAAGTCTAGGATGTCCTCTCAGCAGGTACATTTGGACACAGCCTATCTGCCTAGGTGGCAGATCAGGCCATGGTTTGGCATGCTGGTGCTAGGCTGCCCTGTGTTTCAAGGGTGAGGGCTTGGCAGTAGCAGCACATCGTGCGCTGTGCTTGGGGGTAAGTCTGTGCCAGCTAGCCTGGTAGAGTTGGACACAAGGTTCTTCGGCTCTCCATGAGTACAGCTGAGCTCACCTGACTAATGCTTTGTTTTGATAGTTTTAATGGTTCCCATATAATACAATTTCCTTTCCCACATGATTCTGAGTCCAAACTAAAGGTCAGATCCTCATCTGGTTTAAATCATGATGGCTGTGCTGATTTCATGCTTACGTATACTAACATGCTGGAAATTTACAGCTAGCTCTGTTATACAAATGAATGAAGACCCATGGCACTGGGGTCATCAGCTACAATGTGAGTATGGATGTTGAGATATTTTGGAACTCGTGATGTCTATAGCTGAGAATTTCTAAAATTGTCCTTCCATGCTCTTTGTGGGGGCCTCATGGCTCTGCTTTCAGTTAGATTTTAACTCTTCATGATAAACTCTATCTACGCTACCGCTGAACAGGATACTCTTCAGCTCAACGCTGCTAACGAACTGAACATGGCCATCCACGTGTCCCACATGCCACTTGTAAAACTTATGTTTGTTTAAATGGCAACAAACCTCAAAGCCCTCCTTGTTTGTAAGTTTAGTGAGACACAACAGAACTGCTCTTGCGACAGTGTATATTGAGCAGCCTCAGAAACTACCTTTTATGCTGGCGTAACTCCTGAGTTAAAAACTGAAGGAGCAGTAAATAAAACTGGGAGCTGTGCCACAACAGGGGATTGTTTGCAGCTGAACTGTTGACTAGAAATGGAAAATGTATTTTTTCATCTTCTGCTATTCTTCAATCAAATAGGTTCTGAGGGTTTTTTTCCCCTTGTTTCGTCTGCCTAACCAAGCTAAAAGTCTGTGTATTTGATCACTATTCTCACTTAAAGACTTACAGGATTAATGCAAGTATTCCTCTCAACATATAACGATATCTTTAAAAAGATATTTGAAACATAAACCAAATTTATCTAGTAAAAATAATATCTTCTGATTTGATTTGGTTGTACCTCTATGAGATGTTAAGTAGAATGCTTTACTACTGCCACTCTACACTTGAGTACTCTTTTATGGAAGATACCAAATATGAACAGATTATTGATTTAGCAATAGATTAATTTTCTTAAACAGAGCTGAAGTTGTAGCATGACTATAACAACACTGCAAAGGTGTTTTAACTTCAGAAGTCTGCCAGGAATGAATGCCCCAAAGTTGGTCGGGACAGATTCATGCTTGTTCCTCACATACTCTGTTCCTCTATGGAGCAGTTTTCCTTCTCATCCTAGATTTTCCAGAAGGTGTCACTATAAGGCAGTGATAGTCAAAAAGTCCAGCTTTAAAACTAAATGAGTGAAAAGGACTTTATGGCTCTTATTTTCTTGCAATGATTATTTAACTCCTACTAAATCAACATCAACAGTTAAAAACATTAGAATAGGTAGAAGAAATGTCAACAACACGGTTTCTTCATAATTTGAATATATAGTTTGTCTGAGAACACATCATCCCAAAGAAAATTATGCTGCTCAGGCATTAGTATAACAACTCAGAGTGTGAAATTACTAAAACCACTGATCAGTTTTAAAGCCTACTACTTTAATGCTTGTATTCTGTGTCTGCACACAGGGGTACATCTGAGAAGCATATGTGTACACCAGTGGGTGCAACTTCATAACGAAAAGCTGCAAACATAAATATTTTTTTCCCAGGTATTTAGTAAGGTGTGATTTGTTTGCAGATTTCAGCTTCCGCTGGGCTGTGAATCTCAGCATGATGCACTGGAGGTCTTTATGAAATGAGGAGGTGACACAGATTAGGGAAATATTGCTAATGTGGATAAGGACTGGAATGTGGTGCTGCAAGGGTGGATGAGTATGAGGGCTCCAGCCATCTGAAGAGGACATACATATTAAAATGAAATGCAAAGGCTCATACCTAGGAACAATAAGCCAGAAGTGCATTGGTAGGCAACAAGTGAAGAGAAAAAAAATCTTGAGTTATGGTGGTGGCTAGTGGGCTGCTGATACAGTGTGTTATTGAAAAATGTAAATATGGCCTAGAATCAAAGAGAAGGGTGGTTTCCAGTGAACCCAAAGAGCTTTAGCAGTTCCGACCTGAGTCTTGCTAAGCATTTGCTTAGAAGGCTGCACTCAACACTGTTCTTTTGCCTTAGGAAGTGTTGAGTGTGGTCTGGAAGTGGAAAAGCACTAGTGTACTTGGGGAAGCCAGCTGTAGCATACCAGAAATATGATCTAGGGTGCAGGAGAGTGACAATGCAGAACTTCTAGAGGGGAAGCAGCCATCTGAGATGGAAAGTAGAGATGGAATTTTGGGAGAGAATCCCTCTATTCACTGTAAAACTAATTATAGACTGTATCATGTTCTTAATTATAACACAAGACTGGAGATAATCGTTCAGGAGGCCCTGTGTCCTTCTCACATCTGCATGAGATAATCATATGCAAATACTGGCTCATCCATTCCTCTCCCACCTGCACTCTACCTGGACTGGATGCAGCTCCAGAAGTGATGTTACATGATCTGTCATATGTCTTATGATATCCAAGCATAAACCACCACGTAGTGTTCTTGGGGTGAAAGGAATGAAGAGCAGCCTTTTCGCTGCATGCCCTGTGCAGACATTGGTACAATGCTGGTTTATCAGTGAGGAAGTGAGGCCTTCGGCCCTCCACTAGTCTTCTTCACCTGATGCTTATTTTCAAATTGAATCCAGACACTTTACTCTGATCACAATAGTCTTCCTGGAAGAGCTGAGTCTGTGAAAAAACACTGTAGGAAGGACCAATTTTGGAGCAGAGGTGGATGGACGAGCTCCCAGGGCTCCTTTAAGACCAGTGAGAAGGGTATGACCATGAAAAATGCAGTGACCACAACAGGCCTGGTTTCACTTTGTGCAGACTTGATTTGTGGGTCCTTCAGAGTGAAATGTTGACCTGAAAGAAAGGCACAAAGCCATGATGCTCCTGTGATTTCTTCTTCTGTAGGACAACCATCAGAATGAAGAAGGGAGTGCAGGAGGGAGCAGGGAGGGAGGCAGTATGAGCATCTGAATTATGTCCCTGAAGGACCCTACTAGGGCAGACTTTCAAGTACTCGTTTTTACAGCACGTTCTTTAGCAACAATTTTTTTATTTAACCAATGTGTTGACAAATCAATCCTGATCTGATTTTGTACATTGCTTTGATTCTTCAGGCAAGTCTTGGATATGTAGCCAGATTCTTAATATAGAAGCAACTGGAAGTAGGTCATTTCCGCCCTTCAAATACCATTAAAAAGCTCCACTCTGCTATGGAAGAAAAGGAAAATGTTCCCTGTCTTTCATCTTCCTAGGTTTCTGCTGTGCAAAGCGCTCTGTGAAAATAAATTGGCATCAAATAAAAATTGCTATTTCCTTTTTCCTTCCATTTTACTCTTCATAAGGACAGTTTTAATGAAATCCATCTATTTAGTTTGTGGGATTCTAGTAATGTACCTTCTCATTATACCATAAATAGTGGCAAAGCAAGAATCTTACAGCTGTAACTTTTAAATCAAAGTTACGGGTTTTCTAATGGATTCCATAATACAGATTTCAAAGTTTACAGTAGTGTAACCATAGACAAACACTGTATCCTTCCCTCCTTTGTAATTCAGCTGCTCTTCATTTTCTCCTGCAGCTTCATATGGTTTAAGCATCTGGGCCTTCGGAGCTGTTCCATGCCTGCTTGCCTTGTTAGTGGGTTTGGTACTGGAGCCTTCAACTGAATGCCAGAGTCCTTCCCTTTGTGTTCCTCAGTGACGTACACAAAACTTTGAGGTGGTGCAAGAACAGAGGGATTCATGGCTAATAAATACTTCATCTAAATGGGTGAGTGTTTGAGCTGGGCTGTTAGCTTAATTCTAACCATAAGGAGCAATAACCACAGCATGCTTTGGGTGGGAGAAGACATCAATCACTGTCACTTTTCAGTAGAGGAAAATGAGAGGCGAGGGAAGAAGCTGGGGTAGATTTTAGCTTTTGGAAGCTAGGATGTAAGCTTTTCACCCAGGATAACTCTCTTCTGAGTTGCTAATGTTCCTAATATTTTATTTCAGTGGTAAAATTACTCCTGTTACTAGGTAAAATAAGACAGTTAACAGATGTATTCTGATGAAGGCCAGCCACAAATACGTTATTCAATTGTGTTACATCCTAGGAAGACCCTCACTCGTTTTGTTTCCTGGGGGTTTTAGGGAGTTTTTCCACAGAAACTCCCTTGACATGCCAGAATTGACATACTTCTGTTATGCTCTGAACTTTATTTTGGATTATTTAATTTAGGAAAAAGCCTTCTGCCTTCTGTCACAAGACGACATGCTGCTATATCAAGCATTCCATAATTTCAGAAGCTTCTTTCTCATGGTCATTTTAAACTTAATTTACATCACCATTAGTAGACAATGAGAAGATTTGTGTTTAAATTACTGTAACAGTTTTATCAGGGGGAGTGATTCCTTGACAGAATTATTTCTGACATGGAAATTATTTGGTCCCTTAGTAAGTTTTGCAGTCACTGTTTTACTTGCTGAGGTTGAGCTCCTGGGTCTGCAGATGGCAGGAGTAGTTTTGCCCTTGATGCCAGAATTTTGATACGCTACTTTCTGTCTTCAATACAGTCTATCTCCCCTCAACTCTCATTTCCCTGACAGTCTCCTCGGTATTCCTATGATTATTAAAAAACTCATTGACACTGTCCCTTCCTATTTGGTTTTTGGACACTATGTGAACCCAGGGAAATTTCATTTTCATCAGCAGCATTACTACTGTCACTAGCACAGGGAAAGAGGCAGTTGTGACACCGCATCGCTGTCTGTACCCATTACCAGTAGACGAAAGAGATCTCCTATATGTCTTATTTGTTTAGAGGGGAGGCTTTTTCAATTGCAAAGCTTCAGTCTCTTAAATATATTCACCATAGATGCTTTTTCTCACAGACATATTCTGCCACTTTGAAGAAGCCGAGTTTTTGTAAATAAACCACCTTTTCCTCTTTATTCTGAGAAACTACTGCCATTCAAACAAGTTGAAACTTCTCTAAAATCTCTCCCATTGCCCAATTTGTTCAAGAGCCAGCTGAGTCATGTAACAATATATAAATGAGAATGAAATGAGAAGGGTATGTGCTTTATATTTTCTCCTAATCATTTTTACTCTGTGCATGTCCACTTCAGATTTATGCCAGAGTAGATTTTGAATAGGAGAGCTGACGCAATCCGTCAGGATCTCCTAATAAAACTATTTTAATCTGTCGTATTTTTTTTCCCCTTTGTCATAACTTTTCAAGTTTTAGTGGCCTGATCAGGTTGGAAATATTCTGTTTGTACCTTTTGTAAAAGCATGGATGATATTCCTAAACTGAAATGATCATAAACAGTTTTACCACTCACTTCACTGGACTTAAGGATGTTTTCTGCATCAACAGGAAAAACTGTAATACCTTTTCATAGTGCTTTTTATTCACAAAAGAAAAACAGAAGAAAACCTCAGCTTTTAAAGGCAATAAAAATGAATAGCTTCATAATGTATTTTTCCCAAGAAAAACATTTTCTAAACATAACTGTTTAACTGAAAAACGCCTTTTTTTCCTCAATTTTTAATTTCAGCCTGACTTTAACCTGTGATTGCTTGAATGGTTTCTTATGCTTTGTTGATCTTTATTTTTTCTTTTCTTTGAATCTTAGTTCTATTTTTAGCTTGTTTTGGTTTATTATTGATTTCTATTTTTGTTTTCTTATCTATGTGAACTTTATGTATGTTTTACCTTTTTTTCTTTTATTCTATTTATCTCTCCATCATTGGAGGTCTCTGTTCCCTCTCCTACTCTACCATCTCTCCTGTCCTTAATCATACTGCTGCTCTTATTACTGAGGAGGTGACAGGAACCTCAGAATATACTTAAGAGTATCCTCTTTTTTCAAAATCTGAGATTTTCAAAGGTACTAAGGTACCACCATTTAGCATACAGCTGCTAGGGAAAGAAGGTAATTTGCCAGGTGACTAGGGACTGACTGTAATACTATAAAATGGAAATGGACAGTGTAAAGCACAACTCTTGAGCTGTTATTAATAATGTATGTATTGGAGGAAGAGAAGATTGACAACCATTACATTTGGCCTCAGTACTGGTGAGACTCGGCATAAGGTGGAGCTCCAGTGGACAGCTGTTGTGTGCAAATCCAGCAGAAGCCTGGGAGAATATTGAATGATTTTACTGGATCTTTCTCATCTATGCATGCAGAACCAGTAGGTTGCTTTGATAACTGCAAAGCTTTAGATAAATGTCTGAGAGGTGATATTTGGAATAGTAGCTAAGTTGCAATTTTGGTACACATGTAAAAGGATTGTGAGCTAGAAATCTGATCCAGCCCTTGGGAGCACACCTGATGCAACAAGTCCCAATGATGATTGGCAAAAAGACATTCTTGGTTGCTTGAGTTGATGTCAGGGTATGCAACAGAAGCTCATGTTTGACTAAACTCCTGTTAGTAGCCTGCCTTCTGCTTAATGGTGCTGAGAGATTAGACTTCCCCTTGCCTCAGTTCTTCAAAAGTTTTGTTTCTAGGTGTGTGATTTCTAGGGTTCCTAACACATAGTAGTCACGTAGGATTCATTTTAACACACTGGTATGTGTGTGTTTGGGAGAAGACAGTTGAGCTGTCTTTTGAGTAATAGCCAGAAATCAAAGGACTTTTTCAGAAAGTGGGAGATTTAGATCCTAAGGACTTCTCAACTCCAAAGAGCTTTAACAGCATTGTGGACATAAGTTGGATAATCTGCACTTGGATGAGTTCTCTAGTGATCTTCTCTAAAGTATCCTGAAACGCAATGCCCTTTTCTATTATTAGTGTTTCACATTATCACAAGTTAACTAAATATTTTTGAAGCACAGAAAAAACCCCTCCTTTCTGCCTGATAATTATGTCTATTGCCTTGGGAGATGGGAAAGCATATTTCCCATGTGTGATTATTTCCAGGTATTGTCTTGTGTTTTAATATGAAGTGAGTAAAAGCAATGAGGGATTGAGCATACCCTCTTTAATATCAGTCTGCAGCTTGTTTTATCAAACATTTATTAAAGAACAAGCTGATGTAAATTTAAAACTCTGAAATAAATGGAATTGAAGTTCCTACTGGTGTGGACATTATTTTACTTGTTGAGCTGTTAGGGGAAAATGTTAGTCCTTCTCCTTAAATCTAGTTTTTGTTTCTGAAGCTCTAACTACAGATATTTTAAAGGAAGTACTTTCTTTCTAAATCAAACTTTCTTCACAGTCTGTGACACCCTCTTTTAGAAAACTTCTTCTTTCAGACAAAACAGTGTTATTATTTCTAACCACTCTGCACTGCTTTGTTTCCTTCAAATCAGTCATTAAACTGAGAAAATAGATTGCTTGAACTTTTATGCTTACCTGTTTAAATCATTTACTTCTTGATAAGTGAAATGAAGACTAACTGCTTTGAAAAATGTGTCTTTCTTCTGGTACACAAAATTAAAGTGGCTCACCGGACTGCCTACTCTTATTTTTGAAATTTTGTTAACTGTAGGAACACAGTGGTTGATGTGTCAAAGTGTTTGCCACTGAAGAATAAAAATCTGCATGCCTACACTGTAGAACACTCGCCTTCTCCCAGACAGCCAGGTCTTCTCATGATCTTTGTTACTGACCAGATATGGCCAAACACATCAGCACTGAGAGATGTAGTTGATTATGTCAAAAAGAGAATTCAAACCACATACCTAAAAAGTTGTCTGGAAACACTTTTGATATGTCACTAAACCTGAAGGCTACTTGTTTTTGCATTTCTCCCATAAGTGACCATCCCTCACTCCTTCCAACTAATTTGTTAAAACTATTCATCAGCATAATCTTGACAGCTTTTCAATTCAATGTCATTAAATGTTTCAGAAGCACCAGCTCCCTTACACTAATAAGGAAATTGATCTTGGCATCCAAATTACTTCTGACTTCCACACTGGATATCTTCAAGTAACTACTCAGCTAATTCTCTTGTAGTTCATGTGAGTTACTTCATATCTTTTAATCCTGTTAAGAAGAGAATAGTGATTATTTAGTTAAGGAGCTCATTGGAAAAATGATCTAAACTGTGCTCTGAATCCTTAAATAAAGCCCATAATTGAATTATGTACCGCTTGGGAGACACTTCTGTGCTTTTTCCAGCAAGTCAGCAAGGACTATCAGTTTCAAATCTATTTAGCTTTGATGGCAAACACAAAGAAGGATGTTATTCTTTGTCAATGTTTCTTATTTTTCCCTATGTCACCACTGAATTGCCAATTTAGGATTGGATGTATTCTTAAAAAAGTATTATACAGTTGTAGTTCTTTGAGCAAACTGAAGCATCTGTCAACTCAGATTGAGGACAGCTTGACTATTGAACTCCAAATCTTTGTGACTCTGAAAAAACAAACTTTTAATTTTATTTTTCTTTTGAATGTAGAAGCTGATGTACTGTTGCTCTCTTAAACTGCATTACCCCCAGTTCTTTAAGGAGAAAATGCCTTTTCACAAAACATCCATCAAAAATCAAGCTGATTAGTTCAGCAAAGGTCAAGATAGTTGAGGAGTATTTCAGAAGAATAGTGCAGAATATTTCAGAATGAAGTGCAGTGGTAAGCGTACCTCTTGAAAAGATCTGACCAGCCTTTTAGGAAGATTTATCTGCTTATCTGGTAACAAATTATGAGTCAACCCCAGTTTCTAATTTTTCTCTTCTCGTAACAATATTGCAGCACCAAGTGACAAGGCAGACCATGATGACTGGTGTTTTAAATGTCAATTTTGAACATTATTAAACTAATAGTGTTTTCTTTTTATCAATTTATTAATTCTGAAAGTGTTTTCTGAAATTTTGAGCTCTTTACAGAACTTGACCTTGATAAATAAAAGAAAAATTCAAACCCAGTGTTAATACTATAGTTAATGCTTACCTATATATCTTCAGCAATGTTATATTAGGTAAATGAAAGCAAAACAGTGTTCAAACCAGTGAAAACAATAAAAAAAAAGGTTTTCACCCTCCATTAGTGTTTTTAAAAAGCAGTTTTATAAAGCTGAAAACAATTAAGAATGAAATCGTTTGGGAGAAAGCTTTCAAACAGAAAAATGTGAATGATAATTGGGAGCTGCTTAGGAATATTTTACCAAATGCTCCAAAAGCCACAATTGAGAGAGGAGGTCATACTGTTTTTGTTTTTCTTTAAAATACCACCCAAAGAAAACAAAATAAAATCCTGGCTCAAAGGGAAAGTCAAAATAGATATGAAACAAACAAACAAACAAACAAACAAACAAACCCAAACCAAATCCATCCACAGACAGGAAAATGAAAATTTATATAAAAATGGAAGAATAGGAAATTTGGTAGTGGTACAAGTCAGATGGTAGGAAGCATTGAACACCTGTTAAAGTAAAAAAAAAAAAAAACAAGCACGCAAAACAGGACCTGGACAGGATGGGGAGTTGGGCAGGGAGGAATCTAATGAAATTCAACAAGAGCAAGTGTAGAGTCTTGCATCTGGGAAAGAATCACCCCATGTACCAGTACAGGTTGGGGAATGAACTCTTAGACAGTGGTGTAGGGGAAAGAGACCGGGGGGTCTGAGTGGACAGCAGAATGACCATGAGCCAGCAATGTGCCCTCGTGGCCAAGAAGGCCAATAGCATCCTGGGATGTATTAGAAGGGCTATGGGCTGTGGAAATCTGAGAGAGGTTCTCCTCCCCCTTTACTCTGCCCTCGTGAGACCACATCTGGAATATTATGTCCAGTTCTGGGCCCCTCAGTTCAAGAAGGACAGGGAGTTGCTGGAGAGAATTCAGAGCAGGGCCACCAAGATGATTAAGAGTGGAGCATCCCCCTTCTGATGAAGGCTGAGGGAGCTGAGGCTCTTCAGCTCGGAGAAGAGGAGACTGAGGGGTGACCTCATTAATGTTTACAAATACATAAAGGGAGGGTGTCAGGAGGATGGAGCCAGGCTGTTCTCAGCAATGTCCAATGATAGGACAAGGGACAATGGGTACAAGCTGGAACATAAGAAGTTCCAAAGAAATAAAAGGAAGAATTTCTTCATTGTGAGGATGATGGAGCATTGGAATAGGCTGCCCAGATGGGTTGTGGAGTTTCCTTCTTGGAGACATTCAAAACCTGCCTGGATGAGTTCCTGTGTGACCTACTCTAGGTGGTCCTGCTCTTGCAGAGGGGTTGGACTAGATGATCTTTTGAGGTCCCTTCCAGCCCTTGAGATTCTGTGATTCTGTGAACTGCAGATATTTTCTAGAGTTTAGAGGAAAGTTTTAAAATATACTAAGAAATCTTGCAATTGTATTGCTGGTAAAAGAAAGAGGTAACTTGTTTGTAGTGACACAAAGAGACTGAACTGTTCAGTAAATAGTCACATCTTGAATATAGAAAAAGAGCCAAGAGATGTATTGACATCAGTAATGCAGTTAAGAAGGACACTGAACACATCCCATTCAAAGTTGTCATGGTTTAGATCCATCCAGGGACAAAAACATCATGATTAGACTCAAGTACCACAGACTTAAGAATTCCTAAAGGGCAGGAAGGGCTTAATTGCCACTTATGGTCCAGGACAAAACAGACCAGGCTGCTCGACTTGGGGAAGAAAACAGAAATAATTTAATCCACCACCAACTAAAACACAACCATAAACTCCCATAACCAACACAAAACAACAGAGAATGGTACAATGATGAAGAGCAGAACCAGCCCTTTAAGACCACCTTCTCCCCACCCCTCCCCTCTTCCTGAGTACAGAGCCCTCATCCCGATGTCTTTTTCTCCTCCCCCCATGAATAGCTCAGGGGGCAGGGAATGGGGATTTCAGTCAGTCTATTCCCAATGGCTTCTGCCATTTGTCTCTCCTCAGAGCAGGTGGGCTTCTCGCTAATCCTCCAGCACGGCCTGTGCCATGGCTGCCTCCTCACACAGTCTCTTGCCCATCTGGGTGCAAACACCTAGAGCTGCTGGTGGCTCTCAGGCCTGCCATGGTGCTGCATGGGCTGCAGGGGCACAGCTGCGTTCTCATCACGGGTTGCAGAGGGGTCTCTGGTCTAGTGCTTCTCCTTCCTTCCTCCTCCTCTGACTGTGGGGTCCATATGGTTGCCTCCATCTTGTACCACTCCTACACGTCCTCCCAAGCACTTCATATTCCCATCCTTAAATAGTACTGGCAGAGGTGGCAGATTGGCCCAGCCACACTGGAGGTGGGTCTGAACCCAAGAGCCGGGGTAAGACCAATAACTCTTTACTGGGTCTGCAGTGCAACCCTCTCCCCCTGTTACCAAGCAAAAGTGGCTCCTCAAAAAAACATGAGAAAAGTGTATGTTATAAAACCAGATAGCTTCATGAACCTCCTTCTAAATATTTGTTCTTATGTAAAGAAAATATTACTCCACGTCAACGTTTTAAAAGATCAAGAAGGTGACTCCAATAGCTGGAGCAATTGTGAGAAGGTGCTTAAGAACTTTTAGATGAAAAATGAAGAATCCTAGTGTCAGTATCAATTAACATAGGTTTATGGGAAACAACTTTTGATGCCCTATTTTTAAAAATTAAATACGTTTGGTTGATAAAGACAATGGCACCAAAGTATTTTGGCATTTGTCATTCTGGTCATAGAATAATAGAATCTTTATGGTTGGAAAAGACCTTTAAGATCAGCCACAAACCTCATACTGCCAAGCCCATCACTAAACTAAACCATATCCCCCCCAACTTCATTTATTCATCTTTTGAATATCTCTAGGGATGGTCACTCCACCAGCTCCCTGGGCAGCCCGTTCCAATGCTTAATAACCCTTTCAGTAAAAAAAATATTCCTACGACGTGAAAGAGACAATCAGTCATATAGAGTAGATTAAAACCTTAGCATCAGTTCTCAAATTTTAAGAATCTCAGGTAGCTGTCATTGACAAGAGGACAGATGCTTCTTGACCTTTACATCGGTAAAATTTTCCTCACTGATACAAAAGAAAATACAAAATTTACTTCTGAGAGAGTTCCCAGAGGACATAGACTGGGCATGAAGAAAGCCATACAAAAAGAAAGGCTAAGAGTACTGATGCAAAGAGAGAGAGAGAGAGAGAGAGAGAGAGAATAATTTAATTTCACACAGGAATGTCTTTCATCCAAGAACAAAAAGTTACAGCAATGCAACAGAGGAGCTAATGACTGTGCAAAAGTGGTGACAGTTCTCTGAATGGACTCAGAGGATGACTCTTCTGAGAAGTTTGATTTTTTCAGTCTAGCAACAAAAGATTCATTGGTATGGCTAGCAAATACAGTCATGGGATGTCTATTGCACTTCAGGGCAAGCCTGTTTTGGATATGAATTCTGAGAAGTCCTGTGAGAGGGTCAGTCTGGATAGTCCATTACAATCTGTGAAACTGTAAAGAAAGAAATGACCATCCAACCTAGGAAATCCACAGAGGGAAGGGATCTACCCAGATCTGAAAATATTGCTGCAGATGTCACTACTCACATAACATTTGGAGAGTTTTACTCTAATGTAATCCATCTCTGCAAAAATGACACATCTGTTTCCACTTTCTGTTCCTTATATTATCTTTGTAACATCACTGTAGACTCCATCTGGAACTTAAACTCTAATTTTTTTAAAGCTGCGTTCCTGATAAAATCTGGCATTGTAATGATTTGAAGGCAAGGATAAGCTTGGAAAATGGAACATTTTCTGTTTCCTGCCCATGTAACTATGGCCCTTCCCTCTCTACAGGAACACATGGTAAAGATATACACAAATGTGAATGCATTTAAGCTATCTCTATGCTGTAAAGAAAAAAACCCAACCCACAATTAGACTAAAAACATAAATCCTTTCTCTGTGTTAATGAAATACCTACTAATTCTAAAACCAAAGTAAAATGTGCATTTTGAGAAGAATTTTAGATACTAATAAGTGTGATTTCTAACATCGTAGTGTTAATAATCGTTGTGCCGTTGCTTTATTTTTATGTTTTAATATCTCCCTTAGCTTTGTAGTGAATCCAGACTGTTGGGGCTTGGTCTTGTCTTGCTGTAGTTTAAAGGAATTTTGACATTGACTTCAGTACGAGCCAACTCTACTTTTACTTTTGCTTTGCAGCCTCTTTTAATTTCCTTTACTGCATGCATTAGCCCAGATGTAATACTCCTAATCCTGTTATGGAAAGATCCTTTTTAAATTTCAGCATTTGACTGTTTCAGTGGAAGTGTGAATGAATATATTTTTTGTGGTTTTTGATGATTAATACTGTCGGGAACTATTAAACTGTATCCTCTAGCTGTTTACATATGCATTTAACTTGGGAAAAATATATTTGGAAATCTAAAAAGGTTCTTGAATAATGACTGAAAGCAAGAAAGGATAAATGTGATTACTGGAAAACCTCTTTGGTCTCATGTTTCCTCTAGAGGTCTCAGTACAAAGCCTACTGGGGTCAATGGAGGCTTGGAGTGCAAGCATTCTTCCAGTGCCTTTGGTTTAGCAATAACAGTGACTTATTAATCTTCTGTTGCTAGACTATGGTGGATATCTTCCCAGGAGAAAAACCAAGTGCTAATGTTTTGCTCAGGGAAAAAGAGGAGAAGAAAAGTAATAATAATAATAATAATGTAATAAATCGACTGAATGCCCTTTAAAATGAAAGGGGGTTATTCAGGAGGGGTTTCTGGTAACTTAGCAATCTCTCTGTGCATTTTACCTAGCTAGATAGTCAGGCACTTCAGGCTTTTTTTGGGTAGGAAAGGAAATAATAAGCAATACCAATCATATGACAAAGTTTGCACATGGAATAAAACAGGACAACTCCAAGGACTGGAGACCACTTCTAATCCAGGTTCAGAGCTTAGTTTAATTTAGGTATTTTTATGGAGGAAGAGAAAGGAAATATTTTGCAGCATCACATATGGTTATAACAGAACTATCTCTGGACTTCTTTCTTCTTTTGTTCCCTTGTGCTCCTGTTTCCTGCTTCAGGTTTGGGAAGGAAGTGCACTGCAGCTCCAACACAATGACCTAGTCCTTCACGGCGTGCAGGAAAGGCCTGAGAACCTGTTAACAGTGGTGGTCTGGAAACATCCTTTTTCTCCTTACGAGAGCTGACAAGACATAACTCATCCTTATGACTTCACTCTTGCTTTTTCCCAGTGACTTCTCTGTGTGACGACAATACCCAATTGGCATTTTGTCTGGTAAAAGCCAGCTAGCATCTTGGGGCTGTGGTCATTCCTTCACCTTTCCCATCAAAGACAGAGAAGATTTTAAAGTATTTTTCCGTACACAAACTAAACAAATACTTAGTCAATAATAATACCATCAAAGGACTTTTTATAAGGGCTATTTAACCCTTACAAAGGTCTGCCTTTCAGGAAAGACTAAGCATGGAAGATAAAGTTCCAAATACATTACAAAGGCAAAAAGAAATAAAAAATCAGTCCTTCAAAGAGTAAGAGATTTCTGTTGGCTTTAGAGAACACTGAGTCAGCTCTCTAGTCCCTTCATGCTGTCTTGGTTGTCAAGTGATACTGAAAATAATCATAGCATTCTTGAAGATTGTTCAAGTGAACAGGGCAAAGTGGGTGTGTATGTATACATGTAATGTAGATTCTGTATGTTAACAACTCCTCAGTAATCAAGAATGCTGTGTGATTCCCTAGCAAGCTGCTGAGTGTACACATTTTCCTTTTTAAAAGTTTTTTTAAATTATTATTTCTGAGGGCTATGCCGTCACAGTGAGCCTTCTGTAAACAAACTCTCCATATGTGAAAGTTATCTCTTACTAGAAGTGAATTTAAGCTAAAGAGGAAAAATCTTAGGGCTAGGATTTAGTAATACATATAGTCTTCTGAAGATTTTAAAAAGATCAGTTGGAAAAAAAAAAAAGTACACACAACAGTTCACTTTTTTGTTACCAATTCAAACCGGGCTTATACTGAAAAAGACTGAAAGTTGCCAACACAGGGTAAATAAACTAAGTCTGCAGTAGCAGGGTAGTTGCAGAGATGAGTCCATCCCAAAACCTGCCTTCATGGCTAGCAGTTTGCAGTAGAGGCATCTACTTCTGTTCTCAAGTAGAGAAAATGGAATGTCATTTTAATTCAAAAAGAGTTAGCTCAAGGACTGCTGTTTTAACTCGCTTTTAGCCGGATGTGAAACACTAGGTAGTGTGTCAGAGGTGGAATTGCAGGCCAATAGGATCTGGCTAAGTGCACTGAGCTCTATTTTCAACAAAGCATTTATTACCATATTATCGAAAGGTTGTTGCAAGCATAAATGGCAATATAACTTGGGTTTTGATTCACAGTTTATATTAAGACCCCTTTGAACCTTTGTGGGAGGAAGATAGAAAATTAAAGTGAAGATGAATAGGAATAAGCTGAGTATACATTACAACTTCATGCTGTTCAGACCATGAAAATTGTACTCACTGCAAGTGGGAATTCATTGTCTTTAATCAGTGCTCATGAGTATGAATTTTCTGCAAAGCTTTTTCAAATGTCCTTTGATTTATGCAAAAAATCTTTAAAGAATTTATCAAATTTTCTTGAGGCAATTTCTGATATATGAAACTAAACAATCCGAAAATATTAAATTGTTTTACTGTTTAAGCAAAATTGACCCATGGAAAGGGAATGTATTAGCACTTTTGTACAGTCAGGGTGGCATTGAACTGACTTGGGCACTATATCAAATTATCTGTTTGCCTTTATTTTATATCACTACAGAAATGGAACCGACAACCTGATGTAAGATTTTCCTGTTTGCAGAAAGGACAAAGAAATAATCCACAAAGTCTGGGTTTAATTTTGATTTATTTGACACTTTTTAACATTAAAAAAACTAGTTTTAAAATGAAAATTTTATCTGAGCAAAATCCCAGACAAAATGTCAATGTTTATTTTTTTAGGCTAAACACGGATTTGCAACACCTTGGGTTTCCAAGAAACTGAAATATTTCCTACAGATTCTACAACTTATCAAAAAGTTAATCCAGTATTAATCTTAATTGGCACTGATATGAATGTGAGAGGAGTATTGGGCCACATGTTCCCATTTGCTCATTTTAAGCCTTTTATGAAGTATTTAATTTCAGTACAATCATATCAGATTTGAGATATCCATGGATCTGCTCTGAGATCAACAAGCTAGAAACATTTTGAAAGGTGGTGTTTTGAAAGGAGTACATGTGTTGTGTGTGTGTGTCTGTGTGTGTACGCACATGTGCACCTTTGAAGGTTTTCTTTGAGACTATGGATTGTGATTTCATCCAATTTTACATAAGATGAAGTTTACATAAGTTTTAATGGAAGCTTTGATGATTGATACAAGAAAATAGCTTTCATTAATCAAATTTAGAAGGCAGAGGATGGCTTAGCAGTAGGTGCGTGCTTACGTTCATACACATGCTTTAGTTCCAGTGTACTAATTTTCCCAGTATTTTTCCTCCCAACTCAAGAACATGATGTTCTCTTTGAAAGATTGACATTGATAAGACATAAAGATATTTCTTTCAAAAGATACTGAACCCACCCTTTCACTGTTTTTGTTACTTGATGCCACTTTGAAAATTTTCAGAAGCCATCAACTCTGGAAATGATCAAAAGCAAGAACTGCAGCATTACAGAGAAAGATTTATTGTTTAAAATGAGTGAGGATGATCATTCAAGGATTGCTTTAGCACCATTCAGTTCTGAAGGGCCAGGAAAACATGATGCAACTTCATAGGCATTGCAAAATGGATTTTTACGAAAATAATAACAATAGTAATAAACAGCTCCGCTTAACATTAGGATTTTTCTGATAATGAAACTCATACTGATGGAAACAGATACTAACAAGAGTCAAACACCAAGAGATTGTCACAGCAAGATAACAAAAGACATGGTCTTTTCCCTTTCTGCTGTTGGACCACAGGAAAATCTTAGCTCCAGCAAAATCAAGAGATTTTTTATGAAGTTCAATTGATCTTGGTTTTGAGTTTGCTGCTTTTCTTTTTTTTCAATGTATGATGTATGAAGAACTTAAATCTCTATCTTCATGTGCATTTAATGAGTAAATAATAACAGTACCTAACCTCCTGATCTTAATTAGTCAGTTGATTATCTGTGTGGAAGATAAATTACAGAAAAATGAAATTAAAAACACCCAGCAATTTTAGGAGCTTGCTCAATCAGGAAATGCAGATTTGGAAGGATTTCTAATAATAAACTAGGTGCACATGTTACTAAATCTATAAGCATCCCAAGTCTTTTAAAAGGAGTCTTTGAGTATCACTGTATGGTTTGAGGCTGGAGTTTCATCCATAGTTCTTGGTTCTCTCCACCTATATATACAAGCCAGAATACTAACAATGTTTTCATAACATTTCTGGGTGTTTGATTGTGTTTTGTATAGTCTATGGTCTTTGCCACATTGTGTTGTCATGTTTTCTACAAAAAGCACTGTTTCTTGTGTAGTCTTCTGAAGAGAAATTACTTACATTTCCATAGATTTGGCATTATTGCTGTTTGACAGTGGGTCAAAGACAATATTGCATATGATCTTTTTCTTCACAGTAGTCTTTCTGAACTCTTGAAAGGTTTTTCTTTGGAAACTGTTGCTAACTCAGTAAAAGAGAGGCAGCCAGCCCTAAGCTGAGTCAAAATCCTTCAGCTTCCTTGTGCAACAGAATGTGGTTGATGTCCTTGTGTGCTATGATGCACCACAATATGCTCTGGAAATGAAAAGAAACAGAAAGAGCTCTGAACATGATATTCTTTTCTGGTGAAAATTTTCACCAGCTCTGAACGTGATGTTGTTCAGCTGGTGAAAGTGTTTTTAGCTTTCATTCTTAGAAACTTCAAAAAGCTTGGAGATGTGTTCTATAGTTAAACTATATACCCTCTCACACAGATGTGTTTAGTTGTAATGGAGAGCTTGTGTCAAGCTACAACTACTTGGGCACTCTCAGCAGTAGATTTGCTGTGATCTCATAGCACATGACCAGAAGTCATCCTTCTTATGTGACCCCAGGGGCTTGACAGGATCCATCCTTTTAAGGATCATTATTGGAAAGTCCTTTCTGAGGTCAGTATATTTCCTTTTTACCTGTTATCAGGATGTTGATCTTGCAACCCATTCACTAGTGAAGCAGAGGAAAAACAACTGCTATAAGACCATCAGCATTACCATTTTAGTTTATATTGGGAGTATCTGAAACAAGTCCCGTGTTATGCTCACTTCTTGAAGTTTGTTTGCTCCAAGACCACATTGCAATGTGGACCAAACTGGAGAATTTTGAAATCAGAAGACGACATCCAGACAGGCTCCTCTTTCACTTAAACCACTTTTGATGTATTGGGCCAGACTAGAGCTAGTCTGCAATAAAATCACCTCTACTGAGGAAAGCAGAGAAGCTGGGTCCTCAGAAAGAAATTTTTGTCTCTGAAGATATGCTCCTATGACAATCAACCAATGTGCTAATGCAGACACAGACAGTATCTCAGTTTTTCATTGTGAACATAGATAAGCATTGGTGTTTCCTGGAAAGTAGTGACTGAGCAGCTTTGCATCATGGTATCTTGTACCAACAACTTTACTTTAGAGCTTTACTCTACTGTATCAACCATCTAAGCATGGATGCTTCCCTCCTTGGCTGCTTCTCGTGACTCAAAGCAAAGGCTACAACTTCCTTCCTATGCGACGATAGACTGACCATCTGCCACACCTCTTTGCTGATGGATTGAAGTGTTTTCAGGCCTGAAGTTGCATTCACTCCAGCTGCTACTAATGTATACAATTTTTACTAGTCAAGAATAAAGGGATTTAAGGGAAGAAAGAATAAAAGTGAATTGTTAAAGGAAATCCTGCCATTGGTTTCCACAATTTCCCTCTATTGTTGAACGTTACACAGATGCTGGAGTAAATTTCTACTGAGATGGGAATCCCACATTAACTATCGCAATCTAAGTTTGGTCATGGACAGCAATTAAATCATACTTCCTTCTTGTTTGAACAGCCAGAGCATACAGTGATATTTCAGACATTTTTTCTGAGAAAGCATGCATAGTACTTCCCACAGGTCACTGTCCTCTGAAGTGGGCCAGAAGGATTGAAATAAAAATGTTGAACCTTCCTTAAACTCTCTGGCAGCTCCTATGGAGTTGCATAGAACAAAATGCTTGCCAAAACAAATAACTCACATAAGTACCATCTTTTTTTTCCCCTTCTCTACATTTTTAGATTAATTTGTATGGAGCTGCATTCCTTCATGATACTGCTGATTTTGCCCCTGATGAATTTAGGAAATTTGTGAGAATCCCTTCTGATCCTGAAATGCTTCTCAAATCACTGTTCCCTAAAGGCAGAAATTCAGTGTATGGGGCAATCCCTCTTTTAAATGTGGTGCTTAAAAGAGGTTTTAGAAACCTCATTGCAAATCAGTTCTAAGACTCCTATATCTGTAAAGGGAATTTGTGGTCCTCTTCCACTATCCAGACATGACATTATTTTTGCAGTCTTGATTTTCTGCTTGAATGTGAATACCCTTTACAAGGTGAATACGGATCCTGAATGTTCAATGTGATCCCTAGTTCTGCTTATGAAAGGCACAAAAATTGTCCCAGTGAGACATCATCCAAAGAAAGAATTTAGGTAATAGGTTTAGCTGTTAATACTTGTTAATACACTGCAGATGCAATGAGTAGAAGGGTAGAAAGACAAGCAGCAACCCAATTTGTAAAATGATACAACAGGCAGTGTCTTTAATATTTTTTTTTTTTTTTAATTAAGAGAGGGAAAGAATCTAAAAACTGTCTGAATGTAGCCTGCAGAGTTTTCCTTCTGAGGACAGTCTCCCAGCTGTGGTAAATTTGCTGGTCCTCTGCCTCCCACCACCCTGTGTGCTGCTGCAATTGGCAGTGCAGGGATAAGGGACACACAGGAGACTCAGCTGTGACAGGACACACCCATTATGAGCAGTTACAGGCTCCACCTATGCCAATCTTAGCTCTGTAGCTGAAATTACTAAAGATGTTGGCATTGTTGGAAAAGCTGGCTTCAGAAGTTTCCAGTCTTCCTCTCTGCACTGGTGCCTTGTATCCCCCAAGCTAGATTTTACCATACCCCCAGGTTATACTTCTGTGACAAATTAAACCAATCTGAGTCAGCACAACTATGGTCTCATCTTAATACTTTGCTCTGGCTCCCTCACCGTCTCTCTTGTACTACCACTAGCACTGAGAATGCCAGGAAACTGTATAGAAAGCCCTAATAGGTTTCTGTTAAGCCATTTGAACCAGCTCTGAGTCACTGGGAACCATTAGTGCCAGCATAAAAGGGGTGGAGATTGCAAGAGAAAAGGGAGAGAGGGAGGGAGGAAAGAAAGAAAGAAAGAAAAGAAAGAAAGAAAGAAAGAAAGAAAGAAAGAAAGAAAGAAAGAAAGAAAGAAAGAAAGAAAGAAGAATGGATGGTGGCAAAGCTGGTTTAGATTGGTTTAAGCTGTTGAGAAATCTCACCCTCCTTGAATAAGAAGAAAAGCATGTGGGGCTACTCAGTGAGCTGAATTACTGAAATGATCTACATTTAAAAAAAACCCCACAAAGCAAAAACACCCTTCTCGTAAAGAGTTACATTGGTGTGACTGAAGGGGCAGCAAAGTAGTTGTTCCTGTGGGGTCACTATGGCTCCCAGTTAATCCCATAAATTCATCCCATAAATTCTGTCCCATAGATTTCCTCCAGAACTAATCAGTAAATGGAACATGCAAGATCAGAAAAAAAAAAATTTAAAAGGCTTTTTTTAAACTAAAAGTTGTGGATTCTGATTTGGGTTGGAGGTGCTCAATGAGAATATGCAATTTAAATAGTCTATTCAAAGTTATTGAACATATATGTAGCTACTCTGCACCTCAGTTCAGTCAATGAAAACCTCTTTCAGGAAAGATAATTAACTTTCTTAAATGTGTTTGCCAGAAGTATTGGAATATAAATAATTTCAATGGAGTTTGAGCAAATTAAAACCAGTCTATTAGGGTGACAGCATGCTTACTTAACTCAAGATAGAGTAATGGGCTTTTCAATGTCATTCTAATTGAACTAATCTTCCCAAATTATTTTCTACATTTAATTTTAAATGTCTTCAATTATATTTTTGTGTCTTATTAAAATAAAATGACATTTATTTTATATTTTTAGATAAAGCACCATCTACTTCAAAATTCTTTTGTCTAAAACAGTTATAATTTTGACAAAATTTTATACACCAGATCAGGTTGGTGGACAGCAGAACCTTTTCCTTACCAAGCATACAGATAATCTAAATGGCTGAACAAATCTTTCCTTCCAATTTCTTTTTGGACATCTCTGTGTGAGGATACTGTTTTGCACTAAAAAGCCATTTGTAGTTAAAGTGATCCTGTAGCAACTTCCCAGGACAGGGAATGCAGTAGGATTGTCCTTAGTAACGTGTTGCATCTTAACCTTTTGCTTTTTATTGAAGAAGGATGTTAGGACATAGCAACTGGCTTGCTGGGTGCCTATTTATGGATTTTACCTCGGGTTGTTCAGAGTCTATGCATCTGTCGAGTCTTATTTGTTCTGTGGCATTAGTACCCACATCATGTGATGTTTTAATTTCCTCAGCACTCCTAGTGAGTTTCCAGGAGACAAAATTACTATGTGGCACCTGTCCTCTAACTGTGTTGGTTTGGTTAATTTGTATGTCATTATTTCTTTAGTACAGCCATTCTTTTTTGTTCCTGTGTGTAGATCTTAAAGGAGGGTTACCTTTCTTTCACAAAACAGTGCAGTTATAACAGCTCTACTTCTATTGAAGCTGACCACAGCACTGTATAATAGGTGTGGACATCAAAACTCAAATGATTTCATACCTTGCGCCTTTTTTTGTTTCTTTAGGAAATATAATCAACGGTAGCATCTTCTAAAGAAGAAACACCAAATAAAATCATAGAATCTTAAGTTTTGGAAGGGATCTTGAAAGATCATCTAGTCCAACCTGGCTGCCAAAGCAGGGCACCTAGATCAGGGCACACAGGAACTCGTCCAGGTGGGTTTTGAATGTCCTGAGAGAAGGAGACTCAACAACCCATCTGTGCAGCCTGTTCCAGTTCTCTGTCACCCTCACAGTGAAGAAATTCTTCCTTGAAGAATCAACAGAAGAGTGATGTGTCTGACTGGTTCATATGCCCTGCAAGGATGTCTTCAGAGCTCTAAAAAACAAGTTTCATCACAGGGCACAGCTATGTCACAAATCACTCATATGCTCAGATAACTTCAAAGGAGCCAATGAAATGCAAAAGTCAGCTTTGTGGCACAGTGAACTGGAACTGATGCCTTCTGCTGAGATTTATGGTTATATCTGGGGGAAAAAAGAAAGTAAATCTTTCTTCTCTGTCCTAAATGAAGGAACAGCTGCACTTATAGACAGACTTATAAAGTACTGTGGGTACTGAGCTCAGAATTCTTCCTTCTTGAGTGGGGAAAAAAAGGAAAGAAGAAACCTTTAGTGGAGTTGAAGGAGAATGTGAGCATTTTGGTGTTTTGTATTACATACTTCTGTTTCTTGTCAAGCCCTCCCCATTCCTGTTCTATTCATAGACTGCTTTACAGGAAAGCAAACTGTAATAGCATCTGAGGAATCCATAGGAAAAACAGACATTAAAGGCTCTCTTGAGTGGAACCCCAAAATGTACCATTTAAGATGCTAATTTGAATTAATGTACTTTGATATCAACATTCAGAGTTGCACCAATTTTAAGTGACTTAAATAACAGAGGTTTGTTTTCAAAATTTCTGAATGTCTGCTGTTCTCAGTGAATTCAGCAAGAAAGCAGAGCACTGGAGAGGGAAAGATTTTTTTCCACACCCATCCCCAGTTAATACTTTGGAACAAAAAATCCCCCATAGATAACTCAAAGTATCTGCTTTAAACTTCTAAAATATTGCATAGAAAGCACAGTGGATAAGCTTCAGGAGAAGAGATTAACAAAGCATTGGGTACATCTCAAGCTAAACAATATATCTTGTAGGTGTCATAGGTTGGTAGCTTTGGTCTCTCTTATTCCACTAAGATAATTTGTCAGATGACAAAAAAGGTGCCCTTCTCGAAAATCATGCCATGGAAAGTCAATGCCTGTCCAGAAGCAGTGGAGGTCCATTGGTTTACTTAATAATAGAATCATAGAATCATAGAATGGTAGGGGTTGGAGGGGACCTTTAGAGATCATCTAGTCCAACTCTTCTGCAGAAGCAGGGTCACCTAGATCAGGTTGCATAGGAACGTGTCCAGGCAGGTCTTGAAGACCTCCAAGGAAGGAGACTCCACACCCTCCCTGGGCAGCCTGTGCCAGGGCTCCCTCAGTCTCATGGTGAAATAGTTTTTCTTATGTTTAAATTGAACTTTTTTTGTTCCAGCTTCATCCCATTACCCCTTGTCCTGTTGCTAGCTACTATAGAAAAAAGGGATGCCCCAATCTCCTGACACCCACCATTTATATACTTATAAATATTCATGAGATCCTCTCTCAGTCTCCTCTTCTCCAGACTAAACAGCCCCAGTTCCTGCAGCCTTTCCTCACAAGGAAGATGTTCCAATCCCCTGATCATCTTGGTGGCCCTGTGCTGGACTCTCTCCAGAAGTTCTCTGTCCCTGTTGAGCTGAGAAGCCCAGAACTGGACACAGGACTCCAGATGAAGCCTCACAGGGCAAAGTAGAGGGGAAGTAGGACCTCCCTTGACCTGCTGACTACACTCTTTTTGATGCATGCCAGGATAGCATTGGCCTTCTTGGCCACTAGGGCATATGTTCAGTTTATTATCAACCAGGACTCCCAGGTCTCTCTCTGCAGAGCTGCTCTCCAGCAGGTCAACCCCCAGCCTGTACTGGTGCCTGGGGTTGTTCCTCCGCAGGTGCAGGACTCTGCACTTGTCCTTGTTGAACCTCATGAGGTTCCTCCCAGTTTGGTGTAATCAGTGGCATTGCCGACGGTACACTCTGTCTCCTCATCCAGGATGACGATTGGCCCCAGAACTGATCCCTGTGGTCACAGGCCTTGAACTCAATTCTGTGTCTTTATTATTGCAATATTAAACAGAATCTTTATCTCTTTCATGTGTATTTCTTGTGACTGAGTATGGTATTTCTAGAGTTAATTCAGAGATGACAGTTACTACGGTAGTCCTCAAATGCATATATTTTCTGGGAATTATACTGTTGATATGAAATTGTTATTACTAATCATTGTGTTATTTTAATTATGAACTATTAACAATATGTATAATAGATTTTTCAAAGTTGCTACTGTCTTGAAGCATAAAGTGCTATTAAAAAATTTACTGTTGGAAAGTTATCTTAAGGCAAGTGAAACATACTTTATTTGCTTTTATCTTATTGTATTTTGCTTTTAAATCATGCTTACTGGCAGTCCTTTAGATTTCTTCTGGGAATTTTTTTATTAGAATTTACCAAGAAAAGACTGTAGCAGTCAGTCTCACAAAGCAGAGCAAAAACTGTGCTAGCCACTGCTGCATGAGCTTTTCCAAGCTTAAATTTTGAAGTTCTTGAGAATAGGCATGTTTCTGAATAGAATAGTTTCTGAAGTACAAGAAGACAGGCAGTTGCCTGAATCAGAATTCCTTGTTCTGATTGGGATATCAGAGGTTAAATGCGTTTCTCTAATTCTCCAGAAGCAGTAATAAGGATGTTTCTTAAGTAAGTTATCTTCAATTTGACTGAACTGAAGTATAAAAAGATAATTATAAAGTTGCTGTCAACAAGAGGAATTTTTCAGCAGGACTCTTTGAGACTGGGCTGTGTATCAGTGTGTACAGGCATGTAACTGTACATGAGAGTATGCTTGCATGCACTATGAAATGGGGAAGGGTTTGGAAACAATCTTGAGATGTAATACTTCTTATGACACTTAAATATTAATGTAAATTGAGGTTGTCTGTGCTTTCTCCCTGCAGTTCTAACCCTGATAGTTCACAAGGGAAAAAAACCCACACATGCAGTATACTTTCTGTGTTGCTCTGACCCAGCAGTCTCTGTTGCCTGCTTGAGCTTTCAGTGATGCTGACTAAACCTCAATGCTAATTCTGATGGATTAACTTGAAAAAAGGGGTCAAAATCTCCTCCCTAGAAATTAGCAGAACTCCTACGCTGAACTGTTCTGGATTTTTTTATTGAACTTGAGCTGCCGTGATGGTTTTCTAAAACATCTTTGACAAAATGTATGTATATCAAAATGTACACATACATACTTAACATCCTGAATTTTGTACTCCTAAATATGGCATATATTTTGCTCCAAAGGAGGAGGAAAGTAGTTGATGAGGTTTAGATGTTTAGAAGATTAGCTGCTGAACTCTATTTATAGTTGAACTGCTAATAAAGGAATTCTTTCTAGATTTTCCATGCAAGTGTTTTGGAGTGGGTCCCCAGAAACTACAGGAATGTCTTTTTTTTTTTTTTTTTAATTATTTTCAAAATAAACAATCTTCTTTCTCTGAAATTGCAAAGCCTGTCCCAAAGGTCTGTGTATCCTATGGCTCCTGTGGTTGACATCGGTAAGAGAAGCAACGTGAACAATTCTTGATGAGTGACTATGTCAGAAAAAAAAGCAAAGTAAAGCCAAGCTGGTTAATATTATGAAACAGATAGTACTCAAAGGTAATCTAAAACAACACCTAACATTCAGTGATGTACTCCTGACACCAAAAACCTCTTGTTAACCTTAGTATCTGGCTATGTGAAAGATCCAGGTAGCAGTGATAATTCACCTTTAAAGAAAATCACTGTTACTCAAAAAAAAGAAAAAAAAGGAAAAGCATTAAGACATGACATTGAGAAACTGAAAGTTTTAATTAGTTTCATGTTTGAGTCCTGAATATGTCTATCCTTTCAAAATAGAATTTGTCACATTTTATCAGGCAATTTTCCCCTTTTTTTACAGATGTCATACTGTATCCCTTGTTTTGGAGAGTGATATGTATCCCTATAAATAGCTGGGATTATCTGCATGCCTAAATACTGAAGTGGAACTACTTGCACAGGGAGATACCACTCAGTGGGAATAAAATAGAATTGGATGTAGAATTATTTATTTGTTACTCATCAGGCAGAGTTACTTGACCACCCAAAAGAAGTCCCTGAGGCAGTGTCTCAAAGCCATGATTAAAAAAATGTTGTGTTCTTACACATGGGCTTTAAGACTGGATATTTTCCTTTAGTTTTGTTCTGGACAGTTTTTTGACAGTTTATTAATGATGGAGTTAAGAAGAGAGCATTTGAACTTAATTAGTGATGTAAGATAATACATATAATTACAGTAGAAGAGAAACTTGATCCATACAAGTACATACAAGTGGCTGTATTTATTACCACATTAATAAACCCACATATAAAAGGACTTTTCAAAACCAAATTCTTGAAGCTAGTGACAGATTTGTACAGATTTCTTGAACTATAAGAATCTCACTGGCGCCATCCAGCTTCCTCTGAAGTCAATAGAAATTTTGCCTGCAACTTCAGTGGAAGTAAACAATGAGATAGTTTGGAAAACAAAATGAAAAAGTCGCCATTAGTGAGTCATGAAATCTGAAATCAAACTCCAAGGGAGGATCCACATCCTTCAGTCTCCACGTAACTGCACAAAGCAGATTTTTTTTACTTCCCTCTTCTCTAGGAAAATGCCAAGATACAGAGCAATGTCATAGTATGTCCTATGTGAAACTTGACTCAAACGTCCATGCGGCTGTACTCAGAGTTCTAATTCTGCATTTCAGCCTTTTTGAGCCTGCAGGATCTTTTATATGGCCACACATATGGGTAACAAAGCCTTGAACGGTGCAAAGGCCTGGTAAAACTCATTTATAGTTGTCTAAATTGTACTCCTCTTGAATTAAAAGAGCAAGGAACAAAAATTTTTCTGCAATCTGAACAAAGAAAAACTGTGATTCATAAAATTTTGAGAGTATTCCTTGGAATAAGCATACACATAGAATGTAGGATTAGAGCAATTCATGTGAACATAATCTTTCAGAGCGAGAGATCCTTTCTTTGCAAGTTATAACGAGAAAACCTTTTCCCACACAAGATCATTTGTTACTTAAAGGGTGAGAAATGCTCACATCAGGACAGTGGACAAGAGAAAACATGACTGGCACGGAGTTAAACCCTGTGAAAGTACTATGGGAAAGACTGCTTCAATAAGTGGGCAATTGTGCAAATAAGGATTTCATCCACTTGTCTGCCGTGGTTTCTCAGAATACAACAGCAGTTCAGTTTGAACTTATTGTGCATATGTCTGACTTCTGTATACTGGCTGTCAAGGCTCTTTCTTCAGACAAAGCCTTATTGTTTATTAAAATGTTTCATAAGTCCTTGTTGTGGGAGCAACAAAACTCTCCTCCCCACCAAAACTAGATCCCGTTCAGAGCGCAATTTGGAATGCATGTCCTTGTTAATTTAAGTACAGAATAGCCTCTCTGTGGTCTGCACTAAAAATCTGTCTGAATGCAATGTATTTCCCCTAATCTTTAATGGGCCATGGTGCTCTGTGTCAAAATAAAAGCATACAGTGACCCTTAACCTCTGCTCTGGCCAAGCAGTTTTCTATCTACAAGGGGAAGAGATGAAGAAAGAATGAATATTTTAGTATATGTCTTTGTATCATCCTTTTTTGTCCATAGTATAATAAGAACAACCTTATTCAAGCCTTTGCTAGATTTTACTTAGCTGCGTCTTCTCCAGAAGACCTTGAAGCAGATAAATACCCCTCACACTTCGTACTTACTGTAAGCATGACCATTGCATGCCTTCTCTATCAGGGCTGCAAAGTAGACAGCACAGAGACATTGTGCTCCTTATTTCTCTGGGATTTTGCAGCACTAGAAACGATAGAGAAGCTGTAGTATAGTTTATTTAAGCCTCACATTTTCTAAGTTCTACTCTTTTAAGCACGTATTTGAAACATTCGGTTTCAAGTAGGGATGTTATTTAGTCCTAAGTTTTCTGTAATTACTCAGAAATGACTCCTAGGACTATTAGCATGATTCTGATTGCTTGAAATCTGTATTTGTGTTTCTACTCGCAGTAGTTACATATGTTAATTCATGAGTATTAGACTTAAAAGCTTGTATCCATTGGTAAATGAAAATTATTCATGCATACAATTGTTTTGCAGGGAATCAGACGCTGTACAGTGGCCAAGGTGCCTTTTACTTACTGTTGCTAAACAAGACTAGAAATCTACATTGAGTCAGAGCCCGCTGACTCCCTTACTATTTACCAAGAGGACTATAATTACCTCTCCAGCCCATGGGTTAAAGGAATTAGTTACAGAGGAAGAAGTGAGATGTATAATATATTGGGTAAATGACATAATTTCTAACCATTACAAGCACTTTCATGGTATTTAAAAACTTTGATTTTTCCTACAAAATCTATTTTGATTCTTGATTTCATGGTTTTCTAAAGCCTTCTGATCCAAACCAATGCTCTAGGTGGCTGTGTCTCTATCATATTATCCTGTATTTCCTTGAGATTAGAACCTTTACTCAGGTTAACAGAATTTCCATTATTTTGGAGGTGGGTGCCACTCAGGTGGGAAAAGGACAAATATAATCCCTCAGTGGCCCATACCACTGATTCAAACCAAAGAATTAAACAAAAAGATATAGCACAGCAGGATAAATAACTTAAAATATAACAATAAAATGCATCTTGGATAAATGCACAAAACAAATGATTCTGCCCCTTCTTCTAAAAAAGAGTATTTTAAATGTAAATATAAACCAGGAGTTTTCTTCTGAAAAACTTCAAACCCCAATACAAGCATGCTCCAAAATAACCCTGGAGTGAATATCCCAACATAAACAACAATGGCCCACAAAAAGCATTTTTGGACTGTTGAAGAACTTTCCATATTTCTTCATAGTGACATCTCAGGAGAGCTTCCAAGTGTGTGGGTATATGCAATGCATCAGTTAAACCAAGAATGGTGTCATGTATCCTATCAAACTGAGAATTTACTAACCTAAGCTCCCTATAGTCACTGACAGGGCTATATGGAAAGTGTCCATCGCTGAAAGCTTGCCACAACTCAGCACATCTTACTGCCTCTTCAGCAGTGCTGTGCAACCTTCCAGTACAGCAAATGTGAGAGGGACTGCCTACTAGTATGGGAAAGCAATGTGCTGTGTTCCCTGGTGGGCTGCCACAAGGCAAAATGGAAGATTACCTACATGTTGGGTTTTTTTTCTCTAATGTAGGATCATTATCTGCTGTTTATTTTTATGTCAAGAATTGTACAGGTTTTGATTGAAACTAACTGTTTTTACCAAAACCTTTTGCCTGAGCCTTATGGATGGCTGTTCATTTCACCCATTTTACTTTGAAGGCTTAACCATTTGAGCATTAAATACCTGCCACTTTGCAGAACTAGGATTTGTTTGGATTTCTGTTTTTTTCATCCTTCTTTTAGTAATATTCCAACACAGAACTGAGTGTACACGTCTTTGACTGCGCACCTGCGCAAACTGAGTGTGGAAAGGATTCAGTCTCCTGGTCTCCGTGACAAAGTGGTGCTTTTTGTTTTCAGTAGCTTTTCTCTTGTAGGCAATAAACATCTTGTTCACCGAGTGCTCTTCCTGCCCAGAAAACCATGGCTGGATAACACTCCTCCTTATCACTTGGAGTGCAAGGAGGGTGTTGAGGAGGCATATGTGAGGATTTTTTTAACTTTGTTTTTGGCTTTTGAGGCAAACCATCATGTTTGGTGAGTCCAACTGCTTTGTTTGGGAATCCAGCTGCTACTGCCACAGTTCCTTCTTCCACTCCATGGCTTTTTGCCTCCTGACCTTTGTTAGGCCAGAGGAAGGAGAGGAAGGGAGTGAAGAGAGATCTACATACCCAGAAAACATTTAATAAATCACTACATCTTTGTTTTCTGCATTGTGTCAACACAAACATCCACAAAATGAGAAACTGCTCACTATACTACTTCACAGAAGTCCCCTGCTTCTGTACAGTGCATACAAATCAGCAGGGAAGCCTCTTTAAATTCGGCTTCTTTGCTTAAAAGAAAAGTAAGGCTACATAAATGCACTGTTTCACAATCATTTAACATCTTAACCTGCAAAAAAACCTTACACAATATGCTTTTGTTCCCTCTTTGTCAGGCATATTTGATGCACAAAGGAAGCTTATATGCAAATATGATTGAGAACTTTTTTTTTTTGGTGCATTTCCAAGTAACTTCCATGCATTTGAGAAGGCTTGTGAAAATACAGTAAGAAATTAATAATATTTACTGATGAAATTATTAAACAAAACGCATTCAATAAAGTTTCAGCCCCAAAGGAATCTGAAGTCATAAAGGTGACATTAGACAGTGTGAGCATACTGTTAACTGATGTACTGAAAGAGTTGCATTACATGTCCAAAACACACAGCATAAAAAGGCTTCATGCTGTCTAGTCTCTTTTCAATTTACTGATTTGTTCCTGATGAGTGCCACAGTTACGACATCCCTGCTTTGCCCTGCCAGGTACCAGTGATTCTCTTGCTGTACTGGTGACCATACCCGTTTAAACAGAGCTCCAGGTGCTTCACTGTAATTAATGATGACAGTTTTTCAAAGAGAAGGAGGGCCTGGAGGATGGGCTGGTCTACAGCCTTTGACTGTTAAGCCTTTTGGCTTACTTAGTCAGGACATTTTTCTTCCACCTACGTCTATCAGAGAGATGAATCATGCTCACATGCATGTCCAAAACATTGTTTAGGTGATCTGTTTCATTAAGTTTACTATTGCAAGGAACATAGAGAAGTTTTCAGACTGAGACATGGGATTGCAAACCTTGATTATTATATGAATATCCTTTTCAACATCTATCTCTTGGCCTGTCAAAATGAAAATGAAAGAGAACAACTCACTGCTCCACCAGCTCAGAGCTAGTCTTATATTTCTGGGAAATGAAAATAGCTAAATGTGTGCCCATCACACCACATGTTCCAAATACTTGTTGCTTTTCCATCTAGCTGTCAAAAAGAAACATCTCTGTGAAATGTTGAGGATAACAGTTTTGCCAGATCTCAAAGTAATACAGAATAAGTTACGGCAGCTGGACTTTTCTTTTTCCCAAGTCACTGGGAATACATATTGTGATTCAGGTAGCAGAGGAGTAAGCTGAAAGTTTCCCGCCTCTCTATAAGCCAGTAAACTTCACCCTGATGACACTGTGTTAAGTACACATAACATTTAACTTATCTCGGCTACACTGTTTCAGTATCCTGGTTTGAAACTTGAGGTTGCTACAGTTTTGTCTGATGTTCAGAACTGTGGGAAGAGAGTTGAACAACATTGCAAATATTTACTGTAGGCTTTCCTAGCAATTAAACTTTATATTAAGCCCTCTTTTCTGACTTGCATCAGATTATAAAGAGCCTAAAGGTCCATTCTCCGGCTGCAAGAGATACAGAGCATAGGTATTTTAGCCCCATCTATTTTATGCATATACAGGGTAGGACTTAGAGGTGGTGGAATCAATGGGATTACAATGCCTGCCTCACATCAAGCCTTTCTGCCTCAAGAGTTAAATTCCAATTATAAACATGAAAGCAGAAAACAAACTCCCTTGCATGCAATGGCTTTCCTAAAAGTCTGGCATTCCTAACAACAAACAGTGCAACATTTCTTCAAGGACTGGAACCATGCCCATACACCAAAAGAAGAAAACTTTGTGAAATTTAGCATTACAATTAATAACATCATTAGGTGATTAATAGCACTGAAAGAAAAAGACTTTTTTCTTTATATTTCTATACCTTAGACTTAACAAATAGAATTATTTGTAGTCAGAAGTTATCTGGGCTCTGGAGGTGTTACAGAGAAAGTGAATGGTTTCTTGAGTGTGATGAAATTTATGTTCATCATCTCAGAAAACACAGCAGCAGATTTTTTCTAGACTCTGTGTAAGAAATGGAAATGGAAAGGCAAATGCAAAAGAATTCTTTGTTGACTCATCACTCCACAAAGCCCGGTCCTGGCTCCCCTCCTCTGAGATCAAAGACATGGTGATTTGAATGAGCTATGACCTCATTAGCAAATAATACAATGCAGCTGTAGAGAAAAATCTACTGCCCTTCCCTCCCCACTGCTCCAGCACAATGCAATGCCTTGCACCCTATAAGCAGAGGTGGGCACTATCCTACCTATTCACTTGCCACTAAACCCACAAAGTTTTACTCTAAGGAAGGTTGTTACAGAGATGGAGTGGCAATATTTACAACATTCAGAATAGAATAGGGTAGCAGAGGCTTTTCCCTAGCCAAAAATAATCTCTATATTTTTTGTATCACCTGTCAGCTTAACTCTAACCTCTTCACCACACAAGTACATTCATTAAAGGACAGCTTGTCCATTTACTTTCTTTAAAATTATTTTCAGCTATCAGTGACAGCAAATCCAAATTATTTTTTCCCTAATGAAATTACAGCTACTGCCTGAGGCACAGATATACAAATGGCTTTACTGTTCAGAAATGAAATGACACATGACCTGCTGAAACATCTTACTATATCTATTTAGAATAACTTATCTTTAAAAAGAAGTCACGTAACAGAGTAATACTTGTAATATCTACCATTGTTTATTTTCTTGGAGTCAGATTTGATAGAATCTTGCTTTATGATACATACACAGATTTTCAGTGATACGTGCATTGGGATGACAAAAAAAATCTCACAGAACTCAGCACTGTTTGTTGCCTTCCATTTCTATTTCCAATAAAAACCTTTCTTTTATTCCACTTTGCATGCTTGTGTAGGGACCTCAAAGAAGGAACTTTGTGTTGGGAATTAGGATGTGCTCTCCCCAGCAAGTGGATGAAGAAAAGATCATATAGTAACACTAGCACAACCTGGTCATAAGTGGTTGCACATAGCTCTTGCCCCATTTCAGCTGATATTTTCCATAGTATGCACTACATAGCCCTTCTCACTGCTTTCAAGACATATCACTGAATCTTAAAGGCTGGAGGGGACCTAGAGAGATCATATAGGAATACAAAATTTCTTTCTGTGTGGCTACATCCTAATAATAGAAGCTAAGGCTTCAACATTTTCAATGACATGTCTTATCTTTACCTTTTGTGTGATTTTAAAATCAATGCTTTTGAAACGTGAATGAACTCGACAGAACAGTCTCACCCCTCTGTATATTCTCTCTGTAAATAATACATTCTCTCTGTAAATAATCCACCTACCTGATCTCATCCTCTCCCTATCACTGCAACAGCTGTTTCTCACAAAATCTGTCCTCATTTATGGTTATATTCTGTAATAGATACAGTTGTAATACTATAACCACAAAATATAATAATATCCTATTATAGTGCTGTGTCAGCTAGGAAGTATTTTGTGAGAAAATACCAAGTTCCAGTACAGCAAAGAAATGAAATCACAAAATCACTTGAAACACAATATCTTTTTTGCTTTGTTAGCTAGGCATATCTACTAGTACATTTAACAACTTCTTTATTAATGTTTATAGTTGGCATTAGAATGACCTGTGTAGTGACCAACCTTTAATTGTTAACAAAATTAGTTCAAAGTGCACTAAACACCCTAATATTCATCATAAAAGTTGCAAGTGCTTAACAGAAGACACATCTTGGATGAAAACCAAAGTAATTTGAATAAATATCTGCTTGCTGCTTACCTTCTGTTGGGATCAGGATGAAAAGTGTCTGCTATTATGGACAAAGAGGAAAGAATATAATTTGGTAATCTCAAAAGGAAAATTTTAAAAATTATTGGAAAAAAAGTTTAATTTGGATAGATTTTTTTTGTGTGTGTGTGAGTGAGAAGTTTCAGTCTAAATTTAGCATTTTATTCAGAAGCATCCCGCTCTTCTATAAACGACAGAGACTGTGTACATACAGGCTTTCCTGAATGCAATGTTTATTTGCAGATGCCAAGATGTCCTTCAGACAAATATCTAACCCAATATTATAGAAAGTGGATGCAAAACTAACTCCTGCTGACAAGGACAGCCAGCTGGCCCCCATGTGTTCGAGCCAGAGAGTCAGGCTTGAGAGAAGCTGATGGGTGGTCTGTCCTTCCCAAATTGCAAAGGCTGTGAACATCTTCAAAATTCCTCTGAGAGTGATTTTGTAGCAATTAAGGAGTTTAAGATTTGTGCTTTTGTTTGGGTTTTAATATGTCCTTGAGGTAACAGCCCAGAGCATTAGTGCAGAATCAAGGCACTCTGTGAAAGCACAGTTGAGTTTAAGTGGTTTGAAGCACAAAAGCAAGAAACTGTTTCTTGAGTGGTGACAATGGAAAGCAGTGAAGACCAAAACACAGAGTTGAGATAAGGTTTTGATTTGGAAGACTCTATTCAATGCATAAACACAGATCTGATTCTGGGAGAGATTGAGTGCCCAGAACTTCAGCTACAGGAGGCAGCCAGCAGCCCTTGAGACGATCAGGCCCATAAAGGACTGCAAGGCTGTGCTGCTGTGTTTTGCTTCTATAGTACCAGAAGCCTAAAAATACCTATATCTGTATTTTCCTTACAATTTTGCAATTGAAGCTTTTTGAAAACACAATTAAACCTCCATGTCTCCAAAGTTTAAAAGGATTACTAAGTTTTTAAGGAACAGAGATCCAGAGGTTGCTTAGAAGTGCTACAGTCAGTACAAAATCTCCTGTTCCAGGTGACGGTGCAGAAGGAATGTCCATCCCATTAATATTCTTCATACAGCCTCTTTTCAACTGCAAAAAGAACTTTGGAGAGCAGCTCCCCTGTGTCGTGGATTCAGACATCAGAAACAGGTTAACCAGGATCTCATTCATTGAAACCAAAGAAGTATTGCTCTTGAGCTCCTAAAAGACCATTTTACAATCTCTAAACCTGTTACTATAAACTAGAAAAATTCAACAGTTCTGTCTACAAATGCCTACAAATCATAGCAATGTAATATTTTCCCTTCCATGCAGTTATTTTATATTTTATAATTTATAATTGCTCCTTTGAGTCTTCATAGATCACTCAAAAGAAACTCCAAACCCAAAAAACCCCAACAACAACAAAACCCCCAAGAAATCCAAAACACTCTCTGCAAAAAAAAAAAACCCAAAAAACCCAAAAATGACAAGCAAACCCCAAAGAACCCAACAAAAAAACACCAAAAAGTGAAAAGCAAGAATGTACCTGTGGAAAAAAAATACTTCTGTGTCTAAGTAACTACTTAAATGTTTTACCAAAAATGTGTTTGCAATTTATGCTCCCAATGTTTATTTAACATTGTACTTTATATTCTTAATAGTCATAGTCATAGTAATAATATTTAGTTTTTACTTTCCTTCTTACACCTTTGTATGTTTTCAAACCTCCTGTGGCTTTCCAAAAAAAAAAAAAAAAAAAGGATGGAAAAAACCTCCCCAAAAGGAGAGAGAACTATCTTTTGTTACATTGGCAATAACAAATTTTAATTTTCTATATACTATATTGCATTTGAGACCCTGCATACAGAAAGCTGAAACAGACTTTTTTCTTTCTGTCACAATTAATCGTTTTTAGACTTCAGCTTTTCTGTCCTTGTTACAAATCTCTCACTACTCCTCCTTCTAAAATTGCACCTTTTACACACCTACTGAGGTGATGTATGATGTGGTTTGAGTCTGTCTTATCTCTTGTTTATATATCCTTCAAGGCAAGGAGAACTTGCTTCTCTTGCTTCTTCACCATCTTCAGCCAGCTTTGTGACTTCTGGGATCAGTCACTCTCCTTGATGATGTTCTGATACTCTCTCCGTATCTGACATTTGCTCTACTCCCATTCCTGCTTGACATAGTTTTCCTTGAGCTGCTGCATGCCATCCACTCACTTTCCTTCTGGCTGAAAGCTGGGTCTAGTGAGCTTTTTAAGATCTATTTAATGACTAAAAAACCATACAGTCCAGCAGTAAGTGTAATATACATTCCAAAAGACCTACAAACAAGTTTTACTTGGCACTCACAGCAATGAGGTAAGAGGATAAAGTGAGTTTGTGGTCACATAACCAGACCACCAGCAGAGAGTTATGAGAAAGCTAGACCCATTTTGATTAGGAAAAATGTATAAAGCTTACATGAGAGATATCATTCTGGTCTCCTGTGAACCACAAGTTGTAATTATGTAAACTCTAACTAAGAATTTTCTTAGCTTTATTCTTGGATTTTAATACCATTATGCAAAACAAAAAGCCTTTATTAAAAAAACATTATTCTGAAAAAACCTGTAATAGATTGGACTTGATAATCAACATGATCTCCTTTAACTTAAAAATTAGTCCATGCCATTCTACAAACCTATGTAACATCTTTATTTTTTTAATGCTGTTTTCTAAGTAACTAGAACAGTGTATCTTAAAAATTGAACCCCTTGACTTCTGTAGGTGGGGAATTTAGGTCTTTAGCATTTATCTGAAAGAGTTATGTCCTGAGAAGTGAATTCATATTGATTTTCCCAGTGATCTTATGTTAGGATGCACTGTTGTTTATACTGATTGAAGGTGATTTCTTGTGATGCAAGAGCCAAATGCAATTTTTCAGCCAGGTAGTGTAGTATTACTAGAAATAGCATCAAACTTTTGTTTTAGGGACTTGCTTGACAAAAAGAATCTCAAATACTCTAATCTCTGGTGTTTTTCATGACACCAGCAATTACATAACATTGAAATAATTCAAAACAATCACCAAACAAGTTGACATGTTTATGTAGCATAATATCATACCTGGCTCAATCAATAGCAACCAGCTTGGGGTAGAAGTTTGGTGAGTAGAAAAGTAGCTGAATAAACATGATGTGATACCTAATCTAATTAGCCTCAGGATTGGGTTGTTTGTCAGTGGTGAGTGTCTTTACTTTCTTTGAAGGTAGAACTTTTTGGCCATCTGCTGCTTAGTAAACTAAGTTTTTTATGAGATGTATAGTCTCTTCTCCAGGTATATCTACACTACAGTCTATAGGAAAATGTAAAAGAAAATCTGAACAAACTTTACTAGGGTAGATTTATCACCTGAATCTGGAGTACATTTGGAGTGGAAAACTGACTATTCTAGACAGGAGAAAGCTCGTATGAAGACAGACAATGTGGGCTGAGAAAAATGCCTTGTTTGCTAGGGGATCACTACTGAGTAGCCTTTCATGTTTACCTGTTTCCTAAGTAGTGGCTGTGGTGGTGCTACACTCCCCATCTTAAATTCAATAATTTGGTGATTTGGATACTCGTATGCATGTGAGATAACCAAATTAATTTCCGTCTACATACTTTGTAATCTACATACTGCTTATTGAATTCCAAGATTTTGCCAGCTTCCAAGCAAATGCAATAAGCTTGATGATAATTCTATCAGTGTACACAACTACAGAGGAAGGGGCAGGCAACCACCGGAAGGAACATATCTTTCTCCTTGAGGCTGTTTTGTTTTAATTAAACATTTGTTTTCTCACAAAAGTGACTGCTATAGTGACCCTCAATGTCACAGAACTCAGAGAAAATGGAAATCTGGATTTCATTCTCTCTGTCCAAAAATCATTTAGATGGTTCTACAAGATGGCACACGTTCAAGCACAGGGACTGAGAAAACCGTATAAGGAAAACTTCTATTCAAGATGTTACGGTTCTTGAGAAGAAGATATGCCTTTCTGGTAGAGCATGGAGAGCAGTGGTGTGGGTGAGTAATCTAGCCCTTTGGCTGTTGGATAAAAGACTGCCATTACCAAATCCAGTTTTAGATACATGCTCTCTGTGTGTCTGAATACTGGGCAGCCCAGGACTTCAGAAGCAGTGGCAGTGGTAATGTAAGTTTCTAGCAAAATATAGGAGTGAGTCCTGTGCTTCAGGAGTGTGCGGGATGCTCTGCACTGGTCTTGTCAATCTGTGTTGGAGATGTCAGCTATGCTATTTACTTGTAGGGTAAATCCGAATTTAACTCTTACATCTAATACCTCCTGCAAGGATGTAGACCTACTGTGTGAACACATGCTATCCTGCCAATGCTTCTGTTCAGAGCATGTATCCAGAAGCAAACCCAATGGACAGGGCAGGTGTCACACAGACCTGGACAGGCCCCAGAACTCCACATGTGTTTGTTGAGCTATATGAGCAGGAATAGAGATATGTGTGGACTTCTAGTGCCTGTCAGGCAAATCTCTGCTGAGAGAAAGTTGTTTGGTTCTGAACTTTGGAAAAAAGCATGCTGCACGACTAGATGCAGGAAATACTGATGAAGTATGGTAGGAACACTTTAACAAAGATCAATGCAAGCTCTGATGGGAGGAGAAGTTTATTTCATTTAAAAATTAAACTGAAGTAAATATGATTTTACCCATTTATACTCACAGCCACTTCCACAACAAGGTGTGCGTATACAGGTAGTTTTTGACATGCAGGCAACAAGATACTTGTATCCAAGCTTTAGGATACTTTGCAATGGTATGGGCCAAAGGATGTCAGCTGCTGAGTCCTCCTTACATCTGTTGGGTTCCCCTTGAGTTAACAGTCATCTCTTGCTTTAGATTATGCTCTTTCTGAGCCTCACCAGCCCATTCCATCTGTATCATCAGGACTTGCTCACTGTACTTTGTCTTCTGAACTGTGACCTGCCTAGCCAGGCATGATCAGCTAATCATATAACATTTCTCCTGTGGCTTTTACATGGGCTGGATTTTTTGAGAGTAACTTCAGATGTTCATCAGTGTGACTTAGAAGTTAATGAAGCCCCAGGTTCACAACAGGAAAAACCAGAATTTTTCCAAATGACATTTCAAAGTAGGATTTTTCTCTCTTATACAAGTTCATTATGTTTCATGATCCAGATGAACTGCTAAAACCTAAGGTACTTGAAGAAAACGTTGAAAAAATGCATTACCTATCAAAAGTAAAAAAAGACTCCTGAGGCATGGTTCCTTAAAAATTACATCCTTGTCATGACTAATAATTAATTTCATTGATTTATTTGGCAGAAAGGATCAATAATACTGAAAATTTGTGTTAATCCAATATCTATCTGTCTTTAACATTTTTTTCTGTGCTTCAGGTCAATGAACTAACATTTATTTTAAAAATAGACCTTGCTTCCTTGAGCTGTCCTTGGAAGACAGTCCCTTGAAGAGTTAGTTGTTTGCATACTTAAAGTGTTTCTTAAATCTTTAATTGTTTCCTTACACTTCTGTCCCCATATGTGATCTGTGGTTTTACCTCTCTTATTTATATTAGTCAGAGAACAGATTTTATTCTCTTAATTCATTCACTTCTGTAAATTTAATTGTACACACAAATTTAACTGTATGACTCTGCAGACTGAACCTTGGAAAGATCATGTAAATTATTAATCTAAAACATACTATCCCTGATCTGATCTTTTAAAGATTAGTGAGTAATCCCATCAAAGTCCAAAAGCTGAAAGTGGTTGTAAACATCACTTACAGGAGAAAAAAATATTGATAGCTTATCTTAATTTCTGAAGTTGGCTTTTCCTCTCTCTCCTTTATTTTTTTCCTTGTTGATGTCAGAGCAGTGCCTTCAACTAGTGTAAACTGAAAGTTTGTTGACTGCTTGTCAGTTTATGAGTTCCTAGATGATTCAGAAATATTTTAAAAAATGCAATCAATTACTATATTGAGTTTGTCTGGATTTTTACGGTATCTTACAATTGCAGTTTATTCCTAATTGGATGGCTGTTAATTGTTTACTAAAATCATTGGGATGACTGCAAGTTTAATGAATGTTAATAACAATTCACAATTTTATGGTGTACTGATAATTTCCTATTTTGATTGGTGTACAAGTCATTACCGTTCTTCAGTTCTATTTTGTCTTCCATCCAGACCTTTTCTCTTTGTGCTACACACAATACTGGATTGTCCAATGCAAGTTTCTTCCCTGCTAAAACCATTTCTGTAGAACAAGTCCAGAAAGAAGAGATCTCAATTAATTCTGGGGCTAAATTTTGTAATAAGTTATTTTGAAAATACTTTATAAAAAACACTGCCACATACACAGAAATCTAGACTGGTCAGCTAAAAATGAATAGTTAGAAGAAAAATCAAAGTGTATTGGGCAAATTATTCATTGCTTTGAAAATAAAATGGAAAATGCTGGCTTGTGGTATTGTAACTGTAATCAGCTGGCTTGTCAGAAATGCCTCTAATCTATCTTCTTAAAGTGTAACTATTTTCCCCCCCCACAAAAACAAGGCTTGAGAAATGGATAAGCTTTAACCTACTTGACAGAAAAAAAAATCTGATCATTAGCAGAAGTCATACTTAGTTCAAGGAAGATCAAAGACTCCTACAACTAAAATATACCTTGTCTCATTTGGAGAGGAAACACTTCAGCCTTTTGTTATACACCTTTTGCTCTTATCAGTTTGAAAAAGCACAACCACTGGGGAGATGATTGTATATATCAGACTCTTTCTAAGCTATATGACCCTTACACATAGACAAGCTCTGAATCTTTTCATTCAAGGTGATAGTTTCTTCTGTGTGAAATAACTAGCAAGCTTGTTTGCTGAAAACTAGACATCAAATTTCTTTGTTCTGGCCAGATTTCAGGATCATTTATCTGCTTTTCAAAACTGTAGCCATAGTAATTTCCCGGACTTTATGAAAGTCCCCAGCCCTTAAAATAATACTAATACAATTATCTATTGTAAGGATGAGTGGCCACAGCACAGTCAAGTGTCCTGTTATATCCATATCTTTTGGCATGAGGAATAATATAAAATGAGACAGAGGCATTCCATGCCATTTAGTTGCCCTTAAGTATTTAAATAAGGGGGTTTGTTTATTCTCACTTTGGGTGTCCAGAAGTTAGATACTACACATCTAGGTGGCTTGCCTTTGTACTCACTGTAGGAAACAGGTGGATGATGTTGTGTCTGGAACTAGTGACTTACAACTCCCAGGTTGAGATGAAATAAAGTCTTTGGGCTAAGGAGCTCTTAAAAAATTAAGACAGTGACTATAGATAAAAGGTAATTTTTAGATTATGAAAGTTATGTGGGGGTAAATCTTGTTCCACATGTCCATTTCTGAAGATAGGAGCTGCTCAAGAATTTTCTATGAAGCAAAGGTTAAGAGAATTGTGATCGCAGAGCATGATAACTTAAACCATTGTTCCCATGGAGGATTTGTATTTTTGTCTCCAACCATGCCATTGCCTTTGTTAAAGCTTTCAAATTTTAACATCTACTTTCTGCAATAGTAATAACATCATATGTAAAAATAACGTCTGATGATTTCATTTACCGTACTATTCAAGTAATCCTATACTGATACTGTGACCTTTCATGAGGTACGGATGTAGAAGTAAAATAAGGTTGCATAGCACCCTAGATTTTCAAAATACCAAGGAGGAAAAATGGAACTATTCTAAACATTTGCTTCAAATACTTGAAAGTTCAGTTATAACATTTACATGGGCTATTTTATAATCATACTTGAGGGCTGGCTGCTTCCTATTGTTTCTTGCCAGTGATGCACAGTTCCCTGTCTTCTGTGTTAAAGACGAGCTATGCAGACAGGCATGGCAAGTCTACTGCACTTTTGACCTGCTAGCTGCCTTTGTGTCCTTGTCTACCAACATTAATATTGTTTCATTTGCACAAGCCTTCATGTACAATAAAGTAAACCCAACCTCACAGTGTAGCTTCTGCCTGAAATTAAGTGCAACAGTTAACAAACATTTCTCCTTCATTCCTGTATATAGCTTTTACATGCAAGGAGGTGTTGAAAATGTATAAAAAAAGAATAACACCACAGATTATTTGGCTTTCAGATGCTGAAACTGACTTCGCTTGGGAAAGTCTGATGTCTCCCAGTGAAAGACAGAAGGAAACGGAACAACCCTGTGGAAAAAGAAGAGCAGAATATTTTTCCTTCCTTGCTAGATATATTCCCTTAGGGCTCAGCAGAAGTCTGTACTGCATACTGAATATGCAATAGATGGTTCTGCTGTTGCTAATTCTGTGGTAATGTCCCAGTAAGATAAAAAAGGTAATAGGCTGCTCATGTGTTTAAAATAGCCTTCCAAACCACATTTTAAAAATAAATGTATTCCAGAAGATCGACTGGAAAGAGACATTTTTTATATCCTAATTGGAAAAAACCCTACCCCATTGAAACTGATGTGAATTTCTCTACTGAATTTAGTTAGAGTAGACTTTTAAGAAGCAATTCTTGAGAACTGTGCATCAAACATCTAACATACATGCAGAAGCAGGTTTTGTGGTAAATCCAGATACCTGTGAAGTATCTGTTTTTTCACAAATGTGACAGAACCTAGTGAATAGCTAGTGAGTGATGAATGCCTACGTAATTCTGTCAACTTCATTACATAGGACTGTAGTAAAACTTTTGATAGATTTTCTACATAAAATCCTGGCATTGATAAGTATTTTGCAACACTGTCCCAGGAAATGTCATCTTCTCTTTCAGCAGTCTCTGTCTACTTCTGTGATATCAGCTGTTACAGCTTCACCAGTTTATGCATTCCTTCTCTGTGTTGTCTTCCCTACAAGCCATATGTTTCTTGCAAATGCTTTAGTTAGCTTTTTCTTGATGCCTCTTTCTTATGATTTCCATGTGGCAGCACAGACTACTCTCTGTTCTTTTTTATCTTCAGTAGTAAGGTAGTTTTCCATATTTTTACAGTCCTTCTGCTTCTCTACCTGCAGTTCCTAAAGGTCTTGTTCCTTTTTTCCTCTGTAGACCTCACTCACCATGAGTTTTTATTGTGCAAGATATTACATACAACAAAAATATTAATTATATTTGGCTAAATATAATCCATTGCATGTGGAATTTCTATAGAAAACACAGATAGGCTAAGCAATGTCTGACATTAAAGCATAAAAGTGTTTAATAGTTGTATGAATGACATTAAAACAAATGCTTTGTCTGCATGTCTGTGCAGGTGGAAAATATTTTAGACTTACAAATGTGAGAAAAGTGACCATCTTCTCCTAATTTCTTTTCTGTAGTTAAAAGTCCAGAGTTCTCCATCACAGCACCAAGATGAATCTGTAAAGACTGTACACCTTTGTCCATCAATTGTGAGCAAAATAAATGAGAACAAGAAATGTAATTTAGGATCAGAAATAAAGGCGTGTGGTTCTTCCCCCCACAATTCAGCCCACAGTTTTGTCAGTGTGGTGTTATGAATGCACAAGTGAAAGCTAATGCTGTTTAATATAGCTATTAAATCTTTACAAATGCACCTATATTTCGTAAGTTCATTTGCTATGCCATTTGTCTGTGTTATTTACAATCACACAGCTCAATTGCTCATCATCTTCCCAGTTAAACAAATGAATATAATTTGTTTTCAATTTGAACCATTCTATCATTTTGTTTTAAATAACAGCTTTTTGATCTCTGAATACATTCATAGCATGCTAACAAAAAGAAAACTGTTACTCTACGAAAATGAAATGTGGTTAGATTTTTTCATGCAGAAGCAATAAAGAACACTTCTGGTGGCTTGACACTGCACAGCTGAAAAGCTTTTGACAGGAAAAATAACTATAGTTTAGTTTGAGCTTTGGCAGTACTACAAGTTATTAAGTACTTGAAGTAATCCAGTAAGTGTGACGTTGTTACAGGCAGGTTACTTCAAAGTATACTATCTCTATAGTTACAGATATTTTAATTGTTTGTAAATTTTCTATTTTCCTTATTTCTCCTCTTTCCTTGTAGAAGTAGAATGAATTTGTTCTGAAAAATATAGCAGAATGTTCTGGTAAAAAAAAAAAAATCAGAGCTGCTGTTCAAATGAACTATACTTAAACTCTCTTTTTTCCATCCTCAATATTGAATTTTATCCAGCTCTTTTCCTTTCTTTGAAAAAACATCATTGTATCATTGTGCAAATGTTACCTTACCTATCATTTGCTGCTTCCACCTGCACAGAGTGAGAGTTCATCAATCTTAATGTACTTCTTTTCTACTGTAGTTGGGAATCACAGCCTCTAAGTGCTGATGAGGAAATCAGGACACCTGTGTGAAAGCGCATGGTGCACAGCTCAGGCACGTGGGCATAAGAACTGGGGAGCTCTGACACTGCTGCAGGAACAGCTCCAGTGCTGCACACCAGCTGTACTGCTTCCAGGATCTCAGGTAATATCACCAGCACAGCTGTACCACTTCCAGTATCTTGGATAACATCCCTGCTGACATTTACGTGGTATCCTGCAGGTGCATTCTGTGTTCCGAATGGCTGGCCCAGACTCAGACTGAGACTCTGAGATAGGACATCAGCTCCATCCTGATAATCTCCACTTCCCAGCTGAAGAGAACTATCTCTGCTGCACTCCTTCTGACCTACAAACCAACCAAACTGGAGGTCACTGCAGCACATGGAAAGGAATCAGTTTTATACTAGTCTTTTGGGACTTTTTAATTATTTCTTTTATTTTTTTTAATTAGCATGTTCATGAAGTTTTTTTTTCTTGACATTCAGAAAGGAACAATATTAACTTTATGGAGCTGAGCTAAAGAATTTTTATTTAGTTGTAATTGCAACCATTTTGCAAAAAAATCAAGTAGATAACAAGTAGAGCTGTAAAAACTTTTGCAAATATGTCTACATTTTGAGACAATTTTTGTAGTAATAGCGAGTCCTGGTTAGTAATGAACTGAATATGAGCCAGCAATGTGTCCTCATGGCCAAGAAGGCCAATGGCATCCTGGGATGCATCAAGAGAATGTGGCCAGCAGGTCGAGGGAGGTTCTACTCCCCCTCTCCTCTGCCCTGGTGAGGCCTCATCTTGAGTCCTGTGTCTAGTTATGGGCTCCTCAGCTCAAGAGGGACAGAGAGCTTCTGGAGAAAGTCCAGTGCAGGGCCATCAAGATATCAGGGGACTGGAGCATCTTCCTCATGGGGAAAGGCTGCGGGAACTGGGTCTGTTTAGTCTGGAGAAGAGGAGATTGAGAGGGGATGTCATTAACATTTACAAATATCTAAATGGTGGATGTCGGGAGGTTGGGGCATCCCTTTTCTCTATTGTACCTAGCAACAGGATAAGGGGTGATGGAATGAAGCTGGAATACAAAGAGTTCCATGTAAATATAAGAAAAAACTATTTCACTGTTCAGGTGAGGGAGCCCTGGCACAGGCTGCCCAGAGGGGTTGCAGAGTCTCCTTCCTTGGAGGTCTTCAAGACCCACCTGGACATGTTCCTATGTGACCTGATCTAGAAGGAACTGCTTCTGCAAGGGGGTTGGACTAGAAGATCTCTAAATGTCCCTTCCAACCCCTACCATTCTATGACTGATTCTATGATTCTATAATGTTCTCTGTTATTTTTAAGACGTATTCATTAGGAAAATATTTACTAATTGGTAAATCCTTAATGGATTTAATGAGGGAACTGGGCATTAATCACAGTACCACAAATATAAGGCTCAAATATCACAAAGGAAGGCATCACTGCAAGTAGCTCTTCTGTCAGGTACCTAGTAGGTGACAAATTGTGGTACTGGTTAGAAGCTGATAGAGTTGACGTTTGTAGAAGTCATGATTAGAGTCGAGGGTTGCTGATCTCATTCATGCAGAGGAGAGTGCAGGAGAGAAATGTGAGCTTTTGTACTGAGCTGTGAGATTGGTGCCAGGTTACAAAGGTCAAATATTTAATAGTACTCTTTCATTTTATGGCTTTATTCCACAAATGCAGGCAGTCTAGGAATCCAGCTTAAATAAGGAAAAGGCAGAAATACATATTCTGTTGTGCTTTAATTTTAGTTCTGGTTTATGTTTCTTTACTAAAATACTAAACTCTCAAAGAATGCTGTGTTCCCAACCCAAGAACCTAACAGAGCTGTGACTTAAACACCCATACTACAGTGAGCTGTGTTGGGGAAAAGGAGAAGAAATCTATTCCAGTTATCATAGTTGCTCTGAACTCCCTGGTGGTGCTCTCAGAGCCATTTCTGTATTCTAATTTAAAAATCTGATGAAATCATCAGGAATTTCAGTGTTCTGTAGGAACTCTTCTATGCAACCAGTTAATTTCTGGTTATAAAAGTACAACTCATCAAACAACACTAAAACTTACATTGTAATTAATATGTAAAATTGTGTTCAACATGTTAAAATCTCCTACCCATTTCTCCTCAGCTAAAAGAAAACTTGGTAAGAGTTTTTTTCCTAGAGAAAGGAAATAAATATTTAAATCCTCAACTCACAGGTACTAAAAATAGAACTGTGACTTGTGGCATTTCCCTGAAGACTAGCTCACAGGTTAGAGTGTGTGAACACGGGACAGAGCAGAAAAAGCTCACAGAGAAGTCCTGTACCTTTTCAAATTTGTAGCAAAACTCTGTTGGCTCCAGCACCATCTACATTTACTTTTTGAGGCTTGTAGATAGCAGAATGGTAACCACACGGGAAATGTCTGTATACCTGCAAATCTGGATGGTCTCTCCAGGAGATCAAGAGAGGATGTGTAGGCTCTTGCCTGGAGCATTCTGTAGGAGACCTTACCTCCACTGACAGCACTGTGAGTCCTGTGGGACTAGTAGTTGACTTCAAGACTTCTATTGGTTGTTTGAAATAGAAGTACCATGAGAACCCCATATGCAGCATGAATTCTCCTTTCCTCTTGGTGGGATTACAATGGCCTCATTGATAAAGATAGATCACGTGCTGATATGAGCCAGGACCAACAATTCCTTTGTATTTTTTACATTACTTATCTCAATGGAGTTCTGTGCTAGTTCATTCTTTTCCAGATTACTGAAATATATTTAGTCATAATAATTCTAACATATTATAATGTTTAATTACATGTGTATTTTTATATTTTTCTTTAAAAATGGGGACATGTGATCCTTAGCATGGGTCATATCTGTAAGCAGGACACAGCTCTGTGAAAAAATTCATCATTTGTGTAGGTGCAAAACAGAAAACCTGTGAGTCTTTATGCAATATGGATAAATAATGTTAATGCATATTTCCAACTAATTTAAGTAATTTTTGCTAAGTTTATCAACATTTTCTATAATTATAGATGGTTTTCTACTCTTACCTAATCTATGAAAATACATTTACTCAGAGAAGTGAATCCTTATTCAGTTTTACTGTAGATCAATCTGTTTTGTGGAGAAGAAAGGGAGATGGAAGAGGAGAGTGCATCTGTCTTGGTGGCTCAGGACTCCATTGGGTGTAATTGTGGTTGGTACCATTTGATGTTATCTGCTGAAAGCTCTTTGACCTGCAGACAAGAACATGATTGTTGATAAAACCCACAAAACACAACTGAAATAATCATAAAGTAAGTCAGCAGAAAATACCCCCATTTGAGGGCAAAGAAACATTTTATGAGATTTTTTTTTTTCCCCCCCTTTTTCAGTGATAAAAATGCACTGTTGCAGAGATGCCAATACTTACAAGTATTATCACATGAAAGAACTGCAGGTTTGGAGGAAAAAAATATGTTTACTGACTGAATTTGAATGTCTCGAAGCTTATCTAGATTTAAACTTTCTCAGCGGTCTACAGAAACCATAATAAATGTTTATGTAAGGAGGAAAGGATTCTTTACACGAGTAAAGCATAAATAGCTCTGGTATGTACTTCGAGGTCTGCAAAATTGCTGTTTCTGAGGAAAGTAGTTAATGAAATTTCCACAGCTAAGGCCAATTTGCACAATCCAAATAAATGTTCTGGGGTATTCTCTGAGGGCTAAAAGGCCGAATACACCCACCATACCTCCTCCCACCCTCAATGTTCACGGAGGCCCAGGGTAACAGGCATTCTCTCTTACATGTCCTCTGGAGTTATCTAAATTCTGAACACATCTTTATGCCTAAAGCTTACAGAATTATAATTAACAACAATTACAGATAATAATATTTTATTGTTCAATAACACAAAGGCAAATATAATCTTATTTCCAGGGAATCAAAGGAAAATTTGCATTATCTCTAGCATGGTGTCAGATTTTTACACAGTGGGTGTGGACATTTTTAGCAAGATTTTGTATTACATTCCTGACATTCAGTACTCATGGGGAAAGGAGGGGAAGTATACAACTTGTCTCTCCGCTGTAGAACATTAAAATGCAAAGAATATACCTCATTTTTTTGGCTTTGCATTAGGAGTTCATCTTTTGCCCTCCATATATTCCAACAATCTGCTAAAATTTTCCAACAGCTACATTTTTCAGTGCAGCCAAGTACAGTATGAGATTTTCCAAAAGGTGAATGAAACAATCCATTGAAAATGTCAGTCAGAAGCCAAAGTATAATTTTAGTTATTTTTTTGATCCTCATTCAGAATTCATATGATTAGCATGTGGCAAACTGTAAAATGAAATGGAACAAAAGTGCCTGAAATAAATTTCACCTTTACCTGATTTCCACTTGATTGAATTTGTTGTAGTAAACTGGTGACACATAGTGGATAAACAGTAACACATGTCTGCATTTGAAAAGGGAGAACAGATGGTAAACACACTGATATAAGGGCTGTTACACAAGAGCTCTCTGTATAATTCAGAAAGGTCAAATCCCCTGAAAGTCGAAACAAGTTTGGTAAAGGAATAGGATTCATTGACAAGAAGGAGTCAAGTGAGCACAACTGAAGCAGATAAGGCTTCCTGCTCCTCAGTGGGTTTTGTTTGGAAATGGCATCTCTCCACATCTGTCTCCTTTTGTAAAATCATTGTAAGAGATGTTAGTCACAAGGAAACTTGTTCTGAAAGGAGCTTCTTCAAAGGATACCACTCCTGATCCACTGGTTGAATTTGTGCCACTGTCCTAAACAACACCTCTTGTGCAATAGTAAAATTCATACTTTTTATGGTTTGGAAAGTATTTTGACCTTCCAATTGCATTGATTTACTACATCTTGACTTCTACAGTGATGATTATCTGCTCCTGGTGTTGACTACCAACTGACCATGAAGACCACATTGGGTAAAGGAGTGTAATCTGAGTCATGGAAGAGGGCTGTCTTTGAATGTCCTTACTGTCTGTATGTCTACTGATGTGTGAGAAGGGTTACAGTCCTCATACACATATTGGAACCAAGTAATTTTTACAGTGGCCACCTGGACTAGAGCAATGAGAAGAACAGAAACCTCCCTAGTCCTAAATAATTGCACACTGTCTTCTGTCAGAAGCACACTGGAAGGATTTGGTCAAGATGGACTTGAAGGAATTTTATTAAAATGAATTAATAACATAATAGTTATTCTACTTTAAAGCTAATTTCTACAGTTAAAAATATACCTACAGAGTGTTATTTATAAACCATATTTTTTCAATCAATTCTTGGCAGGTGACTATAAATTTTAAATGGAAGCTGCTCTGTTTAAGAACTCTTGGAAAACAGAGATGGAGTGAAAAATTAGGTGCTGAAGTCAGGCGTGCTGAAATCAGGCATGTTGAATGTCCAACTTGTATCTGCTTTCAAGAATTAATGATGCCAAAGTCTTTTCACTTGTGACTGATTTAACAGCTGTCTGCAATTCGAGATCCAAATTTAGTCTCTTATCACATCTTTTACTTGAGGGGCTACTTATTCCTTTAAAAGAGAAGTGATCCAAGCCAACAATTTTTCTCAGTAATACAAGATTTTCTTTTTAACTAGAACAGAAACCTTGCTGATATCCCTCTCTACCCCTCACCAATGTGTCTGAAATTTCTTTAGCGGTTACAGCTCCAAGGTCAAAGGATTTGTGGCCTTGATACTTGCACAGCCTAAAATGGGTAGAGGTGTAGTTCTTTTTCCCAGCTACTCAAATGATGGGAAAAGTCTGTTCAACTAACCTGCACCTCCAAACTCGGCCTCTGTTTTGCATTACCCTGTGGTGACTTTCACATATGACCTGAAGGACCTCAGGGAACATCAAAGTGCCCAGAATATGGTACAGCTCTTTAATTTCTGGTGAGTTTTCAAAGGGAAATGAAAATGTACCTCTCAGTGCAGCTCTCGTGCTACAGCCAACCTGTGTCTCCTGTACATCTGTATTATCTTCCAATTTAGTTTAAGCAATAACACTCCAGCTCACGTGCCCTGAAGCTAATTTGCTCTGTGAACCAAAACACAAAAAGTGACAAAACTGTATAAGCCATTCTAAGAGGGCGCTTTTAAACTAAACAGAACTGAATGAAGTATTAGTTGTAGCTATAACCACATATCCAACCTGTAAATAATAAATATCGAAGAGGTCATAGGCAATTCTCTGGCTGAAATGCATTTGTACAGAGAAAGTGATAAACGGAAAACCAAACCAATACAAATCTATTCCTTTTCCTAAGGATTTAGGGAAACAAGAAGTATTGAGCTGTTGGATATTACGTATGTGAGAAATTATTTAATTATCATTATCAAAGCAGTCAGCATATCATAAAAATCAAGAAGTCTCTTTGACACTCACCTGGGAGATCTGGATGAATACTGTTAATATATAAATTGTATAGCTCTAATATCAGCTCTAAATCAGTTGCTAAAATCTGGCTATTTGAGACTCAAATCAGCATTTTTATTCAAGTAACATTTAAGACTAAAGACAGAAACATTTGTTCTAAGGTGAGTGTTTACAGAAGAGATTGCCCCTAAGTTAGAAAATATAGTGGGTTTCTGAAATTAGAAGTGTATTTAATAGTTGTAATATGGTATCATATTTCTGTAACAGCATATTAACCTGAACATATTATTACAGTTATACCTTTATTCTATGAACCTCAAAATGTACTGCAATTCTTTTTCATCAAGTGACATTTTAGAGAAAGGATCACTGAGGTTATATGAGTGCATCTGCTCTTTCAGAATCACTTATTAGTTCTCTCTTTAAAGGTCACCAATAAAGGGTAAAGTTCCTGACTCTCTTAAGAGTATTTTTTTCCTTAGTTTTACTTAACTGAGGATATTTCAAGCTTCTGTATCCCAAGGTAGGGATGTTAAAAAGCTTGGCAACATAAGTGGCTGTCAAGTCCACCTAAAGTACTAAAGAGAGACTATGTTATCAGTGTATTATGTAGGTTGTTACCAGCTGACCACAAAGGACATGATATTGAATGGCTTTTCTTTTGCTGTTTAGTGCTGGTATGTTCTGTCTGAGCATCATGTATGTCTATGACTAAGTTGAATGAATTATCACTTGAGGCATAAACTTATAGCCCAAAATGTTACAGAATTTATAGATATGGCTGGATATATATGGTCATTTAATTTTCAAATACCTAGATCAACACTTGCTAGCTCTTTTGTGTAGATAAATGCAAGGTAACACTCCTAAGCATAGATATATAATGTTGACTTTGGAGGTGGAAATCAAAAGTGAGGAAAGAGGTTTCTGAGTCACCACACACAAGGTGTACTTGAGTAGTGAGATAAAGACTAGAGAAGTAATTTTACCATTGTACAAAATCATGTACACTCATCTCTTTATTATAGTGTGCAGCTCTGGTCTTCAAGACAGTGAAGCAGTGGAGTTAAAGGTGCAGTTCTACTAAAATGCTTTAGGAATAAAGCAGATGCTTTCTGCAGAAGGACTAAACCAGCTTGGATTCCAGCGTGCAGAGCAAAGACTGTGGCAAGACACAATCAAAGTTTTCACAATTGTGAAAAGGCAAATAAAATGTGAAATTGTTCTTCACCATATATCACCAAAAAAAGAGAAACAAACAAAAAAAAAGAGGAAGACAAGCCAGAGGAGGAAACTGGCAAAGGGAAGAGGATATCAAAAAAGAAGTAGTCGGAGATATACACTAATGCAGCAACTCTCAATGCTTGGGGTAGGGAAAAGGGCATCTAATAGAAAGTGTCCGCATTAAGGTGCCTGATTCTTCACTCCTTATGATTTCTGAGTCCACTTTGGAGTGGCTATACTGTTTTCCAGGAATCCAGTTTGGGGAATCACATCATAACATTGTCACAGACTCCATGCAGTGAAGCCGTGTAGATTTCTCATGGTATTTTCATATTGTAGCTCAATTACATCATGGTTTTCCAGGAGAAAATTGAGATGTCCAGGACCACTGTCATCCAAAACACCTAACACATTTGTTTAGTACATAACCCCTTCTACTTTTTCTTATAGTTTTAGTACTACTGAGTGCTGTTATGAAGGTCTTCTACATTTTAAACTGTATTGTCTCTTATGCAATATTCCTCAGAAAATCTGTGTAAAAATTTTTAAGTGATTATCCAGCAGAACCTCAGTAAATTCCTTGTTGTGTCTTTTACCTTGATGCTTATATTCAAAAAGAGAGTTCAGAAAAGAAAAGGGAAAAAAATTCCTATGTCAGAAAGTTATTTGAACAGATTTTTGAGAGAATGAGTCCAACTACATAAAAGCCTAAGAATCATGTCTGCAGGAAATTAGCTATGCATTCCAAGGGACATCTCAAGTGAAAGATCAGAACTAACTCTAACCTACTCTTTGAAAATACGAGACTAGAGAAGCTTCCTGTCTTTCACCCTGCCCATTTAAATATTAAAAAAAAACCTCGACAAAGAACATCTTATTTAATCTTCATATGCATTAAAAGTTCTTCCAGTGACTGTCAAAGTCTAATCAACAGTCTGTTTGTATCTCTGAGTCTTGAAGGGAGATTTATGAAGGCACTTCTTGAAGAGGAGCCTGGTATGATCCATCAGAGGTCTTTTTCTGTTTCTGAGTCCGCTTGGACTCAGAGCTCCTGTTGTTGCAGTCCTTTGCAATACATAAGCATATACCTTTCTTCTGTGTTCATAATGAATGGATATGGGGATAAATTAAGTGAAATTAAGTTATGTTTGATGATATGTCAATGTTGGGAGTACTGAAAAGGAAAGAAATTAACGTGCTGGCTCTACATAATTGTTTCACATTAGTACTCACTGATACCAACTCTCCATCCTAGTCAGGTGTTTCAGAAGAGCACTGACCTGAGCTCCAGCAGTCTGCAATGCCTCAGCTTCTTCTCCCACTGGTTCAGAACAATGGTAGGGCTCTCTATGCGTCACTCACTGCCACGAGGTAGACCTCACACCCTCATTGCCTCCACTGATAGTGGGCACTCCTTTCCCTGTCCACCAAAGCACTGGAGAGGAAAAGCTCTCCTCCCTGTCTAGAATCACTGGTGTCTCTGGTTCAGGGAAGGAAAGTGTATGTGGGGAAGGAATTGTCATAAAGAAGGCAATTTTACATGCTGTCATGCAGCTTGCAAAAGAAGTGTGCAGCAGGGCTGAACAAATCTACAAATGTGATTAGCAAAAATGAACATTGACTCCTTCCACAATATTCTGAAACATCTCTTCTTCTGAAACATCTCTCCTTCTGTTCCCCAGACCATTTTCCAAAAGATTTAATATTATCACAACAAATGATAATACTGAGATTCCTTTTATAGATCTCAGAACTGTAGAAGGCTTAAATTGTAAGTAGACTTAACTTGTCTGACTGACTATAAAATGAAATGTTATCTCAAAATCTTTATTATTGCAAGGATCAATTGTGGCTCTTACCTTGAGATACAGCAGCTGATTTCCCACCAGAAATTTATAACTCATTAAAATTTTTCTGGATCTTATTTCCCTCTTCCCCAAAGTGCAGATGGTATGTATGCACACATAAAGTCTGGCACCACAACCCATGGAGTTGGGAAGCATATTGTACCTGCATGTTAGCCCTACACAGGAACGTCTATGACTCACTCTGAAATCAGAGCCAAGCAATCCAGGATGAGTGCAAAGGAGTGTGTAGGAGACAGATTTTTTTTTTTTTTCTTTTCTGTTTTCTGACATATAAGAACTAAGCATGCTTTGCTTGTATTATCATGCTAATGTTCTGCTAATTGCTTATTGCTTTTAGTGATACTGCCACAAGTAAAGATTTTGTCCAATACAAGGTAAACAGGCTAACTTACATGTTACATTCACTGCAATTCAACTTTTCTTCAGTGCACTACTACAAACTATTTTCTTTGTTTTAATACTTTCCTGTTACCAGTCACCATTGATGTGTGTGGCACCAGTATGACTAAGATCAATATCAATCACCCAGCTTGAAGAAAAAATGTTCAAACTATTCTATAGAGACTGGACTCCTGTAGCAGTGCACTGGAAACAAAAGCAGTCTTCAAGAAAGAAAATAGAAACTAGTTTCCACAATGGTATAAATGCAATTTCATTTTCTCCACAAGAATGCAATTTATCTTTCTCCATAAGTTGCTGGAGTGATTTCAAACAACCTATGTCATCTTTTTTAGATTAGTCAGCTTCTTGTCAAGACAGACTGTTAATTTGTTGTAGCCATGGTTGCCAGTCTTGAGTGAGGACTGCATAGGAATGTAGGCTCCAAAGTAACCTTGGCATGACTTATTTGCCAAGGCCCATATGTGGCAGGTTAAAATCAGAAGGTTTAGATTTGCTACTAAACAAACTTACAAGTTAGTTACCACTAATGAAGACCATTCCTGTTAACAACGAGATTCCACAGATATGTTCTGAGGCAGTCTGGATGAACTGGATGGATCCATATAAAATTATAGTCTGAGACTTCCTAGTAGAGCTGTATGTTATATGGTCACACCATATGTGCAGTGGTAGTATGTGATGAAGCACTAGCAGAGATGGAAAAAGATTGGATCAGAAGGTTTATGATATAACACATGATTAAATAAAGCTGGTTATCATCCAGCTTTGTGTGCAACAATCAGTAGCAGGCTAGAATGGCTGAGTAACAGATGGCTGGTATGGATGTTAGAAAGGTTTGTGTTTAGGCATCCCATGCTAAGTCAGCTAATCTACTTCACAGATGTCCTTGCTTTTGCAGCTGTTTTCTCTAGATGTCCTTGAAAATTCAAAGTCTGAACCAGGACTTTTCATAGATACACCTGATACATCTTGTATTTGATGTTGCTTTCACAATCTGATAAATCTGGTGTTCAATATAAGCACTGTGAAGATATAATATGATGGTTGCACTTGGCTAAAACCTATCACTGGTCCCAGCATAAAACCAGATTGCTCATCTCAGCAACCAAAATTATATCTAAGATGCTCTGACAGAGCACTGGTATCATGAAATGGATTTTTTGCTATATAACTTTAAAGAAACTTATGTACTTAATCAGACAGTATGAGACTAGCAGATTTTTTGGCTAAGGTAACTGTTACCAAATTCAGCATCCCACCAGGATCTCAGGGTTTCTGGTGGAAACAGGAATTTAAGTAAGATTGTAAGAAACGGCAGAAGTAGGAAACAAGAAGATAATTCGGTAGTTGTACTTGGGTTGTTGAAAAGGATTACTCTTCCTGGGATGGCTCTATGTGACTTTGTCCAAAAAAAAGGGAAAATTCTATAGGATATGAAAGCTACAGGCTTAGCTAGTGCTATTGGTGCAGGAAGGACAGTGCTTGCTTTGCCAAAGACAGTCTTTCTTAAGGGAGCAGGGCCTCATATGCAGGAGTATTTTAAGAAGTTTTACTGCAACAAGGGCATGCTGGACTGTAGCTACATACAAATATTGGCTGCTACTTATCCATTTAGATAGCAAAAAGATGTGGAAATGAAATAGGCATTAGTGAATGAGAGCTGCAGAATTCTCATGTCAGTCAAATTTAAATAGATCTGAAAACTGTGAAGTTGTGTGAATCCTGGTTTTGCAAGGCTCTGCTTGGGTAGTGGAAACATTAACCATAATCACAGAGCTTTAACTGACTGTTAAGCATTGTGCTCCTTTTTCTAGTTTATGGAAAATGGATCTGTGATATATGAAATGTAGATCAATACTTATATTTGGGCATATGCTAAAAATATATCTTATTTTCCATCTGGAAGACCCAGAGAAACAAACATAAAATTGAAGAAGCTTGTAATTTAGAGCTTCTAGGATTTCTCTGTTTTTGCTATTTTTACTTTTTTTCTCCACTGGAAATTGGAAGTGTTGCTCCAGGATTTTCTTGTAAAGAGAGAAAGTGTCATAAAGTAGTGAATAGTAGGGACAGAATACATTCCAGCTTAAAAATTTCACAGGAATAGTAATTTCTTCTCAAGGCCTTTCCTTGGGCTTGTAAATATCAGTACTCTAATTTTCATCATTAATAACCTATTAAGTTCTTTCTTTTCCTTTATTCAAATAGATGATTTGGGTGTTTCCCTTTTATACCTATGGGAACAAAAAAGTAAGCTACACTGAATTTATCTTTCACCAGACGTACTGTTCTTTAGGTATTTGAAATAGAGAGCAAAGACTATGTTTCCGCAAATATAAACTCAAACATGCCAAGTCAGATGATCTGTGCAGAAGATGTTGCTTAATATTGTTTTACTCAACTGTATATGCAAAAAGAAGCTTCTCAGTTGGAGTACAAAGAAGTAAGGAATGAAGACAGATTCAGAAAAGCTTGCAAATATCTGTCTAGAGATACTGGGCTTTGGCGTGGAGGTGTTGGCTGAAGGCTAAGAAAGTGTTTATCATATGTCCAAAAGATAAGGATTTTGTACATTTTTACCATATGCCTCAACCTCAGAACTTAGTAGGGGGAAAGGACTTTTTCTACTGTTCCAATCACATTAGAGGTGCAATATTTCTACTGCTTTGCGCTGCTAGAATTTAGCAGTATTGTTTCTGTTCTAACTAGGACTATTTCAAATATGTCCAAGTCTAGCACTACTTTTTATCCTAGTTGAAATATCCCAGAAAAAAGAAGTAATGATTAGCCACTTTGGCTAGAAGGGTTACTGCTGTAGCTTTATAATAAGCTATTTGCATAAACTCTTTCACCATGTGCCTAGCAAACAGCATACTAAATAAAGTGGCAATTGCCAAAGTGTCTTTGAATATTCCAGTACAGTTGAAGAAAGTAAAGCATATTAACTTTTTGTTACAAGAATTTTGATGGACAAATAAACAAAATTTTAATTTTCTGAGTCAAACCAGAAAACAGGATTTGTATAAAGTAACTAACTGTTTAGCTGCTGGTCAAGATGAACCCTAACCCTTAACTTAGAAAGGGATGGTCTGGATAACAGAGTCTAGACAAATGATAGATCCCTTCCTCTCATGGAGTTATATTCCATATGTCACTAAATCTCTGCATAACTCAGTATGTCTTTTCTAGTCTCCTTCCTTGTTGCTAATATGGCCCTGTTTAAGAGAATTTCCTCAAAGGTTGCAAGGAGCCATGACTGTTTTCTGATGACTTAGCCACTAAGAGGTGTAGCACTATATCCCGTGGCTTGGATACACTGTGATGGGTGGAAAACTGGCTGGATGGTTGAGCCCTGAGAGTGGTTGTGAATAGAAATAAATCCAGTGGTGTTCTCCAAGGCTCAGTGTTGGATCAATGAGCCAAGGCCAATTGTATGAGGTTCAATAAGGCCAAGCGCCAGGTCCTGCACTTGGGCCACAACAACCACATGCAATGCTACAGGCCTGGGGATGTGTGACTGGAAAGCTGTCTGGCAGAAAAGGACCTGGGGATGTTAATTGACAGCCATCTGAACATGAGCCAGCAGTGTGCTCAGGTGGCCAAGAAGGCCAATGGCATCCTGGCTTGTATGTGAAATAATGTGACAGCAGGACCAAGGAAGTGATTGTCTCCATGTACTTGGCACTGGTGAGGCCACACTTTGAGTACTGTGTTCAGTTTTGGGCTTCTTACTACGGGAAAGAAACTGAGATGCTGGAGTGTGTCCAGAGATGGGCAATGAAGCTGTTGAAGGATCTGGAGAAGAAGTCTGATGGGGAGTGGCTGAGAGAGCTAAGGTTGTTTAGCCTGGAGAAGAGGTGGCTGAGGGGAGACTCTCTACAATTACCTGAAAGGAGACTGTGGTGAGGTGGGAGTCAGTGTCTCCTCTCCAGGAATGAAAGACACAACACAAGGAAATGGGCTCAAGTTGCACCAGAGAAGGTTTAGATTGGACATCAGGAAGAACTTTTTACCAAGAGGGTTATTAAGCATTGAAACAGGCTGCTCAGGAAGGTGGAGGAGTCACCATCCCTAGAGATATTTAAAAGACACATAGGTGAGGTGCTGAGGGGCATGGTTTAGTGATGAATTTGGCAGTGTTAGGTTAGTGGTTGGACTTGATGATCCTAAAGATCTTTTCTAACAGAAACAAATGATTTGCTATGGAGCTGTAAGTAAGCAATATGAACCAATTATATTTCTTTTCCTGTGGAAAAATGTGTTAGAATACTAAAATCAAGAGTTATTACAGTGTTAGCTTAAAATTTGCTATGAAAAAGGATAATACCATCAAGTCAAGCTAGATGCTTGGGAGGGGTGATACTAAATAGTCCTTAACGTTATTCTTAACGTTAGTCCTTAAATGTTATTCTTTCTTATTTCTACCAGAGATTGACATGTAGGTAAGAGCTCAGTCTGGAAAATTTTTCTTCAAAAAGAGAAGAAAGCTGTAGTGGGAGGATGAAAGAAATTTTAAATGTTTACGGTTTGGATCCAGATTCCTCACAAAACCTTGTGGCAAAGCAAAAGGATGAGTTCCGATTTCCTAAGTTCTACCCAAGGCCTCCAGCTCTAAACTATCCATTTACTTTCACATTTTTCTTGAAGCTATGGCCCTGACAGATGCTGTTTAATGTATGAGAATCACAGGCAGAGATGATACAGCTGTTCTCAAGCAGCCTACGTAAATGTCTTTCAGAAAAGGGTGGAGTGGGCTTAAAATCTTTGGAATTTTAGGGATAGACTAGATAGAGTACAATTAGTGCAGTGCTCATTACTGGGATTCACTAGCATGCTGTGTTGTTAACCTGCCAGGCATAAAATCCACTTTATTGCTGGGAGTTTGTAATTCCACAAAATCCCCAACATTTTTTGGTTGTAACATCTGAAGGGAACTCAATGTGTATAGCACAGACTTGCTCTGATGTACTGAGAAATTTGCCCCTCTGAGGTATAGTATTGGCAGGTATGACCTTTTGGAGAAGCTGGTAGTCTGGCATAATGCTTAGTTTATTTCTTCTTCAAAACTAAATAATAAGTTACACAGAAACCTATCTGCCTTCTCTGATATTAGAAAAGGTTATTTTGATTCTTTATCATGAACAGTTGATTTATGAAAACTCTTTCAGCACTGATCTTGCCAGCACGTTTTCTGAAACTAGGGTTGTTTCTTTTTAATATCTGAAGTACAATGTGAAAATTGCCATTTGCACAGTAATTTTTATTCAGATCAGGAGTGTTGAATTTCAGTCTCCTGACTGTCTCCTCTTGCTGTACTTTGGTGAACAATGTTTCTAAGGCTCCTGAAGCTGGATTCCTTTTGGATTAAACTAAACTGATATGCTCCAGCAGCAGAGTTAATGTGATCCAGTCATCACTGGGCATTCAGTCCAATGAACCAGACTAGAGACAGTCTGAACTAAAAAGGCTTAAAACATAGACCATGGGGATCAAATCCCTAGAACAGAATCTGATAAGAGAATCAATTACTCAAAAGATCCACTCCTTTTGATCTGTGCTACTTCTGAATGTTGGTGTAATCAACATGTCCCTTATAAGACTCTAATGTCATGTGAACTTATTTAGAAAAAACTTAAACTTTTCCAGAAAATGTAGTGACTTCCATTTTTGTTGGCTAACAGGATATAAGGTGCAGAAGTCTGAGTTTTCCTGAAGCATTTCACATATAAGAAGCATAGATCTGAGTCACAATAAATAACAGGCACTAGTGCACGATAAAAACTGTACATTAGGCTATAGCATAGTAGAATAGACAATGTCTATAGTTAAGAATAAATAGTAGCTCAGATACTTTCATTGTCACTTACGTATTTTAGGAAAGCTGTTGCACCATCAAGTAGGACTGGAAACACTCAGTGGACAATTAGGAATTAAAAATAAAACCTCTCCCTTTCCATGTGACCACCATTGCATTTCTGGATTAATTTATCCTGGAATATGATAGACTAGCCAGAGTTTTGTTTCTTTAAAGCAAAACTGCATGACTTTTATTTACTTCAAAGCATATACTTAATATTGGATTCATTTTGATGCAAACAATAGAGACATATCAATATACTGTTGGGAACATATATCGAATATAAGTGGAAGATGTGAGATTTTTGATAATCCAAATGGTTCCCTGGCACCTGTGAAAATGTTTTCCAGGTTTCCAGCAAGTGCGGAGGGCTCAGAACTTCATGTTATCTCAGTACTTCTCTGAAATTACGGTTGAGATCTGAAAAGAGAAAGTCATATTTATAAAAAAATCAACCTTATTGTCTTTAGAAAACGGCAGAGAGAAGTGACATAAACATTACATGTAATGTATTTCTTCAAATATACATTATGAAAAGTGAAATATATTAAAATCTAATTTGCTTTTCTTAGTAGTGGTCCTTTTTATGACCTAAGGAAGTTGTGCTTTGTGCAGAGAGTTTCCGTAGTAATAGTGGTAGTAATTCCTGGAGTTCTTGTAGTAATCAGGACCCCATAATTAAACAATTCCTGTATCTGTATCTTCAATCTAAATACATCAGTAAAAAAATAATAGTAGAAGAAAAAAATCAATGGAGTGATGTGCACAGGATTATATAGAATATCTATTGAAATGGCATAGAAACTCCTTATAGTATTCCGATAAATTACAATCTTTGCTACATGTGAAGTGACTGCTCGATGATCAGAGACATCTATTTTTACAGTAGTTTTTTAAAGAAAGAAAGATGGCATAAAATAATATCTCTCTTAATTTCAACTCAAGTCTAAAGGTTCCTCAATGCTCACCTCTGTTGTCTGGAAAAAAAACCCCAAACTGGGAGGACTGGCTGATTCCCCAGAAGGCTGTGCTGCCATTCAGCGGATCTCGACTGGCTTGAGAGTTGGGTGGAGAGGAACCTCATGGGGTTCAACAAAGGCAAGTGCAGAGTCCTGGACCTGGGAGAAACAACCTCATGCACCAGTACAGGCTGGGGATTGACCTGCTGGAGAACAGCTCTGCAGAGAGAGATCTGGGAGTCCTGGTTGACAGCAAACTAACCATGAGCCAGCAATGTGCCCTCATGGCCAAGAAGGCCAATGGCATCCTAGCATGCATCAAGAAGAGTGTGGCCAGCAGATAGAGGGAGCTTCTGCTCCCTCTCTGCCTTGGTGAGGCCTCATCTGGACATGCTCCTATGCGACCTGATCTAGATGGACCTAATTCTGCAGGAGGGTTGGACTAGATGATCTCTAAAGGTCCATTCTAACCCCTATCATTCTATGATTCTACAATATGAAAACCAACAGAATGCAAATGAAAGCATTTACATAAATAAATTGGGTTTGACTTGGAAAACTGTTTTGTAAACTCTGTGCCATTGCATAGTAGTAGCTGGAAGGAAAGCAATAATACCTCAGCAAATGAAGTAACAGTAATCAGCTGAACATAGTTTCTGTTTAACATGTGTCTCAGACCCCAGCCCTACTCCCCATCAACATCTACCTTAGTTCAGTACTCCTTAGATGTACGAGCTATATTAAATTTTCTTTAGATCTGCCTGAATAGAACTAGATTTTCTTGTAACTTGGCAGACTTGCACTATTTGTATACAAAGGTGAGTATTGTGCTTCTTACATCATGAGATTGCATTACTTGAGTTCTATCAATTGTGTGGGACATTCTTTGAGGACAATCTATGAATTTCATCATTAGTCTTCTCCTCCCAAACTCCCATTCAAGCTGTTGCTCCTCCAGGTTATGCATCATGTTTTGTGCCACCTAGAATAAGGTTCTTGTTTCAGAGAACTCATGTTTAGACTTGTATAGTATTTGTAAACATTTGCAGTTCGCATTATTTTCTTCTGAGTATTTCAGTGTAGCAGTGACCAAACATTCAAACCATCAATGACTGACTTATTTACCTACCCATATTTTTGTCACTCATTCCCAATGCATTTGGACACTAATCCTTGACTAGAAATTCAGGGCACAAACCTATCATCTCCTTTCACCTGAGGGCTGATCATTTAACCAGATCAAATGGAAATAGTTTCCAATCAAGCCCTTCCTTAGTGGAAACTCGCTACACAAATGCCCAGGTAGCTCTGGGATTTGGGATTGAGGTAGTAGCCAGCCCTTCAAAACACCAAAAGGCAGGGTTTGGCTGATGCTACAGGCTCAGGGCCCCATTGTGTATTTCCAAGGACAGTATCTTCTCCAGTTTTTTGGCACATATGGATCATGACATTTGTGTCTATGTGCAAGCTTAACCACCAGTACATGCAAAGCAAGGGATAAGTTGCCAGAATGGGGAGAATTATTATTAGTAAGCAATTGACTCAGCAGAAGTATCACTATTTTCTCTCTGTAAGTCTCTACTGGATTTTTCCCAAACCCACAGAAGTGTTTCTAATGACCGATGCATACCTATGGCATGAGCACTTCTATGACCACATAAACATTACAGCTTCTCATCTCGTAAATAAATTTGCAGATAAAAAGAACATAAAATTTCACAGGAAGTGAATGAAAAGCAACTTTCAGCTATAATCAGTCAACTGCAGCCTGTATCCAACCAAATATTCTCTACTATTTATTTATGATGGTTTGCTACCTGCAGAACACTGAAACAATTGTTCAAGGATTATCCTAGAATCATAGAATCATAGCCATAATATTACATCCAGCCAGGCTGAAGTCTGTTGATTGCTCTTATGCAGATCCCAAAGAAAACTCCTAAATAAAACAATTAAAATACAAACCATTCCTCTTCACTTGCATCTGAGATGTAAGTAATGTGATTTAAAGTCTATTTAACCTTGTACCTGTGTCCTTGTTAGGTATGCTACATATAGTAGAAAGATGGCTCAAACAGCAATGGTTTGAAAGTATTTTTACATTCCTTCAGTTTTTAACCCCATGAACTTTTCTAAATACAGCTCGTGTTCAAAATGTTAATCGTCCTTGGTAGATTATCCTGTAGAACTTGAATCCACTTGTTTTTTGTTTTCCTGGGTCTTTGAAAGGTTACAAAGGTTACTAAGCTCTCCAACTACTACTAGTAAAATATCACTTCAGGAGTTAGGAAGCCCTTCTGCTAAAATCCTTCACATTTCTCTGGAAGATTCTGTATTCTGAAATGAGTACTACAATTATTCAAAACCAGAAAAAGTCAGGATCATGGCATCTAATTCCCAATGAAACTTACATCTGAGACTCCTATCTATTTAGGATATCCCAATTCTGCACTATGTCAGTGTCATAGTATACACTTCGATCTATAAAAGGAGATAAGCTGTTTCAATCAGCACTGAAGAGCAGCTGTCTCTAATGGCTTTAAAGATAGAATAGACTATTTAAACTATTATATAGTGTCATCTTTTAACATTTCAGCATTAGGAGTGGTAAGCAGTGACTAACTAGAAGTTATATATTACAGTATGAAGCGAAGTTAAAGCATTTATCTCAATACAGAAATGAAAATAACATCTGAGATGAAGTTTGGAGATTTAAAAAGAATCTTTATTCTGAAATAATCTTTGTGAAAACTTTTTTTAAATTGCATTTTTATTTTTAATGAAGTTTCAATTTTTGAACAAGAATTACAGAAACTTCAACTTCTCCCTTCATAAAAAATTCCAGATTTTTACCAGATATGCTTGGAAATCGGGACAGATAGACAGCTAAATGTCAACTCCTACCTAAACACTGCAGGTGACAGAGAAAATCTGGGCATGTAGGCAAAGGAATATCAAGTTGCTGTGGTATTAGGGAGTTTAGGACTGCAGTGCTATAACCTTTGTTTTTATATATCTTATGAATCAGAGTTCAGAAAAGTGCTTCTTGTGAGGATCACAATTATAGCAATCTGTTGATTAAGTTCAAAGCAGGTTTTATGGTATGGTGATCTCCAACACAGTTGATGAAAGCTTATCAAAGTCACATAGCTGAAAAAGAAGCTTGAACAATTCAGAGACAAGGTGAAGAATTTTGTAGCTAAGACTAGTTATTGCATGGGCACAATTCTGGTTTTGGTGCAGCCCTCGTTATCTTTGAAAAAGATTTTTAAAATCATCTTTGAAAGACATTCTGCACCCGCTGGGTACATTGCAGGCACACTGAGGAAAACCTGAGAGTTTCTTTTATCCTGCTAATCCCAGGATTAGGGATTTCAAATCACTCAGGGGACACTGGAGTGGTTGCAGAAAGAATTTGTTTTCACTGGGTATTGACTTGCACTATAGTTAGTGACAACAGAAATATCACGCTCTTCCCTTCTTCTGCTCTTCAATTTTTGCTCCTAAAGGAGGAAAACATTGTTTTCTCATCAGATTTGTTCACTTCCTTCCTATGTCATTTATTATAGGATTCAAGTTTTAGGGTTTTTTTCTTGAAAGTTCCTGTTTTCTCCCCTCCTTTCCTCACACCACATTTTGTTGACAGCCCAACATCTTTTTGTTCTTTTTCTCCTGTTTTAGCTTTCTCTGTGTTTTCTTTGTACTTGAAGTGCAGGGGTTCTTCTTCATTGTGCGAGACAGGAGTGACCAGACACCAATATGATGTGCATCGACTCCAAATTTATTGTCACATAATCATCACATATACTTTTTCCAAATGCTGTATACGTGCTACAATTCACGACAATTAGTTAATACTAAGGATCATGCACTATGCATAAGGCCTCAAAGTTTCTTTTTTGTAGCAACTTAGACACCAACCTCATTGTGTTAAAACACCATCCTTATTGTACTTAAAATATCAGCCTTATTGTGCTTAAAATATCACCCCAGTCAGTTTTTTCTAACACTAAACTGTGGTTATGCTTACCTTATATTTTACTTAACTTTATACTATTGTTAGTTACATATATTGTAATTTGTTAGTCAGTACTCATGAGCCCATAATGCTTAATTGAATGCTCTACCCTGTCTTCTTGTTTTGACCTTGTCACTGTTACAGTTTCTCAATTCAGTTTCTTCCCTGCTCAAGCTTGCTCTCGCATAGGCATTCTTTTCTTTTCTTTTTCTGCTGCCAAAGGTGATTCAAAGATGAGCCGCTAACTTTGTCCATTTTTGTCTAACTCCATAACATTCATTATCGCCCAGGCCCCAACACTTGAAGAAAAAAATCCACAAACCACAAACCTACTTCATGTTTGCAGACACCTTCTTCAAAGTGAAGATTAATGCTATTTCTTTTTTTCATGAACTGTTGCAGGTCTGTACAGTGTAATGCGTTTTCTACCTACGTCAATTTCCTGAACAGAGACATACAGCAATATTGCTTTTTTATCATCCTAATGACATTTCTTCTCAGAGGGAGAGACAGAGAATTTTCTGTTTTCCTGCTTCCAGCTTTATCTACTTTAGGATCAACCATTCAATCCAAGCTTAATGAATTAGGTCAGTGTGAGGCAGTTTCCCAAGGGCAGAGCTTTTTGGAATGTTTTGTTCTTTCTTGAATGCAGAGATATTATCCAATATCTGTGTAGTGTAGTGTAGTGTAGTTCCTACAAACAATATTCTGTAATGTACATTTAGTCCATATGTATATAACAAAGCACCACAGTAATGATTATTCAAACTAAACTGGGCCACTTTTCAATGTCTCTCCCATTTTCCACTTTTCTCTTGTTTTTGAGACCTGAAGACCTTCTTTTTTCTTGTAAATGTTCTTGTTTTGTATTGTTACCAACGATTTTTCTCAGTGATGAGGAGATTGTGTATTGCAGCTCAGTTAAGTACTTTTTCAGCTTTGAAATGAAGACATGGTGGCAGCAATCTAGCACACTATCTTCATAAAGCAATGTGCACAAAATTGCATCCATACAGCATATGACAAAGAGGTCCATATATAACTCACAGTGTCATTTCCCACTAATAGTGATACAAATATCCTGGGTAATTCTATACATTGCATTTCTGATATAACTACTATTGTTTTGTTGACATTAATAACAATCAACTACCATTTCTGTAGAACTAGAATGAGAAAGATATTCCTATGTCAGTTTAGCTATAGAGATTAATTACTGGAAAATCCTGTAGTACTTCAGTGCTGTTCAGTTTAAGTAGCAATTTTCTATTTCTGCAACTCAAAATTCATTAATTAATCATCCCATCTCTAAATACAGCCTGGGCAGAAAAATCAATAAAAACTCCAATCATTCTTTTAAGGTCAGAAGGTCTGACCAAAGCTCTGCTGTTTTACTTATGCAAGACTGCACATTTAGTTAAAGGCAACCACTGCTGAGAAAGCTTTGTATATGTGATTAATTTTAATAAAAACCTGTAAAAAAAAGTCTGTTCAATTTTACTTAACTTGCTTTTGTCCTCATCCTTCTCACACTATTACTGCCTCATTTTGCACTGCCTGCCCACAAGCAGAGAATTAAGCAGGATTTCCCTTTAGCATAAGATAAAGGGCAGTTTTGATCATTATTGAATTTGTAGCCTCGACAGTAGCTATTCTACAGAATACCTGGGAGATTCTCCTTACTGTGGATATGACTTCTAGATGGTGAAAAGTTTTACACATGATCTGGAAATTAGTTAATGATTGAGCAATAAATAATTAACAGTTTCTCATTAGAAATTCATTAGATGAGATAGGGCACTTAAAGAAAAGGTAATAGATGTAAAAACAGCTGAAAGTATTTTTCACACACACGATTACAGGGTAGTTTTCAATAGCAGAAAATGCATTTAGTACTGAATCCTAAATTGGTACCAGTTTTACCTTAATTAAAAAACATTATACTACAGAAGAATTTAGAAAGAAAATCCATCAGTTTTTGTGTATTCCTTCTCTAAATATCAGCTTCGGACCTTTGACAAAGGCAGGATCCTTGGCCTTTAGTCTGTCTTTAAAATGCTTTTTTCTTATTTTCTGCTCTAGCTTTTGCATTCTATGACTCACTCATCCGTATTTCTGTCAGCAGATGACATTACTCAATATGATCCATTAGTGTAAAAAGAACAGAAAGGAGTTGACTCTTTCAGAAAAGACAGTCTTCATCGGTGTACGATAACAAAGTGTTCTGAACTGTTTCTATTTTGCCAATTCTACTCTGAAAGTTAGGCAAAGGGGACTAAATTTGTTCTTAAATATATCCCTTAAAATATTACGTAATGTGAAGCAAGAATCTAATTTTCTAGAAAATAAAATGAATTTCAAGTGCAGTATTTAAATCAAATTTTTCCTTGAAATATAAATGTGACAAAATTTCTCCAAATTCCAACACTTGGGACCACAACAAAAGATTCTGCTATTGACATGCATATGCATTACCAAATAAAAGAGTCTGTTCCGTTAAAGAGGTAATATTAGAGAATACATATCACCAGACTAATGACTTGTTTCACCATGTTCACTCAGATTACAAATATCTTTCTATATGAATACACCTGATGAAATTAATATGACTGCTTCTCCTAATAATGATGTGGATCTAATGAATTCTTTCTTCAAAAATTCACAAATAATTCTGATTAACATTGGAGAATCACAGAATCACAGAATCTTAAGGGTTGGAAGGGACCTTTAGAGAACGTCTAGTCCAAAAGCCTGCCAGAGCAGGACTACCTAGAGTAGGTCACACAGGAACTAGTCGAGGTGGGTTTTGAATGTCCCCAGAGAAGGAGACTCAACAACCCATCTGGGCAGCCTGTTCCAGTGCTCTGTCACTCTCATAGTTAAAAGGTTTTTCCTTGTATTTCTTTGGAATCTCTTACGTTCCAGCTTATACCCATTGCCCCTTGTCCTATCACTGGCCATCATTGAGAAGAGCCTGGCTCCATCCTCCTGACACCCACCCTTTATGTATTTGTAAACCTTAATGAGGTCAACCCTCAGTCTCCTTTTCTCCAAGCTGAAGAGCCCCAGCTCCCTCAGCCCTTCATCATACGGGAGATGCTCCACTCCCTTCATCATCTTTGTGGCCCTGCACTGAACTCTCTCCAGTAGCTCCCTGTCCTTCTTGAACTGAGGGCACAATATTCCAGATGTGGTCCACGAGGGCAGAGTAAAAGGGGGAGGAGAACCTCTCTCCACCTACTGCCCACAGCCCTTCTAATACATGCCAGGATGCCATTGGCCTTCTTGGTCACAAGGGCACATTGCTGGCTCATGGTCATCCTGCTGTCCACCAAGACCATCAGGTCCCTTTCTCCTATACTGCTCTCTAAGAGTTCATTCCCCAACCTGTACTGGTATGAGAGGTTATTCTTTCCCAGATGCAAGACTCTACACTTGCCCTAGTTGAACTTCATTAAATTTCTCCCTGCCCAACTCTCCAGCCTGTCCCGGTCTCATTGAATGACAGCACAGCCTTCTGGTGTGTCAGCCACTCCCCCTAGTTTAGTATTAGGAACCTTCTCTGCAAATGTGCAAGTCATCTGCAAAATTACAGGCTTTCGTGAAAAGCTTTTATTACCATAATATTCTCATGATAAACTTACTTTTTTTTTAATCTGTGTTTCACCTTAATTAACTTGCATATTTGGAAATATTTACAAATACATGGAACATGTTTAAAAACTTATTGAACATTGGTTAAATCATTTCACACACGTAACTAAGGTACCATTTCTCTTCACCCCTTCATCTTTCCTCTTCCCAGTCTGTGAAATCTTCCACCCTTCTTCTTTTGATTATAAGGAAAAGATTAACCTCCCAGTTCATTGAAACATATCTAAGGCTCATGCCTAAAACAAAACAACACAGATGGTAAAAAATATCCATTTGTGTGCAACTGCATGTAGGGTAAAAGCAATGCAGAGTGACTCCTTTGGAAAAATATGCTACACAGAATTTACAGAGATATCTAAAGGGGACCTTCAAGAATTTGGAGAGAGACCTTTTACAAGGATTAATGGCTTTGAACTGAAAGAGGGTAGATTTAGATTAGATATTAGGAAGAAGTTCTTCCCTATGAGGTTAGTGAGGCACCGGAACGGGTTTCCCAGAAAGTGTGTGGATGCATTATCCCTGGATTTGTTCAATGCCAAGTTAGATGGGACTTTGAGCAATCTGGTCTAGTGAAAGCTGTCCCTGACCACGTCAGGGAGTTTGGAACTAGATTCCTTACTGAAAATTTAATGAAATCTTTCACTGAAAGTTTAATGGAGAACTTTCTAAAAAGTTTAATTCATTTATGTGGTTCATCTTTACAAATGTATTCAGTGAATAAGGATGTCCAACAGCATCAAGGACAATTATGGGAAAAAACTGTATGACAAATCATTAATATGCATTCAAAGCAGAAAAGTTATATTTGCTTTAAGCTGGAATACTACAGTTAACGATACTATGTTATTCAGAAGGAAATACTTTTTGTAAAACCAAATTAATTTAAGAATATAAGCAGACAGGATCATTTCAGAGTTCATATACTTAATTCTGTGAAAATTTAAAAGTCACTTTCTTACTTCAAGAATTTCTTCTTGAAGTATTTTTGTTATTGTTTTTGTGTCTACCAACAAGACATAACTTTTCTCAGATTAGTATAATGAAAAGAATTACTGCTGTATTTTTATTTCTGTTTACAAATAAAAGGCAATTCATTTGGATGAACATTTTAGGTATGTTTTGCTAAAACTGGAAATGCATTGAAACCATTTGTCACTCCTACTTTCATACAGTTTTAGGGATATCATTTCATAGAAATCTACCTCATTAAGAAATAGCTAAGAAAATGAATCAAATATCCACAGAATTTCTGTGCATTCCTAATTTGGCAGATCTTGTAGGGCTGATTTTCATAATATTCTTAGCACTATTGTCAGGAAATCTTAAAGCTGTCTCTTATAAAACTGGGAAAATGTCATATCACTACTTTTAAAAACACTCAGTTATTCTAGAAAGAAAGCTAATTATATGACATATGAACAATCATGAGAACTTTTGCATATTCCAAGTTAAGAGAAACCTATGGCCTGAAAAAAACCCCAAACAAACCAATATTTGCACAATGGGTAAGATGAGCAGCGGGTGAGAAAAAGATGTACAGGAGAAGAATCACAGATTATAGCTACCTATAGCTAATGGCTATTTAGATGAAACATGTGCATCTGTTTTCAGCAATTAGTGTGGAGATCAATAGAAAACATATATATTTAATTAGACATATGGTTCATTTTACTGTGATTGGAACCCCATGTCACTTATGGCTCTCCATATGTAGCATGCTCTAAATTGTTTTCTGGAGTGTATTTGCATCAAATGGAAGGTGATGTGCAGACACCAGCTGATACTCAGATCTCATTGTCTTGTGAAGCTGTTAAATGTAGGCATTTATGATCTTTTAACTAAACCAGAAACCAATAAATCTCTGAATTTCAATGTCATTTAACTCTTTCCTTGATGACTGACCACACTGTATATCTTGTAATAACCATAGCTCTTAACACCACATCTGTTCACCACTGTTTGTGCTTAACAGTACTTTGCCAAATACTGCTTCCTAAATCTGTAAAAATTAAATAAATTTTCATTTGAACCCTTCTGAGAAACAAATACATGCAGAATAAGGAAGAATGGCTGTGGAATTATGTAGTTTTGTATTTGTAGCTTCTTAATCAGTGACTTTTTTTCTTAAAGGAGAATAGAAATAGAAAAAAAATCTTCCAGCAAAGTCTGAATGGACAATTTCATCTCATTGCCCCACATCTGTCTATTTACATAATACCTGGACCATGTAGGTCTATCTGATATATACTAAACTATAAGCAAGAGGATGTTCCTCTGTAGTGCCCAAGAGGAGATACAAAAAGTAACAGAATTTGAGAGGGAACAAGTAAAGCTTATTCTCAGGGCCTAAGCTGTCTGTTTAAGATATCACACATATGTGTGATATCTTAAAATGTGTTTATAAACATTTTAAGTGTTTAACTGCAGTGTTTAAATTAGACTATTTGATATACTGATTTAAATCTTCCAATGTCTCTTTTTTTATTATTCTACCAGATACAAAATGAATGAAAGACGTACAATTTAATGAAAGTCACAGCTTTCATATAGTTCTTGCTTGGAATTACCTCACATTGTAAATATCTGTCTGGTTCAGGCTAGTGGCTCTATTTTAAGACAAACTCTCAATTAATAGATGAAAAAAGTTCTGTCAGAGAGGGCAAGGGAAATGACAGAAGGAAAGTTGCATCAACAGTAGTTGACAACTGTTCCTTAGGCTATCATGTTAAAAATTCTGTGCTCAGTCTAACAATGCAGACACCAAAAGATATGGCAGGGAAAGTATTCTTTGAAAGGATGAATGGATACTTCTGACCTGCTAAATGACCCTGTACCTAAAGCTTACAAACAGGAACTAAGAGCTGGAGTAAATCAGATCTTCCATCTGGATGAAAGATTTCAAAACCACATATCAGGAGAGTAAATTTGCTACCAGATATGAGAAATTTCCAGCCCTCTTGTTTTATGCTTTGAAAATATCAGGAAAGGATTGCTGTTTCATGCGGAGAGAAGAACAGTAAAGCATTAAATTACTGAATCTTACCTTTGGATCTCTTGAATATAGCTGCACATATGTTTCCTAAGGTAACACAGAGTGCATCACCAGTCTCTGTTTCTAGGGTTGTTTCAAGAATGGGAATCTTTGAACCATAAACTCTAAACACTTATCTCAAAAATCAGTATTTCCTCTCAATGTGCTTCACTAGAATATATGATCATATGCACTAAGAATTTAACTTTTCAGTTCTAGCATGAGTATGAGCTGTGACATTATCTTAATGTACTGGCCTAAAAACTTCTGAAGTTCTTCAGCAGGCTTTTTGTAAGAAGTAGACAATACAGATTTGGCTTTTCTCAAGTTGAGGAAAGATGTTAACCTTTCTTCCCACTTAGGGAAACATTCTAAACCAATAGTAGGTACCGTCACCACTATTTTTTTGAAGAGAAGGAGGTCTCATGACTCTCAGTATTCTCTGTAACCTAATTTTGGGAAAAATTAGGCAAAACTCTCTTCCAAACAGATAGAGGTTGGATTTTGTGTACCTGAAGAACATTAAAATTTAAGAGTAAAGGATTTGTGTTTGTAGAGGCAAGTTGTCTGGAAGTTTCTAGATTGCTTTCTTTCATATAGGTCCTGAAGCTCTATCTTTGCCTCTTTCCAAAATTTAAGTCCTTTTCATCTTGGACACATCCCTCTGTAACTGCACAAGCTTTCTAAGATGGTTTTGGGCTCCTTTCTTCCTGTCTTTGTTCATTCGATATTTGTAGAGGTTTCCATTGACCCAAGAAACTTTTGTTAATAAAGCAACATCTGTATAAAGATACACTTCCAGCAAGACGAGTCATCTGCATTAATTTATTTTGTCAGAAAGCTCTCCTTTGTCTTAACTATATAAAAATGGGCTCAGAGTAGAGCAGCCAGGGAGGAAATGTTAGAAATGCCATGGAACATTGTGCAATTCCTTTCTAATGCACTACTTCAAAGATCCACTTTGTCCTCCCTATTATTTTTTTTTCTTCCTGGCCCTTTAAAGTGAAACTGTCCAGCTCAAAAGTATTATTCTTGGACTGATGCCTGTGAATATTGTAGGTAATTGTCCGATTAATGGGAACTTTCAAAGTATTATTGCCACTGAATAAATTGGCATCACCATCTCTATTTTAAAAGGGAAGACTTCATTGGTATCTGAATTCTTACTCACCTTGTGCTGCAGCCTTGAATATTGTTGCTGGACAGAGGTCTGGGCATAGAGTGCACTAAGGAAAAAAAAAATTTCCCTCTAGAAAGCTATTGAAAGTGAAATTGTGTGTGTTAAATCCTGTTTTCTCAGAGTTGGCAGAAATGTAGTTGGTTTGGCTAGGAGACAGAGTGCGCTATGCTGAACTCCTATGTGATGCCCCATCTGCAACAGGAGGGGACAGCTCGCATGACAGTACCAGTTTGCTTTGCGAGAGACGTTAATGATTGATCTTCTCCTTCCCTACTTTGTTCAAAAGGGTTGTGTAACTCAGGAATAGCATCAACTTTTTTACTGACAAGGTCAGGTTTACTGCAGGACTACTTGTACTACCTTTATCAAGGGCATGCTCTCAGCTGGGCAGTGGCTATCTCATTAGTGTTGATAGATGCACTGTGTAGCACTAGCTGCTTTTTCAACAGCAAGACATGGAGGAAGGAAGTGTCTATGTGAATCGTGCTGCCAGTGTCTGTCTCGCTGGGAGCCCTCATCCTCTAACCAGCAGTTAAACACTGGAACGATCCAACACCTTCTGCGTGTTATCAGCCACACAGAGACTATACCGAAAGGATTACTGTTTCCCTTCACCTCTGCCACAGAGCTGATGTTGGTAAATACTCACTTTATTGTGCCTAGCACTACTCTTCCAAATCAAAGAGAAAATAAGTCCAAACTAAAAGGCCTTAGCTCCATCTTGGGATTTTTTACATTTTATGTGTGATCTTAACATTTTATGAGGAGTTATGAGCCTATCCTCTTCTTTTCAAACTGATTTTAAAGTTCTTTTGGTATCAGGAGGATAGGTACAGGCCATGTAAATGTTTATGGACATAACTGCATTGCCTAGAGATCAGAGTTCTGTGCTAGGAAAGGAAAAACTACTGCTGTCGCCTCAGTGAAAAGCCCACTGCTTGTAGTCATCTCACTAGCAACTTCTCTAAGACATAGCTGCTCTGGGGAAATGGGAAAATGTCATCTCTTCCTGGCCTGCAGTTACTTAAATGCTCCAATGTCAACCAATATTACTCTTCTTTTATGTTTTTCTGTATTAGACAGCTGCTGGCTCTGCCTTTATGGGAAAGCCACCCTTGGAGTCACTTGACCTCTGGTGCCTCAGTCAACACAGATGGAACACTGAATAAAATCAGGATGTTACTAGAAATCATATGACTCATTTGAACTGGGGATGGAGAACCCTTTGGGGAGTTGTTTTCTTTCTCCTTAAGTAAAAAGGAGTTTGACATATCTAATTATACGCAAAGGTGTACAGATTCTGTTTTGCAAGAATATATTTTCACAGTCTAGCAGTTATCTTTAAAACACCAACAATTATATAAGAAAAAGTAGCATACATTTTGATCTGAAGCAATACCTTATACTTCTTGTATTTAAATACCAGGATCGCTGCATGGGAAGCTTGGCATATAGATGATATCTGCTTTATATATCAGAGCTTCAATCTCTTTAATAATTCTGTTTAGTAGTATAACAGAATTCTTGTTACATTAAAATGATTTAATAAGTTGAAAATTCATTTTTTTCCCTAAGAGATAAAATATGACAATGTATAATGATGACTTTTTCACTATCATGACCCAGCAGATTCCCCAAAGAGCTGCCAGCAATTGCCTGGAGATCATGAGCTTGTCTCCTTCCCATTTTTCTGGCCTTCTGCCAAAGCAGATTTGTTCAGACATTAAAAACAGCTCTATTTGTTGCTTCAATATACCAACAATACCTAATCATCCTACTCTGCCAAATCATGGAGTGGATTTACTGAAGCACCATTGAAAGTAGGACTAAAGACGTCATGTTCCTTTGGAAGTGAGCCCTTATAAAAAAAATATATGGAGCCATGAAATCAAGAACACAGGTGGAAGTGGTAAAGCTTGAAACCTTAAACTGGAAAAATGCAAATGTAATCTATTAATCTATCAGAAAGTGTCTAATTTTTTACTCATGTTTATTTGATTGATGTCAATTAGATTCTCCATCATAAAGTATTATAGCTTACTGAAGAGACACTTAAAATATTGAATTGATGTGAAGCTTTCAAATGGTGAGCAACTGCAGAAAGCTGACCCTTTTATTTAGAGGCTTGTAATGCAGACTGAGAAGTTCTGAAGGAGCATGACGGGAATTTTAGTATAACTCCATCATTATGTATTTGGACACAGAATACCTCTGCTTGAAAGCAGAGATAAAAGTGGTTTTGATTGGAATACAATGTCCTACTATCATTTGTTATTACAGTGCACTGCTAAACAGTGTAGGTCGGAAGTTTGGCTTTCATGATCCCACACAAGCACTCTCGTTAGCTTTGGTCAAAGGAGACTTCATCTCATCACTCTTGATATTTTCATAGAGCTTTCGCATTTGATTTCAAGGTCAGAAAAGGTTATATTGAAAAAAACCAGTATGTACAGCTTCACGTGACTTTTTGAGACCACTGATAAGATACAAAAGGTCATTTGAGAGCCCTGGTCTGCACTATCTTCTGAAGTGGAAAATGTTGAATCAGGATGATCTCAGAATCCTAAAGTACCTCTGACACTGTGGCCCTCTTAAAATTCTGACATTCATTTATTGGGAGAAATAAAGTCTGTAATAATGGCAGTAAAATAAATGGCTGCACACACAATATGAGGAAACTGCAAATACTGGAAGACTTGAAAGTCCATAAAAGCAATACAGAAAAAACCAGATGTGTCAGCGAATCAGAAAACAAAGGGCAATGGCTAATTCCAGAGAAGAGGATACATAAGCAGTTTAAAGACATGGCTGGAAGCCCAAATTTTAAGAGAAAGCCTTTGTAGAAAGGGTGACATTAGTTAGCATGACTATAAATTAAGGGCTGTGTTCAGTCTTGGAAGCTAGTGGTTTCTGCTCATAGAAGATGTTGATGATCTCACTGAGAAGTGAGGTGATCAAATCACCATGACGGACAAAGCACTGGCTTGCAGCTGGTGCATACACCAAATTCACACCACAAGCTCAGGAGTCCTGGGGACTATTCAGGGAGGATGTGACTCAAAATGGAGCTGTGCCTAAACACCGTTCATTTCTGTGTTCAGATGACAGTTACTCTTCAAGTTAAATGGACTCACAATACAAGTTGTATGGATAAGGCTGTTTGTTATTTACAGTGTATTCCACTGAATCCACATTTTTCTCAGTGATGTGTCCTGTTAAGTACACTATTCATAAAGCAAGTGAATTTATATTGACCATGGTCATATGTTTGTTTCGCAATCCATTCCCTACTGTGAAGCACTAGTGGATCTATGTAATTGAAAGACCTTCATCTTGACCTACTTCACTGATAACTATTTTTTTTCCATCCTTTGAAAAAACATTATTTCACATCTGGAAGACAGTCCCACATATTTGATTATCTGTAACAGATGGTTTGTATATAACTTAAAAATAGTTTTTAAGTGGAAGTTTAAAGAGTTGTTGTATATTACTTTTATTATTTTCTTTACTGAAAATAAATAATTTGTAAATTTGCTTCCTCCTCTATTACATCAGGACAAATGTAGAATCAACTCCAGTTAAGTATAACAGAGAGTTGCATCCAGCAGAAGTCACTTAACGAAGTTTCATTGAATAGTATTGTTATTAACATTGATTCAAAACCCTGACGTAGAACTGACCCATCCCTCCAACCCACCCCCGCCCCCAACACCCCTATACTAGAAGCAATTGTCTCATACTGAATTTCTTGTGAGTTATAAAAAGGATAAATATGCCTCACAGGCTGTAGGTAGCCAAGATTTATGGTTTATCAACAAATTTCCTAAGTGATTTAAACTCTGATTTAATGTTGTTACAGCAAGGATAATTTTCTGTGCAGGCATGTACTCTCTAGGCATAAAACTTTCAGTAGACTTCATCTTCAATTCTCTTTCATTGATATTGTCTCTCATGAACTTTAAATCTCTGTTTTCATGATTTCTCTTCAATTTCTAACAAGGTCAGAAATCAATTCAGTGGATTATGTCAGTAGGTCTTCATATTTGAAATCTTAAGGATAAGGTAAGCATGAGAACTGCAGTATTACAACAGACCTGTTTGGAGCTCTGCAAATCACAACTGAAATCACACTCGGCAGTGGCAGTGTTACATTTGTTCTATGTATTTAAAAAGTTTCAGTCCTTGGTGTGCTCTATACAATACGCATTTTAAGTGCATGTGAATTTTTAAGGAAATCCATTCTCACCCAGAAGTGTAAAAGAAAAAAGCCTGAATGTTCAGCAAGTGTTAAAGGTGGCTAAATCCTGTTACTTAAACATAAAATAGTTTTCTGTTTACCTGCATATCCATAGCTACCAAAAATATGTCTGCAGAAGCTACTGGTTCATGAAGTTGTTGAATTGTTCACTGAATTAGGCAAAGGGATTCTGAACTTTATTGTCAATGTGACTGGAATAGTTTTTCACAAACCAAACATTCACTTCCTCAAAAACTGTAAGAAGAAAAGATCATTCAGCAAAAATCATAGCATGAATATATATTGAAAAGTTTATTAAATTATAAATCACAGCTATAAAAGAGTTTTCTTTGGAACAGTTCTAAAATAAATTGATGAAAGGAGATAAACATAATGATTCATTTATTCATGGGAACTCTGCTAAGCTACTTATGAAGTGAATGACAAATAGTAGTTCTTAAGAAGTCTTTGCTTTCTTACCTAGGAAATTTGGATGTTTAACAAAAGAGTCTGACTGAAAATAATGACCTCACCTACTGATTTACAATAGACCATTCTGTTATTAGTGATATAATGAGGCTTTCAGCTAATTAGAGCTTATTGGCACTCATTATCTAGAGACTGACATTTTCAATAAAATAAGCGGGCATGCTGGAGACATGTATGTCTGAACTATAGTCTGGCATTCTGCTATCATTTGGAGGCTGTAATTTTGAAAAATAACTGAAGATCTCATGGACTGTGAGGAGGAGGAAGCAGACAGTATAAAGGCTGGGCACTGTGCCACTGTAAATACAGAAGTGTTTGCCGTCCATCACATCACTGGTCTGTGCAATACCCAGAGTTATGCCTCCAGGCCAAATTCAAAATCAGGTTTTGTGGCTCTGAAAAACAATTAACTGAATCTGGTATTTATATAACCTTTTGTTATATAAATATATATATATTATATATGTTATATATACTTATATGAAATGTATCTATAAATCAATGACATATAATTGCTGGTGTTCACACAAAGGTAAAAAAAAAAGGTATAGCAAGTCTTCAGATTAAAGGGCAGAAATATTGAAAAATATTTATTCATAAATGTGAAGTAATAAAGAGCTAAGAAACCAATATTTGATCCTCAGGCATTGCAAAGAACCTTCTAGAACAACTATTAAAAATATTTCTATTTTCTACTTTCATGGGCTTTTGGCACATTCCCAAATGTTCTGCAAATCCAGTGAAGTCAGTGAAGTTTCTTAGATATAAGTGAGATTGAAAATACTCTTTCTGAGCTTTTGAGAATAAACATAGGCAGTTGTAATCATGCAAAATTCATGTCAAATCATTTGTATTTTCAAATGTTTCTGTAATATTTGAAAACAACTCTGTGCAGTTTTGGGCCTTGCTCTATTCTGATGCTTGAAAATTGGGGCATCTTATAAAGTACTAATGTACTTTTAAATTGCTAATGCAATGGCTTCCTTCTGAGCAAAACAATGATTAACCATACATTCCTTTTCCTAACTATGTAGAATATCTTGGCAGATTTCCCATGTTTCAAGTATTCCAGTGTCTCAGTGGAGGCATGCAGTCTGACAGCACCTTTTAGTATTAATACAAATCTTGCCATAGTAACAGAAGTGTTGCCACAAAAATGCCACTCAAGTAATTTGGAGAAATAATTTTAATTACTATGGGGAAAATTCCAGATTAAGCTTCCCAAAATTGTTGTAAAACACACAATGGTTTCAGTCCCAAACTTGGACTCAGTTTTTCATTCCCTGTCCATTTGCAAGGAAATATGACTTCCTTTTCTTAGTAGCAAGAAGGGAGAATATATAGGACTCCAGCATTAATTGCCTGTAATTTGCATCACTTTTGAATGATTTATTGTGAACATAGACAATTGTACCTCTAACTAGTAAGATCTGTAGGCCCAGACCCTCGGTAGATATTGTTTCTCTTCATGGCAGTTCTTAGTAAAAAGTCTCTGAAAGGGTAGTAAACCTCTTTCAAGGGCTTAGGGCTTTGGCAAGGGGATGGAGGAAAAGACTTACCCCTCAGAGCTACTTCAGTCAGATGCAGGAACCAACTGACTGCAGTTGTGAGTACTTTAGGTCTGACACATTGTCGAATATGGAAGAGGGAATTAATAAGAAATGAAAACCAAAATGTGCACTATCTACCAGTGCAGAGTTGAGATCTGGGTCAGGCAACAGGCAGTTTTTGTAACCTGTAAGCATACCTGTCTTTCTCCTCTGTCATTTTCCTGTGTGAATCTGACCATTACTTTTACTACCTGAGCATTTATTACAGTTGCATAGGAGAACTCAGGTGCATAACAGATAGTTTACATGGTACTTTATTCTGTCCCTTCACTTACTCTCCACTCTGTGAATCATCATCATGAGATTTTCTACAGAAGTTGAAGTCACTAGGTGAAACCATTGACCTGAAGGAAACAATACTGAATCCATCCAATCTCATCCTAAAAACTCCTACACGACTCTGTGATTCCTAAGTTCAGGCCAGAATACAGACAGAAATACCATAAGAAATTATCTCTGGTTAGGTCATACTGCCATCTCTTCTTCAGACCACACTGTGATCCCACAGACTAAAGTAAATCTGAGACAATATTCACTTTGCCCTTGTCTCGCATTAGCCCATGTAGCAAAAACAGGAACAGAGGGGATATCAAAAACCACAGGCAGAGGAAAGAACCCCAGCTGTAGTAGATGTCCGGAAGATCTCGGGTTGTAACGCGAGAGGTGGAGGACACAGAAGAGGTGGGCGCAGGGTGGAGTGAGAGGAGGTGCTCTGGGTAGCAGATATAAGTGCATGGTGTAAACAAGGGGTTGGAATAAAGTATCATCAATGCTGAGTATGTGGTGATCCTTGTCCCCTCAGCGGGGGGGCTGAGTAATCCTTGCAGGCGGCCTGGTGGTGTTGCAACGGCAACACCCAGCAGTACTCTGAGCTCAGTTGCCCTGAGGAAACAAATATTTTGACGCTTTTTTGAGAGAATACTAAAGAAGTATCAGACTTTTTAAATGATATGCACCATAGCATTTAATGACTCTTTTTAAGCTCTGTAAGCCCAAATGCTTTCAGAAAGAACCGTGGGCTCTTCAGAGTATCTATACTTCAGGTTGGCACTTAAAAATGCAAAATGTCTTTGCCTTTTGAAGTCAAGTCATCATTTGTCAAGGAAAGTACCAAGGAATATTTATAGGATTTATGTGATACTTTGGACAAACATGAAAAGATTTATTAGAAACAAAAGAAACCATAGAGTTTACTTTTATCACGTGCTCAAGGATCACAAAACATGTTTCACAATAATCAAATAGCTGAAATGGGTGTGGATGATCTGAAGCAGCATGAAAAGACGAGAAAATTAATCTAGACTGGGATCTTAAACTGCTGTTTGATGAGTATTTTGTGTGATGACGACAATTTCTTTGCTAAAGTTGAGGAAAGCTGCCATGAGTGGCAGCTATGAGTTGATCATGTACAGAGAGTCTGTCCCCATTACTATTGGCAGCACTGCAGGAGAGCCAACTGTGAATGCATTATTATCCATGTGAAGATGTGGAGAACACTCCCTTTGGGGTGTTTCAACCTTGGGGTTGAAATTTGTCCCAAAGGAATCCTCAGATATGTAAAGGAAGGCATCATCCTGAACTAGCTATGTCTCAAAGTTTTTTTCTGAAACACAATCAAGCTAGAAAATTACTGAGCTGTGATGAAGTTACTGAGGCTGCCAAAAGGAGCATGAAAAGAGTAATATTAACATACACTCCCCTCCCCAAGTATATACGGCACTAAGGATTTTAACTAACTAGTTTGTTTCCAAGACCTGCTGATTTGTTAAGTGTACAAGATAGTGATGAAACAGTTCTACTGAAGAAATCCAGATCCTCCAACATCCTGTCAATTGAGACTTGGAGGCACAATGCTAGAGCCCACTATGTGCTCCTAGTTTCCACTGAGCTGGGAGCTATACAGACATCTCGAGTAGGCACTACAATCCCAAAGATCACATCAAAAAACAAGGAAAAATAAATCAGTCTTGTCTGGATTAGTGTTTAAACATTTTGCAGTAAATATGTCTGTGGGTCACATACTAAACACACAGAGAAAACAGTTTTTTAAATACCTGCTTATTAAGGATATCCCATCCATACTGAGCATTGGTCAAGGCAAAGTTGATCTAAGGTCCTGCCTTAATGCTGGGTTATTGTCACAAAGACAGTTTTTAAATATACCATTTCTTAACTTGTGAATTGTGTAATTTTTTTGCTTTTTTTTTTTTTTTTCAAGATAGGCTGTGTGGATACAGTTTTAACATATGGCAGACAAACAATTCAAATTAGGAGATCCAGTCTTTCCACAAACCTGCTGAGGACTTTTTCTTCAAAACCACAAGAATTCTTGACATAGATTAAATGGATTTTTGTTTCAGTATGCATTTCTCACTGGAGCAAGTGACTGCAAATCAAGACTTCTTTCTTCTGTTACAAATTCAAGCTAGGAAAGTTCAGAGAGAACTCCTGTCTGTTCAGTTCATATTCCTTCTTAATTTTGAAGTATAAAATCTACAGAGTCTAAATATTTGGGGTTCTCATTAATATTTATAAGTATCTAAATGATGGATGTCAGGAGATTGGGACATCCTTTTTTTCTGTTGTAGCTAGCAACAGGACAAGGAGAAATAGGATGAAGCCGGAACACAAAAAACTCCATTGAAACATAAGAAAAAACTATTTCACTGTGAGAGTGACAGAGCAACAAATTCTTTCCAGAAGTAGGATAGGTGCAAGTGTCACTTGTATTGTCACTGTAACCTCAAAAGAGCCACTAGAGCTATCACCCTACCTCCTGCCTGATCTGAGCACACATTGGTGAATTGAGTCCCAGTTGCACAAATAAACAACTCTCAACAGCCAAATGACTGCCAGGCAACTGATAAAGTGCATTTAAATATCTGAAGCCCAAGAGTTTCAGAAAAGATAAGATAGATGTATGTGAAGCAACTTTAAGCTGCCAACAGGGAATTCCTAGGCAAAATCAGGATTTATCTATTTTCTAAAAGGTAGTTCATCTGAAAAGTTTGAGTAGAGGGCAGGGGATTCCTGCAGGTGACACTGTCTCCTTGTTGGGGGGGTGGGGTGGGAAGGGAAAGGGGGACGGTGGGGTAGAGGACTGTCATGATTTGACATGACAGCCTTTTCTGATAAGGGGGAAGAGGCTGTAAAGATGGCTCCTATAAGTAGTTGCTTGAAACTCTCCCCAGCCCTGAGCCAGACCCACTGCTGGGGCTGAGCCAATTTGACACCACCATGATCACTTTTTAAGAAGAAGCCGGAAGAGGAGTGTTCTTCTTCCTTCTTCTTCCTGTTTCTTCCTTCTTCCGCCCCTTCTTCTTCTTCTTCTTCTGGCTGGCGGTGGTATAAGGAGTAGGAACAGTGAAACAACCATGGGGACTCCAAGGTCAGAGATGAAAGAGAGGTGTGCTGGAGCAGAGACTCCCCTGCATTCTATGGGGATGACTGGTGAAGCTGAGATTTTTTTTCATTTCTTTAACGACCCTGCATCAGCGGTTGTCATGGTTTAGCAAGGAGCAGCTTTTGCTTGGTAATGGGGGAGGGGGTTGCAGCGAAGATCCAGTAAAGAGATTTTGGACTCTCCCACGGCTCCTGGGTTCACATCCACCTCCAGCCCAGCTGGGCCAATCTGGCGCCTTTGCGATCACTATTTAGGGATGCGAATTTGAAGTGCTGATAGGAGATGTAAGAGTGATACAAGATGGAGGAAACCACGCAGACCCCACAGTCAGAGAACGAGGAAGGAAGGAGGAGCACCAGACCAGAGACCCCTCTGCAAGCCGTGGCAAGAATGCAGGCTGTACCCCTGCAACCCATGCAGGGCCATGGCAGGCCTGAGAGCCACCAGCAGCTCTGTGTGAGTGAGCCTGGATGGGCAAGAGACTGTATGAGGAGGCGGCCATGGCACAGGCTCTGCTGGAGAGCCTGGGGGCCACAGAGCAGACCCACACGAGAAGCAGAAAGGAGCTGTAGTTTTTGAGCTAAATGCACGTCAGAGCAGTCTGTGCAGGGCTGTCATGTGTGTGAGGTACCCCATGGACTTGCAGGGGAGACTGGTGCGGAGCCCACCTGACCTGAGGAGAGGCAAACAGCAGAAGCCATCAGGAATAGACTGATTGAAACCCCCACTCCCTGCCCCCTTGGGCCGTTCAAGGGGGAAGGAGGTAAAAACACCGGGATCAGGGCTCTGAGCCTGGGAAGAGGGGAGGAGTGGGGATAAGGTGTTCTTAAAGGGCTGGTCAGACTCTTCATTGTTGTACCACTCTATTTTGGTTATGTTTTGGGGTTTCAGGGTTATGCTTTAGTTGGTGTTGCATTAATTTTTTTTCTGTTTTCTTCTTCAAGTCAAGTAGCCTGGTCTGTTTTGTCCTGAACCTTAAGTGTCAATTAAGGTCTCCCTGCCCTTTGGCAATCTTCAGGTCTTTGGTACTTGAGGCTAATCGTGGTCTTTTGTTCCCTGATGTAGAGATTCATTTTGATAATGACTCTATATCAGGGGCAAAGACTCATGTTGCTAAAGCTGACTCCTGACCAGGGTCAGCGATTCACTTCACTAAAGGCCCCAAGCCAGTGAGTGACTGTGGCCACAGGAGGCTGTGTCCCATGAGAGGGACCTAATCACTTCACTTACAGACCCTGAGCCAGGGGCAGTGATTTTCTTTAAAATGATGTCTGGAAGAGGCTTTGTCCTGAGGGAGGGACCCTCTATCTGCAGAAACTGCAATTGTGGCAAAGAGCCCATGCCACAGATATTCACTAAGGACTGTGTCCCATGTGAGGGACCCTGTACCGGCAGAAGCTGTAGCTGCTGGGAAGAACCCGCATGAGAGAAGTTCATTAAGGACTGTGTACCTCTAGAGGGAACCCGTACCAGAGCAGTGGAAGAATGCCAGGAGTTGTCCTCATCTGAGAAGAGAGAAGCAACAGAGCTCACCTGTGAGAGACTGACCCCTACTCCCTGCCCCCCTGAGCCATTGAGGGGGGAGAAGGTGAGCTGGGCCCAAGAGGAAAGGAGGGATGGGGGAGGGAGATCTTAAAGTGCTGGTTGCAATTTTCTCATCATCCTACTCCCTTTTTGCTTTTATTCCATTCTGTTTCTTGTAGAATAAACTTTCCTACTTCCCTCTCTAAGTCGAGTACTGGAGTATGTTTTGCCCAGAACCGTAATTGGCAGTGAGCCCTCCCTGCCCTTGTCTCAATCCACAACAACCTCGTTTATCTTTTTACTCCCATTTTGCTGGGGCCTCCGCCATCCTAACGAGGGTGGGGGTGAATGGGGGCATCGAGCAAGAGACTGTTGTGGTGTTGCTGTGCTAGCTGGGCCAAACCATGACAAGGGCCCAGACGGGGAAAGTGCTAGAAGCCTCAGGGCCTGAGGGTGGCACTGGGTAGAGCATAGCTCACCCCTCTCTCTGACAGCACCTCGGGCAGAACCCAGACCTATGACATCAGGAGCTTGTGCAAAAGCCAAGTAGAGAACGTGTGGAAAGAATGAAATTGGTTAACCTTGTAAAAAGACTACATTTTAAAAGATGGAATATATGGAGAACAACCTGAAAGACTTAGCCTGAAGCAAAAGCTATAGCTACTACCAGCCTTTTTCCAGCAAAATAAACCCTTGGCCAAGACTTGAGGTGTGATGTAATTATTAGTGATACTATAGCTAACCAATATCATATTGCTACACTTGCAATATTTTCATTTTATAAAGCCTGATTTTAAGAAATAGAATGAAGACAGATTTCCAGAACTTTCTGCATTTGACAAATACTTATGAAAACAGTCTGGGTTCCTCCACATTGTTATTCATATTTATCTCTCCTTTCCTCATCCCTTCACATTCGTATTAGACAGTGTGGTCTCCTGGGCTATGTACCCAGCAGAAGCTTCAGCTCATCCCAGGTAAGTTCTCTGAGGATAATACCTTTCTACTCCATTTGCTATTGCTTATTCCCTTTATTTGAAGAGGAAGAGGAATGTGTCTTGCCTCTTCCTCACCACAGTACATCAGAAAGCCAGCAGTATGCTTGAACCAGTGAAGCTAAGCTATTCTCAAAATACTTTGCTGATCCATCAGTTATGGCACTGTGCCTTGATTCTTTTATGATGATCACAACCAAAAGCTGATGAAGGTAGTGTGCTGTTCATGGCATAGCTGCAAGCACAGCCATTGCTGTGAATGCTTTGGTTTGTGTGCATACCACAAATATGAGTGAAGAAGTTTCTTTCTTTGAATACAGTTGTCAGCCATCCTTCAAAGTACACAAATTTTTTGGAATGGAGTTATACATATGCAACTAACTGTCATTTTTTGCAGCTGAGCTGCTTATTGGATTTCATCTGTGTTTATCTTGCACAGGCTTTTTTTATTTTGCTTCCTGTTCTATGTTTGGTTTATGATATGTAAATATAGTACAGGAAGACTATTGTCAAGGGATACATTAAACTAACATTTTCTAATTAATAAATTAAGGCTCAATAGTGAGTTATACCTAATCTTTCTGAGAATCTAACTTGGAAATTTTAAAGTTGATAGAGCAAATAATGATTCATTCAACTTAAATAAATCATGTTTCTCTTCTGTAGGAAATTTAAGAATTTTGTTTATATAACCTAAAAACTAAAAGAAATTATTGATGCAAAAAAGAAAAATATTACTTTAAATCTTAAAGTATTTGTTATAAAATACTTGTGATAAAATATTTGTAATAAAGTATTTGTGACAAAGTATTGCACACAAACAAATGAACTGATAAATGAGTATACGTTATAAAACCCCACACAGATAAACCCTAAAGAACTATTAAAATTGAAATACTTTGTTCAGGCTGAAATATATTTCAGCCCCATTCTGTAATAGCCTTGAAAAGGACTGGGTAGTGTCAACATTACCCTTTCAGATAGTATACCTGAAATGTTGGGAATATATTTTGCTACTCTTTGTACCTGCCTGAACTTGCTGCATTGCTCCAAGACAGCTTTCCCCACTAGTATGTCTGATATTTTTGCTTCGAAACAGCCAGCCTGTATTGTGGGAAATAACCAAGACTTTGGCACAACTACTTAATTTTTTTGTTATGCCTGTTATCAGAGAAGGAATGTACACATTGCAACCTCTCCTGTTTTCTATTAAAGTGACTATAGAATTCTTTCTGGATTACTCTGCAATCTGCAAGAACAAGCAATTACAGTAGGTACAAGGTATTATCTACCAAACTTAATGTACTTATCATGTAAGCAGTAAGTGCTTACATGGTAGCTATGCTCTGTTACTTAGCTATCTAAACCACTGCAAAATGTTTTAAAAATCCTTTCAATAAAGGTCCTCCCCAGTATTTAAAAAAAAAAAAAAAATCAGCAGATGATATGTAGCAGCTGTGTTTTTAGCAGGTCTGGGCACTGAAAAGCACCAAGGATAATGACTTTATAAGACCCAAACTATTTCTTCACTTAAAAGCACAGTGTGCATTCTATTACTCAATGCAACTAAAACAAAAACTTTGGCTTCAGTAATATAATTGAAAATATCAGAAAAAATGGACAAGTTAGTAATCTAAAATGAATGTGAGCTGTCTTTGATCCCCAGTTTGACAGTTCTAAGGGTGTATTTAATTCTGATCTAAATTACATTGGGAAATCTGATTTTTTAAACTGTAATGTTTTTTTCAGCTCATAAAAATAGACTTTAATGATGACTTCCCATGTTCAAAGCTGTCTCTTCTTCCTTTGTAGTCAAATCCTTACCCGTGATAGAACTCTACTATTTATGCTGTTGCTTCTTTGTTGAATTAATGTTACTTCATACATATGGTAAATATATAGTATATATGACATATACAATGTGTCTTTCTCAAAGGGTATTTAATTCTTTATAAGCTATTCCAGTATTCTCTCTGCCACTTATTCAGAAATCGTATTTTTCCACATATACTGAGATAGTTCTCATAAAATGAGTTTAATTTTCCAGGTGTGGAAGATACAAAAGAGTACTTTAACCACAGTGAACAGACACCAGGTGTGTATGAGGGTTTGGGCTCTTGTTAAAATTTCAGCTCACCTAGGAGTTGTCAGAGCCTCTTCTACTCACATTTGCAGCTCCTTAGAACTGGGACTAAATTCCATGCTTAGTACTCAATTTCTCCACATCAGTGAGACTGTGATTCCCCTGGCAGTGGTGTGTAAAGAGTTTCCCTCATGTCACCCCTTTGCCCACAGAGCACCCTGAAACCTCCTTTCTTCCCCCTGTCAACCAGGCAAGAAGACTTGTTCTCCTGTCTCTCAACTCCTACAGATGTGTCCTGGTGATGGATTTGGTACAGGAAGCTTAAAGATGTTCAGATGGAGGAAAAAGGGTGGGGATGGTTCATTGCATTGTCAGCAGCTGATGGAGACCAAGACGTTCTTTATTCCCTTTAAAGTACAGACATATTACTATTATATATAAAAAGAAAAAATCTTTGCAATGGTATGTGATGCATAAAACACCTATTTGTGAGCCTCCATCACAAAAAATCTTAGGCTCAGCATCTTCCCTGAAATAACATCTGTCCTTCATTATCTTCACATGCAGTCTTCTCTCTGATGTGTTTGTGAATAGCTCGCTCTTTCTGTGATACCTCTGACATGACAAGACTCTCACTTACATTGGAAATCAAGGGTTCTTTTTGTAGAATTATGAGTATTGGATCTTTCAGAGTTATGCTTTTAATGTAAGTTTCCATAGTTGGTGAAATTTATTTGGATGACATTATACTTCCATTAAAAAAACCAGTAGGTCTTTATTGTTTCCATATATACCTCTCGCAGTTGTTTCTTGAGATGGTCACAAGAAAAGCTGATGTCATGTAAAACTTCTGTGAAGTGACACTTCTATTTTTTTTAAATCATTATCACAGAAATAGAATAGAGAAGAAAAGTGTCTGAAAGGATGGTAAAATTTTTACCAACCCACTTTTCTCATATTGAGGTACAAGGTTGAGATTAAGTGTTCCTGGCCATGCTAATGGTCATATGGGCTGCAATACAAACAGTGTGGTACTCTTTCTAGCCATGGTTAATATTAGTGTTAGATTTTAATTTCAACTGTAGTCTCTGCAGATCTTTACACATTAAGTTTCCAGATGCCTACATATAGCGAGTTCTAGGACTGTGTATAACACTAGCATAATGTGTATGTCCTGTCAACTTCCTATTTCCTTAATTAAACCTAAGATGAATTGAATCTATAGTTTCAGTCTAGTAGTGTCATGCATTTGGGATACCAAACTCTGTGTATCTGGAGAAGATATGAAGATGTTGCTGTTTTCCAAATTTTCTGAAGATGCTAAAATAACTCCATTAAATAATTTTAATGCTATTAGGAAAGGTGAGAATTTTCCATAGTAAATTAGGGGGAGAGGCTGGTTTCATCTCATATGACATTAGGCATGTTAGTAATATTCACTATGTATAAGCTATGTATGCCTAGGCTTCTTCTGCAGGCACTAGATAAGAACATCTACAGGGCAATGTATATCATCTGACTTAACAGTCCTCAGCAGCCTTTGTATCTACATAGATGCCACAATTTGGGGAATAAAATTGTGGTAGATGCCCTTAAAAATGTACCCATACCAACTATGTTGCCATAAAGCAAGGGAGTCTGTGCTTACATATACTTAAAAATCCATCCTTATTGGCATCAGCAGACAGCGTGGTTCACAACATGATGGAATAAGTGACACGAATGAGGAAAAAACAGAAAGAAATGTTAAGTGTATCTTCTCCTATCCCTGAGACTTTTTTTATATATATATATATATATATATATATATATATATATATAAGTACATTTTGGCAGCAGTGTGCATGGCACTTCATAAGTATAAGAAAGCATCCAGGGAATTTAGCATCTAAGGATATTTGTCAATACTTTGCATGAAACTACTAAACTTGACAGGATCAATATTCCTTTCTAATATTACAGGGGATAAAATAAACAGTCAGGGATCCCACAGACTGAGTAATGCTAAAAGAAGGTGTTTTATACTGTAAATCTGGCACCCTCCACTTCTGTGTCTTGAAAGTCAAGATGCATCTGGTCTCAAGATGGCCTGGAGTGGAAGTGGACATCATGGTCATGTATAAAACTCCTCTATCTCAGCTTGGGAACTTGGCTGTTTCCAAGCCACAGGTGGTCCTCTGCTGGGGACACTACTTCTTGCCTGGAGCCTTAACTGAGACAGGAGAAAGAAAAGCTCCAGTTTCCTGGTTTTTTGAACTGAAGTGTCACTGACCATTATTTATTAACTGACAAAGGGGCCTTTTTTTCCTCTCTTTTAATTAGAAACTACAACAACTTGCTTTTCAAAGCTGAAAATACTTGAAATGATCCCAAGTAATATTCCAAAACCAATAGCCTAAAGCTGGCAGTTAGAAACCTAATGAAATTTGATCGACTGGCTGAGCCTTCCTTTTCCTACACACACACACACACACACACACACAAACACGTTCCCCTTGCCCTGGCATCGAGAAAAAAGACCTCAGACAAGGCAACCTCACTCCTTTTGAACAACTATCTACATTAGTTACATGGTAGACAGCTTGGGATCTGTCCATGAGAGATTGCATGTACCGCTTTGAGAAGCAAAACTTCCTTCACAACCCCCTCCCCCCCCCCCCCCCCCCCAAGCAGACTAAGAAAAGTATATTAATTTCACTATGAATGTTTTTAATTTCATTCCAGGCTCATCACATGGCTCTATAATCCTCTTCTGTGAGGATGATCTTCGTGGTGTGAATTCTTCTTTAGTGGACTAGATTTAGCATTTGCTGTGGGAAGGGGAAGAGCTAAATGGAGCCGTGCTGAGCTGCAGCAGCTGCTCCATCACAGGCTCTCTTCTTCCCAATTTAGCATAATTGCTATTCTAGCACAGGTCTCTGCAGCACATACACATGCTGGCTCACAAGATGTGAGGGTTTTTTTTAATGGCAGAGTTTTACAGACAGCTTGCTGCTGGGGTTCTGCCAGATATAGCTGGTCAGAGTGATGCTGCTCATTTACATCTGTCTCCCATGCACTGAATTCTATCATGTTTTACTTGTCATGGATGGAGTTAATTGCAGAACTCTCAATACTAAGAGAATATAGAAGATGCAACATAAACCAAGCATCTGTTCTCTGAGAAAAATGAAACTCTGACACAAAGTTGACCTAAAGCTCAAGCAGTTTAAATGGCTGCATAGGTCCCATGTGTTTGAGTGTTCCAGGATTATTTAGTCTGGCCCATCCAGTCCTCCTGGCAAGTTCCTGTGCCATACCCTGTCCATGGAAACAGCTTCTGCACTTGTTCTTCCACTGTGGAATTACAAGAGGTGCTTGAAGGTTGTAGTATGACACAGCTAAGACTATTGCACAGGGATATAGACAGTAGTAAGGTTATAGCTAGTGTATGGCTGAAAGTGTTAGAGGAAGAGAGACTTGTGGGAACGGGGAGTGGGCAGAAGTTGTTGAGGTTGGAGATGCATTGACCCCAACCAACACAGGAAAATAATTGTGAAAGGAGGGACTTCTTGAAATTCACTTAAGGCCTATTTGGTATGAATGGCCTAAGCTCCTTTTGCACAGGAATGCCTGTCTGCAAAGTGCTTAAACTGTGGTCAAATCATCTATATGTCATCCAGTTATTCCTCTTCAACAACAGCAGGATCGCTGTTAGTTGCTCACAAGGATATATTTGCACCAAGTGGAAAATAATTTTTAAAAGACTTTTCTGAAAGCATTGTGATGCCCAGAAGTTTCCACAAAGAAAATATTTAATCTCTCTGAAAGCATGGAAAAACTCTTCTTTACAGACTTTCAGTCAACAACTAGGAAATTATGGTCTGTAGGAATATATTTAAAACTGTTGTGTGGCACGTCTCACACAGTATTAAGACCTTTTCCAAAAGCATACTATTTATTAGAAATCACATTTCATTTCCATTTGCACAGGGTTTTATTGTGTGTTGTTATATCTATGCTTAATTACATAACATTTGATGTCTCTGTCCATGAAGGCAAATCTCAGACTTGCAAGGACACTCATACTCTGAATATTTGAAGTATACTGTTTGCTGTGCTAGCCTTTCCACACACAGAGAACCATCAACATTTGCAAAATATTGACAACACACTACACAATGCATATGCCAAGACATACATTTAAATCCTATTGATTTAAGAGAAGTTTTAGCATTATAAGTAAAACACATGCTTGAACTCTTCACAAAATGGTGTCTCAAGTATTTGTTAAAGCCTACTATTTCCATACCAAAGGATCACAATAATTTGGAGTTAACAATGCCACTTCTGAGCACTTTGATGTATGTAGCAAACTCCTTCTTGTTGTCTGATGCACATCTGTTTATCTCCCATCCCAGATGCACTCCAGGAGAGCTTGTGGGCTCTCCAAAGTCCTACTCATTTAGGTGGAGCGCAGCAGAAATACAGTTCTGACCTGCCAGTAAGGCTGAAAGCATTGACACTTTTGAGTCAGGGGTTAGAAACTGTGGCAGTTCTGAAGAGGAACAAGTAACAGATAATTGCAGAAAAATGCTAGCAATACATGGGAACATGTATAAGTCAAACAGGAACAAGCCACAAGCTTCAGGAAAAGAAAGAATTACTCTAGCCCATGGTGTCTTTACAGACTTTCTCTAAACTCAGCCTCTAGTACTTTTAATGTCAAGTTAGCTATCCCTTTCCTTCTTTTGTGTGTATCATTCTTTGCTTTATATTTTCACTATCTCTCATCCTCCTCCTTACCTCCAAAAATATACAAGTAAATAAATAAGCAGTGGTTGTGACCTCTCTCTGACTTTGTTCTGCTTTCAATAGAACTGTGATGCAGGTTGATGCTTGAGCAGAATTCACAATAATTGTAATCCTTTTAGAACAAATGTTTGCCTGGCTTTATCACCTGGATCCTTAGGATAAAGTTAGGAACAAGAATTGTGCTGTCTATATCTGTTTGCAATGTTTTCAAGATATCTACGTCTCTTTGTATTTATTTCTATATAGTATATTGTTCACTAAATCATTTATTTTTTTGTGCTTCAGAAATTTTAAATTCTGCCACGTTTAGGGATTCAAACCCTTTCATCAGATCAACTTTACCTTTAGCTTCCTGAACAGAAAAGGCAATATTAAGCATGTCCCGATCACTAATTGGTTTTTTTTCCCCCTTTCTCTTTGAAGTGTCATCATATGGAAGTCTGTACAAACAATACATTTTTTCTTAATTTCCCCATCTTTTTATGGCAGCAATTCTCCATCCTTCCATTCATACAAGTTCTATCATATTAGCAGTTCCAGAATAAGAAAATCTGCCTAGTCTGATGAAGATGCATGAAACTGTGCCTCATGCATTGAAGGTCAGCTTTTTTGCATTGAGGAAGACCTTGACACTTAGTAGGAAGATTGTGTGAGAGATGTCACACACCAAAACGTTGCGACCAAGCATAAGACTATGAATATTTCTATTCCACAGCATTCAGAACTCCATTCTAAGTGAAACAGACAACTAGTTTTGGACACTTTGCCAGGTGTTTTCCCAAGAGAGCAGCACTGCCAAGTTATGTCAACTGGCGCTTTCTGAAATTCTGCATTGGGCTTCACATAGTAAGTGTGTGCTTGTGGGTTCCATTGTAAGATAATGGAAGGTTAGGTCTCAGCTTGTCCAGTTGGCAAATATGAATACTTACATTTCCTTGTCTACATTAGAAATTCACAGCACACCCAATTAGCACACGTTAATATAGATGCCCAATGTGTTCCAATTGCTTTAAGTCCACAAATACAGTTTCTTTTTTTAAGAAATCAGGAGGAGTAAATAAAAAAAATGAACAAATGTGTATCATTTTCCCCCCACACTTTAATAGTTTAAATAAGAGCTTTAAATATGTAATTGTTAGATTAAGCAAGTTAAAAGAACATAAAATGTTTTGGAATCATGTTTAGCTGCTCTTAAAAACCAACACTTTCCTTATAAGCTCAGATCACTTAATGAGAAATTAGTGCCTACTACTAATAGCTGGATTCAATTTCTAAGAAATTCTGCAGAAGCAATCTTCTGATAAACAATTAAAGATCATTTGTGAAGTTATCACATGGCCCAGATTTAAATTTTATCAGGTTCCCTAGAGTCTTCATTTACATTAGTGAGAGCTAGTTCCACAACTGAGGGGCTTAGGTGGCTGCAAATATTTGGAGGGCAGAGATGACATTGATTGTTGCATGAACAAAGCCTAGGATTTTTTAAAAACTTGGAGGAATTGAAGACCCAGCTTGCAGTGGAATGTAGACACCTAAAGCTCCTAAAACTTATTTATAACTAATGTTTTGCTACAGTTACCACCTTCCAGAAATGTCATACTATTGGTTAAGTTTTGACCAGAAACCTTGGATGTAGGCAGGAACCTGAGAAATGTATGACCCATTTGTAGCATCTTCTTTCTGGGATCTCCAGCCACAACCCATTAATGAAAATGCCAGGCATGACAGTATGAAGCATTAATATGTGTGAGGAAAAAGATCATCGTTTCACATCATGCTGTCTTAATAGATCATGGATATGAGCAGAACAGAGACAGATGAGAACATGCAAGCTCAAGGTAATGGTCAGTGAGTGCACATATCAGCTTCTGCCACCTCAGTAAAGGTGTAACAGTCTCAGCTATTAAAATATGTTACTAATGTTCTCTCCATCCACCAAGAACTGCCCTGCCTCAACACAAACTCAGGAAGAGATGGGAATAAGAAAAAAAAAATACTTTAAACATGAGAGATAGTATCACAGAAAGTTTTTAAATTTTTCTCTTTCATGGGTTGGACTAGATGGTCTCTAAAGGTCCCTTCCAACCTCTACCATTCTATGATTCTATGATTTAACATACCCTTTCCAAATCACAGAAGCACAGACTGGTAGGGATTGGAAGGGATTTCTAAAGATCATCTAGTCCAACCACCCTGCTAAAGCAGGTCTACCTAGATCAGGTCGCATCCAGATGGGTTTTGAAAACCTCCAGAGAAGGACACTCTACGCTCTCCCTGTGCAGCCTGTGCCAGGGCTCCTTCACCCTCAGGGTAAACGAAGATTTCCCTTAAGTGGAACTTTTCATGTTCCAGCTTTTGTCCATTATCCCTCATCCTGTCACTGAACACTACAGAAAAAAAGTTTTGCCCCACTGTCCTGACATACACCTTTTAAATCTTAATGAAGTCCCCCTCTCAGTGTCCTCTTATCCAGGTTGAACAATTCCAGATCCTGCAATCTTTCCTCATGAGAAGGATGCTTCAGTCTCTTCATCTTGGTGGCCCTGCGCTGGACTCTCTCCAGCAGTTCTCTGTCTCTCTTGAGCTGAGGAGCCCAGAACTGGACAAAGGACTCCAGATGAGGCCTCACCAGGGCAGAGCAGAGGGGGAGCAGAACCTCCCTTGACCTGCTGGCCACACTTCTTGATGCATCCCAGGATGCCATTGGCCTTCTTGGCCATGAGGGCACATTGCTGGCTCATGTTTAACTTATTATCAATGAGGACTCCCAGGTCTCTCTCTGCAGAGCTTCTCTCCAGCAGGTCACCCCCAGCCTGTACTGGTGCATGGGGTTGTTCCTCCCCAAGCGCAGGACTCTGCACTTGTCCTTGTTGAACCTCATGAGGGTCCTCTCTGCCCAACTCTCAAGGCAATCATGATCCCGCTGAATGGCAGCACAGCCTTCTGGGGAATCAGCCAGTCCTCCCAGTTTAGTGTCATCAGAGAACTTGATGAGAGTACACTCTGTCAGAGTGTTGATGAAGGTTTTTAAAACAAGATTGATGAAGGTTTTGAACAAGACTGGCCCCAGAACCAGTCCCTGTGGAACCCCACCATCCAGAGGCCTCCATCTTGCCTCAGCTCTGTTGATTAACACCCTCTGGGTTCTGTCATTCAGCCAGTTCTTGATCTACCTCACCATTTACTTATCCAACCCACGCTGCCTGAGCTTTCTGATGAGGATGTTATGGGAGAGTGTCAAAAGCCTTGCTGAAATCAAGGTAGATGACATCTGCTGCTCTCCTTTCATCTAGCCAGCTGGTTATGCACTCATAGACGGCTATCAGGTTGGTCAAGCAGGATTTCCCCTTGGTGAATCTGTGTTGACACCTCCTGGTAACCATCTTTTTCTTCATGTGCGCTCCCGGAACTCCTTGCTCTCTCCAATTGGCCACTCAGATGCAAAAACCGAGCTTCAATGCTGCTGCATGTCTTGCCAACTGGACAATGTTAATGGCTCGTCAAGCTTTCCCTAAAACATTGTTTTCAGTTGAAAGCATGTCACTGTGCAATCCTGTATTCTGTGTATAAGAAAAGAAAAAAAAGTGTTTCTTAATACTAATTTTAGCCAGTTATTGAAAATTAAGCTGTAGTGTTTCTGCCTAACCAATGCAACGGAGTTCTGCATGTCAACTTGTGAAATTGTTCACAGCTTCACCATTATCTCAATTGGGAAGTGTAAGGTCAATTAGGCATCAGTATTTTAACTTGGTGGTTGCTAGCAGTGTCATGAATGAACAAGATTAAAAGTATTCTGTAGCTCTTTCTGTTGCTCCCCCTAATCCTGGCTAGCCAAGAAGAGCAATTGCTTGGTGTAGTTCAAGATCAAACATGGTGAGGTAAAGAGGAAAATGTCACAAAACCACAGAATGGTAGGGGTTGGAAGGGACCTCCAGACATCATCTAGTCCAACCCCCTGCTAAAGTAGGTTCAGCTCCATCAGGTCACACAGGAACTCATCCAGGTGGGTTTTGAAAACCTCCAGAGAAGGAGACTCCACAATCTCCCTGGGCAGCCTGTGCCAGCGCTCCTTCACCTGAACAGAAAAGTTTTTCCTCATGTTCAAGTGGAACTTTTTGTGTTCCAGCTTGTACTCATTGCCCCTTGTCCTGTCAACACCCATCTTTTAGGTATTTATAAATATTGATAAGGTCCCCCCTCAGTCTTCTCCAGACTAAAGAGCCCCAGATTTTCCTCATAAGAGAGATGTTCCAGTCCCTTCATTATCTTTGTAGCCCTCCACTGGATTCTCTCTAGAAGTTCTCTACCACTGTTGAGCTGGAGAGTTTGATGATGGCAGAGAAGAGTGAGATAAGTCTTCCTACTGCTGTATAGTACAACAATTTCTGAGGTGGACAAGCTGTGCAATACACTGCTCATTACATTAATTTTATTATTGAGGTTTAATAGGATGTCATACCTTAACTTATGGGATTATTCAGCTCACAATCTTCCATAGAAAAGGAAAAAAAATTAGCTATAACTAGTAATTAACAGAGCATTAACTTGGAGTTCTGGTCCAGATCACAAAGAAATTATTAATATAACATTCACCAGTTGAGGGCAAGTTGAGCCCTCACTCAGTCACAGGAGATGGTCAGAAATACCAGTGTCCTTATATTCAACGTGCAAATATAGAAATGGGAATAAACACCACAGTCAAGTTGTCCCTGGATACTTTATATATGTCAGCTCAGGCCAGGTTGATGTGCCAACCATCACAGAATATTTGTCCAGTATCCAGGTTACTAGCAGTAGTAATGAATTGATTTGGTCTGTGTGTTACTGATTGAAGGAATGAATAAGCACCAGCAATATTTAAGACACATTTTTAAATCATGCTTGGCAAAACACAAAATCGTTAACATACATACTCTCACTTCAGATTGCGTTTCAAATTGAACTGACACCTCTATCTTTCCATTTACTTTAAAAACAATAAATCACTGACATGCCTCAAATGAGCAGCTGGCCAGCCCTATTATTTTTCTTGAGATGAAAAAAACTCACAAAACAAAACCTAATAGCCAAACCAGAATTAGTTTAGCTGAAATACAATAGACTAAGTTTTTGGCTGTAAATCCTACTTGTGGTGTGCTGTAGTGTTAGTAATTCTTCTGTCCTGCGAATAAGGCAAAACTAAATATGATTGTTCTAAAACATATACACATGAAAAAAAGCCACACACCTTAAACGTGTTTGTGCTTATCTAACCATAATGGTTAAAACTATTTTGGCACTGTAACCATGCATTAGGTAGTTTATTGCTTTGTGTTTTGGAAAATGAAAGCTGCTAAGATATTGTGGTTTGGAAGCTGTCTGCAGAGCATGTACAGCGTTTCTCACAGGCATACACTTTCACTGTATTTTTGTTTTGTCAATAGATTACAGACAGTTCATGTAGTTAGATATTTATGTACCTTTTTAAAGCCCCCTAAAGAGTATACGTAGACTGTCAACTTGTTTAATTTGAGCCATTCCTACGATATCAGGAGGGTTATGAGAGTCGTATCATAATAAAATTAATAATAATTACTTATAGTGCCCCAGGAACTAGGGTTTTTTATGCATTATTATTGCAGTTTTTTATTCCTTACTTAATAACTAAAACTCTATTCTTCTTACCTCTCATTAAAGGTTTCCTAGCTATGAAAAGTTATCCAGTTCTGAGATTTGTTGAATAAATAAAAGAGAATGAATTTCCACAATCTTTATTTTATTTTGTGTAGCATCTGATGCCAATACACATACATAAGCAGTAAACAGAGAAAGAGATGAACAGAGCAAAGGAATTCAAGGGGAAATGACGTGAAGGGTGCACCATGGGAGCTGATTCTGATGGGACTGAAGCAGCAAAAAAACCCACCCCAGGGTTTATACTGGAGAGGAAAGATCACATTATGTGAGGAAAGATCACAATGTCTGCATTACATGTCTCAAGCTGCTTTTTCAGGACATTGAATATACAGAGATGTATGATGAGAAATAATGTCAGGATGAAGCTGGAGCTCAGTTCTTGGAGCTGGGAAGGCTTTCAAGTAGCTTTACACATACAGAAACAACCACAGTTACCAGAATCCCGCTATTCCTGGAGACCTGTAAGATGGTCTAGGGGTTACCGCTGAGGTGTTGATGGATTACATACTTTGTTCTCACCAGTGCTTTCAGCTCTTATTGTTAAGTTCTAATTACCTCTCACATCTTTAAATCACAATTTATCTTGCACTCAATGTGTTGAGACTACTTGTCTATTTTGCTCAAATTGAATCCAAGTGTGGTGAGATTCCAATGAATACTAGAGGAAAAATGTTTCAGCCCAAAGACTATAGTGAAGGGGTAAACTCTGTCAGGTGTCTGTGGGCCAGACCTCTGTTTCCCAGCATGGTCCCAGTGGCAATCCTTAACTTGGGATGCACAAATATAGTTGGAGGACTGTTTCACAGATTTCTGTGTTATTTCCGCTTTACAAATAAAATGGTGAGCTGCCATTTAAGCCCATTTCAGTGCCTTTTTCATCCCCTTTTCCTCCCACTTCTTTATCAATGGAACAGTACCTTGGGCAAGAAATAAGTGGCAGCTTTTAAAAGAGATAAAAAAGTTCTTTGTTTGTTCACTTTTATCTCAGGACAGAAAGGCTGGTGAAAGTACAAGGAAATAAATGACTAATTAAAGCACTTGTCAGAGAGAACATGCTCCCATTCTGCATAGTCCAGCATGTGAGTAGAGGGGAAATGGGGAAATATCTTTCTAGTGGAAAAATACTATCTCCCAGATAATCATGACAGTGAACAAAGGCTGAGTGGTGCCCAGGTGCCAAAGCCATGTCTTGCGGACAGCTTGCCTGGTTGTGTCTGGCAGCACACTCACCCCCAAGCACACTGGGGCATACACCCTGCATTATGGGCTCCAGATCTGCCTGGCTGCAGGTGTACAGTACAGAGAGAGGAGTCTGGCCATGAAGAAAGCCTTGTTCAAGTGTGATGGATACATAGCCAGAGATTCAGAACTCTGGGTACTACCATTCTGAATGAGGATATAGGTTTGAAAGACTGCAGCACACAGGGAATATAGACTGCATTTTACACATGATTAAGTAGAGCATGTGCTTTGCAACATAATCAAGCAGGTATCACAGTGACTGTACACACAGTGGTTGCTGAAACACTATTCCTTTGTTATTGCCCTCTGTTACTGTAACCAGGCATTGACGTATGACAAAGATATGTGGGTGTGATAAATATTAAGGTGCTCTTGTCTATGGTGTGCCACTGAGAGGAGTAAATCAAAAGAGATAAAAAAGGAAATGAACCTTAGATGATGAAGCTATAAATCGACATTGTGTAAAGTGCCAGTCAGGTTTATTTGGTCTTTTTACTGCAAAAATACATAACAATAGGAATTAACTTGCATGGAACATAACAGTAGGTAGAGCTCTGTACCAGATACTAGTCCAGATGGTGCCCACACATTCCTACTAACTGAATGCAAACTTATCTCCCAAACTTCTTCCAGTGACCATAGCCTGCCTGCTGGGCCTATGAGAAAAGAGAACTGTAGGTCTAGGCAAGCTTCCCAGAACCTGGAGATAGCTGCTGGGGAAACAAAGGTGCTCCTCTGTAGCCTAGGCAAGTGCCCTAACCTCATGAGTGTTGTAAAAGAGCCCCTCTACTCATGGCAGTATTTAAAAGAAAGTGGCAGTCACAAGTGCATTCAGCAAATGCCTCTCCAATCCTGGCTCTTGGGGGATTTAGGCAGAAGAATTCCTGGTTCCCCAGCTCCCAGCTGCTCAGCCCTGTCAAAAGTGGGCCTGTTCTAGATATGTGCTGAGATGTGAATCCTAGCACCATCAAATTGCAGCCAAAGAGGAAAGTGTTTCTGATGTTTAGGTGCCTGCAGGCTTATGTGGCAGCTGTGCAGTGGTATTCAGTGTTGTAATTTTGCATTCACCACCCTAATTCTGCTCGAGACCCCTAGCTTGAATCCAAGGTCGGGTTGCAAATGACCCACTTAGAATGCATTAAGTAGTGCACAGAATCATCCCTTCCCTTTCTAAAATCAGTCTTTGCCTCTCTGCTTATATTCTTTATTTCCATCCCGTCATCTGTTCCCTAAACTTCCAAATTGCAGGCCAGGTCCCACCAGGCAGGTTCCAGTCCTCCCTGTGAGTACCTTGTTGGAACCTATCCTTTCCTCCCTCCCCAGGGCCTTCCCTGGCTCTGGCCATACACCACACCTGAGGTTGATCTGTCTCAGATTATTCCCTAAATACTTCCCAATTTTCTCTAAGACTGCAATCGGGATCCCTCCATGATCTTCCAGTTCCAGTAATAACTGCTACTTTTCCCCAGAGCTGTGGAACTAATTTCCAGAAGAAAGGGCTGATTTTATGTGGGAACTGCAGGTTTTTGGGATCTTTGTTTTTTTGGGTCCTTCTTTTGTTTTACTGTTTCCTTCTCAAAGGTCTCCTCTGTGAACAGACTGCAGGTAACACACAACAGTGTATTGCATAACTTGGTGCAATTATGTGTTTGCTCTGGTAAACAGTATACAGAACCCAGACAATTCCCAGATTTCATACTTTGCCCAAATGTTTTCACAGGAAAGAACTCACATTTCACTTCCTCTGTTGTTGCAAAGGTTCAAAGCATTCATACTTGGCATATGGTTTTATTTTATTTTGAGTTTTATTTATCCGTGTTTTCCCTGTATATAGATGCCACCAGAACTAAACTGTACTGTAATTCAATTACCTTTTAAACTATGTAGTGAAACAATGAAAAGCAAATTCAAATAAAAAGTAAATGAACTCAGCACTAAACCACAGCATATTTCCAAATTAAGCCATTACTGACTCACACAATCATTATATTGCCTGAGTGGTGGGATGAAATGAAAATTATTAAATATATTTATATTTGCATATATACATATATGACATAACATTGGTTAATATCACTTGAACTTTATTCCTCTCAACAATATCCTTGTTACCTTTGATTTATGGCAATACAAGTGAGGGAAGGACCATGCCCTACCACTTACAGGGAATCATACCATCATGTTTTCAAATGTGACAGGCATGTTTTTCATTACTTCTTTTTCTTCTCGTATTGAGAGATGTGCTTCATATTTATCTCTATATTTTTTTTCTTCCTAAAAAAATATTCCTTTGTGGGAAGGAGGATTGAACTTACTTAAATGGCTGTTAACATTTTCAAAAGTAGTAAACTCATTTATTTTCTATCATTTCTAGTATAGGTTTATACTAAACAAATAGTTTTGCCCAAAAGTCATAGTCATACTTCTGAATTGTTCGGAAACAAACTGCACATGGCACACAAAAAAACCCAAAAAACCAACCAAACAAGATTGGAATCCACAGCCCTATTTTTTTATTTCACCTGAGATTCTTAAAAAAAAAAAAAAAAAAGAGTAAAGTAGCGTTGGACATAGGATTTACTAGTGCAAGCAGTTGTAAGTTAATGCACCTCCTACTACTACCACCAAAAAGTGTTCCAAGTGGAGACAAAAATGTTGGCAAAAATATAGGAGAGTCATAGCTAATCTCACTGAGAACAATGAGTTCTTCAATAGGAAAAAAAGGGAGTTTCTGAAGTGCAGTAATTTTATATCCCCCATTTAAAATGAATTAATGATAAAAAAATTTACTGTGCAGATGCACAATTAACATTGTGTTAATTGTGGTAGGATGAACAAGCTCTAACAATGTGGTGATTAAAAATGATCATGTTTCAATTCAGAGCTAAAAAAAGCTTTCAGTAGATAAGTACTGAGATATGGCGTCTTTCATCTTTCTATAGCTTGCTTGAAGTAGCCCAGGTCCACAAAGAAACCAAAAGTTTTTATTGTCCTCAATAAAGATTTCGGAAGTCTGTTTTCTAAGTGAAAAGAAGCAGCAGTTTCAGTTCCACTAACCAGTAAATTTCTCGTTGTTGTCAGGGACTTTGTAGGCTGTCCCAGCACACTGAGCAGGAGTTTAGCATTTGAGACTGTTCACTTCTCACTCCTAGAAATATTCCCCTGGAGGACAACTTTGGGAAAGCTGGTTGTGGGGACATCTGAAGGACAGACAGCATTAAAGTCACCCATGCTAAACTAACCTGTAAAATACACATATTGTTTCAAATAATTATTCTTTTTTAAATTTTCCCTGCTGAGACACGCTACAGCAGGTCTCTAAAGGTCTGAGCACCTTCAGAGACTACAGGAAATGCACTGTAAGTCACATGCTGAATGATCTTAGCATGAAACGAGAGAGCGTAGGAAGACTCTGCTTTATGTTCACCTTCTGCACTATTTTTCTCGCTTGGTCTTTTATAAATGAGTGAAATTAACTTCCAGTGAGAACATTATACTGCTTATTTATGAGTTTGAACCAGTCAGGAAAAAGTTAAATTTAGAGAAAACTTTGTCTTCTTTCTTTATTAGTGTAAATGGTTTTACTCTGAGTCAACATATACCTCAGAGCTGCAAAACTTACAGGAAATGATAAGCAGGTCCCTGCTTTGCATGTAGGAGAAAGAGGTGGGAGGGAAACCCCCTTTAATTTGTTTGTATGAATGATACTATGATAATATTTTTCTTTTACCATATTATGCAGTGCCTGAGATAGTAGTGTTGAGAAACTAATATTCTAATTGTGCAAATTAATCCTGGTAATGAATCTAAGTAGATGTAAAAAAAACCAGTGGAAAAGAGAGGAACAGCTGGTGGGAGGGCAGGAACAGTGCACATTCCTGTGCAGACAGCTGTACGACTCTTGCCTAAGTAAAATATAGCCTTCAACACGGTAAACTGAAACAAATTTTTCACCTCATCTTGAATCACTCAGACCTATCTAGATGTTACTGCTCCTACTGAGACCCTCTCTGTGGGATTGCTTGGGTAACAGCTGAGTTAATGAGCTAAATTTGTAGAGTCTAGACAGATATGTAAAACCAATTTGGAGTGAGAGATAATAATTTCTTAATTTTCCTGGAACTAATCAGTTACATTTTTGGAGTGCATGTCTGATAATAATTAATTCTCTTCTAGCTTCAGATTCTCTAAATATCTTCCCAATCAAAATGAGCCTATATTCCCAGGGATCTCTGGATGCTTTAAAAAAGTCATTAAAAACGTCACTGGTGGCAAGCATTGCTTATGACTCTGAATGTAACCCTGCGGGAATTTCCCACGTGCTGAGAAAACTAAAATGTTCTAGAGCAGACTGGTAACTTGCTCTCTTTTTATTATGTCCCTGTCACATCATGTGCACTGAAGACCAAAAAGAGGAAACAAATTTACTCTGTAATTGATTTATTGCTTGCAAGTATCATAGGCAGGAGTCTTAGAGATAGACTTTAGTTTTTACTCTTGAGCAGTGGCAAAATTATATGTTGGACAAGAGGATCTGCTTGGTTACTTTCAAAATGCAAAGCATATTTTTGGAGAGTCGGGAAAAGGATAATAATAATTCCAGATTCAGGAAATTTAATCTTTTAGAGTATGAGCAAAGCCCTGAAAGTCTTGAAAACCGAGAGGTTTAAGAAAATGAGCAAAACAGATACATAAACATTATTTGAAAGTTGCTGCTCATGCTACCAAAGAACATGAGAGAATCAGAGCCACTTTGTACACATGGCAATGTCACTTTCTAGCCAGAAATTGCACCTCTATGAAGACTTTTCACTCTGGAGACAGGAGCCTTTCTATGGTGCCCACAAATGAGCTTAAGCTTGGGAAAGAATTAATTTGATTATAAGAAAGCTGACTAGAAGGCAATCAGAGAAATTAAAAGGACACATATTACAAGTGTTCATTCTGCAAATGAACAACATTTTGAACTTAATGGGTTCTGTTTTGGCTAAAGTGTTGTGAGCAAGCTTGATTTGTAATGTTTTATGTACACGTGACGGTAGGTTAAAGTTACATGTTTATTAAAAGAAAAGCTACAGGGCTTAGCCAATATATGATCATCATAGATAAAAGCTGATTCATTCTGGCCCAAGGGCGGAATCACTGGAATAAATCCTACTAAGTGCTAAAATCAGAGAGAATCAAAGCTACAAATCTGGCATGCAAGAGCTTTAATCTAGAAGCACTATATACATTGTATTATAGTTTGGATTTTAATGTACTCATTGCTTGAGGAAAAACCATCTGCTTTATATTATGCCTGCAGTGCACAGTACATTGATTTCATCACATCTCTGTACAGAATAACAATAAATGAACTGTGAACCATTCTTCAAATAACTTCTTCAAGAATATAACAACTGGCATATTTCAAGGTATGAAAACATAGAATGAAATAGAACAACTGTAAAAAATGTACTTTGAGGCCATATTTTAGAACTGTCTTAGTTGTCTTCTATTTATTTTCTTCTCCATTTTGGCCATTGGCTGTCTTCAGCTGCCACTGAAAAAACTGCTGCAAAACTTTCACTCTCCTGTACAGTATAACATTATACTGGATTATATTGGGAAGAGATATCGATCTTCTGCAACATGAAAGCTGCAGGACATCCCGTGTCTTTTTTTTTTTAAAGATATTACAAAATTAAGGAAAAATGTAGCAGAACTTCAGATTTTCAAGAATAGATTAAGGCAGAAATTGTTTGCTAGGCTATACAAACAGCTGGGTTTACAAAAAGTGGATGTCAAGTTGCTTTCTGAGACTTCCAGAGCAAAACAAAAAAACCAAAAGCAGTGTGCTTGCAAGCGTTTTGCAAAAGAAGTTGGTATGTTTTGACATGGAAGCAAATCTAACCATTTAGAACTTTCAGAAAAGGCAGAATAGATGTGATGATGGGTGTAAAAATATACAGATATGTCAATATGCAAACATCTACAGCATAGAGTGACATACATGGTTATCATGTTCATAAAGCACAAAGGATGAGTTAAAACAGTGAAAGTAAATGTAGTCAGTAGCACAGTTTTCCACTGTTTTGATGAAGACTGTGTGGTAGCTCCATGCAGTGCAAGGACATGAGCATGAATTCATCAAGAAGAAATTGTCAGATCAGAGTCTGAGGCTTCTGTTGTAGTCAAAACAGTACTGAGCTGGCCCATAATGTGAGGGCCAAGCCTTTAAAACCGGTCATTCTATCACCGTTTCATCTGTATTCTCCCACTTTCGAGGAAAAGTAATAATTGGCCAACTATGATTAGGCCAGTAACTAGAAAATTTGTCCCAGCCATCAGAAAATTCAGTGGTGCCTTATAATTTTGTGTGTGAGACAATATGACCAGACTCCTTCAGTACTGAAGGGCTAGATCTGGTGACCAGAAGTCCTTCCTCCTTAACCAGCTCAGTTTACGCTGGACTAGACTCCAATATCTGAATCACTCTCCAAACTTCACTGACTGTAGGTCGAGATCTTTGCTGACAGCAGCTGAAGTACTGACACCAAGCCCACATGTAGATTTCTAAAATTAGGTGTCTTCATGTGGTGCTGACTCCCTGCTCTCACTCTGCTGTTGTTTCTGTTGCACTTTTTCAATTCTATGAGTCAAGACAGCACTGAGTTATGACTGTATGGACTAGTTGTCATGGATCAGTTTGATTCATCCATGAATCTGTAAATCAAAAGAAGTTTCAAACGCTCAGTAAAATGGTCTCAGATGCTGAGGTTTGCATGCAGGCAATGTGAAAACATTTTTTTTAACTCAAATAAAGGGCCTCAAATTTAAGTGGGGAACTAGAGGGTAGTTATATCTTAATCAGTGGAGTAATCTCCAGTGCTTCAGGTCAGTCTCATTACATGACTCAGTGCATAACAAGAGAGCAACCAGAACTGCAGGTTCCTCATTTCCATCAAGATTTTTAGTCAGAATTATGGGAGGAGGTGGATGGTTTCCTTTAGAATTAAATCCGCTCCTGCAAAGGCAGTAAAAGAAAAACAAGTAACTTTTTCCATGGGAGTTCGTTCCTTCCTGCTCAGACCAGAAAGGTTCATCTCTATCAGTTGTGTGTTGCTCAGTGCTTGTGACACTTCAGGTGAGTAATACCTGCCCCTTCTCCTGCCTGATTTAACGAAGTGACCTTGACAACATCCACCTATGCAATCTTGAAAAACAGAAAATTTAGAAATAAACTTAAGCAGTTCTGACTTCAGCAATGATATACCAGGGATGGCCTACACCGGCCTCTTTACAACAGAAAAAAGAGGATGGGGACAGGTAGCAATAAAAGGATGACACCAGCCCACCTGAACACAGACAGGGATTTTCTTTCCATTTTTTCCAGTCCTCTCTCACTATTCATCTCTGCTCTAAGTCCCTTTGCTCAAGCACCACACCACATCCTGCTGTGCATGTCTTCATAACCATTGTCTAAAGTGCCTGGCAATTTAATTTATACTTGTTTTTCGGAAGTCCATTATATTACCTATGCTGTCCCACGACTATTTCTGCTGCCTATCAGCTTCACTGGCTGAACCTGCCAGGAGAGAAAGGATTAGAATGCTTCTATGAGTACATCAAATCTACATTTCTTTGAATCTATTTAGACATATTTGTGAAGACAGAAAAAGCAGGAAATATCTAGTGAAAAATAAACGTAGGTAATAGGACCCAAAACTACATTTACATTTAATGATTTGCATTTTATTTTTAGCCTGGGACTGAAAATGAGGTTGATGCAGGAGATCATAAAGTCATAGAATGTAACAAGTTGGAAAGGATCTAGAAGGATCATTTTATACCCTTGACATTTATTCTTCTGTTTGGTGGACAATGCATACTTGCTCCACTGCAATAGGCATAGGAAGTGATTATGCATTTCTAGTTCCCTTTTTAGTACCTAAAAGAATACTATGAAACTAACTGAAACGATGCTAGCACTGTACATGATGTGATGTTGTATATATTCTTTTCTTCCTCAGCATGTCAGTGGCTTCGAGCAGAGAGCAGATGCCAAATAAATGTAAGAAATCATGATAAACACAGATTCACAAAACCAATCCAAGTGGGATGGGATGGGATAAGACTGCTAAGTGAGCCAGGGGAATGAAAGTGACATATTATGCCATCATTACACTAAACACAAAGAAGTAGTCTGAGGACCTGTCTCTTACTAGCAACATATACCAGAATATATTTGTGAAATTAAGAGCTCAGTACATGTGGTTAGTGGCTGCATCACTTCAAACGACAGTCTCTGTTTAGGGCCCCAAGAAAAATGTGTAATGTAAAAAAAACCCTAAGTAAATGATCTTTTGGCAAAGAAAATGTTGGTATTTCAGGTAAATCAGACTGTTTTTTTTTAAAAATGCAGAAAAACCTTAATTAATGCTTCTGCATTTGGCATAAAGCCAAAGAAAAATGCTGTACCACTGCTTTTCTGAGAAGGCGAAGTTATTCACTTAGTGGGTGTGGGATAATTATTGTGCACTTCTTTGAAGCAGAACTTTTTCAAAGGCAATTTAAAGCATCAGGTAAACTGCATGTGGTTTGTTGTTTTTGGTTTTTTTTAAACTACTCTTTTATTGACAATGCACACATTTGTCCAGGAGGAAATTTATTAAAGGAGCAATTGATTGGAAGAAGTGATAGGAAGGGTTTCTAAAGATTAGGACTCTCTAAAATACAGTGCTTTCGTGGGTTTTGGGTTGGGTTTTTTTGGTTTTTTTTTTGACTCTATTGAGTGACTCTATTGCATTTATTCCAGCAAGATGATTTCAGTGGGAATTTGGTTCCTGTGTGTACTTGTATGTATGTGTTTACACACATATAGATAAACTGCTTGATTCCCCTTTGAGCCCAGACTTTGATGAGTGGGAGGACTTCTCAGACTCATTTACTTAATGGGCAAGATGCAGATTCTCAGTGCACTACCTGTAACCTCTCTGCTCATGTTTTAATGTCATTGAGAGTAAAATCTACTCTTGGATGGGTAATCTGAATGATGTAATCACTTACAACAGTTAATATGAGAGCTTACATTATGCATATGTTTCAGGCAAGCCTTTCCATACAGTTCTCTGAGTTTCTGAGACACAGATCAACCAGTTGGTAAAGCTGTACAGAACTGTCCACAGAATTTTTGACCTGGTCAGCAAGCTTATCTTTGACCCATTACTTCATCCGCAAACTGAAAGGCTCTTCAGAATGAGAAACAGGAGATTAGAGGGGAGCAGTTATGGCAGAGCTTCTATTGCAGAAGTGGATGCACCATCTATGAAAATTATCCATCACTGTTCCAGCCAGCTGATGCTATGCAGATACATGCAGAGCATATGCTTGAGGGATCACAATCAGCTTTAAAAGTCTTTGCTTCATAAATATCTGTTCAGAAATGTTCTTTCTCCTGCACTAGGCTAGAGACCTGGAAGAAGAATTAGCATAGAAAACCGAGCTGAGTGCCAGCAGTTCCAGCAGAGCTGAGGTGCTGTATTCACTGTATCTGACTTCCATGACTGCCTAAGGCAGCCTGGACTGATTGCCATAACACCCAGTGGTACTGGCAAACAGCCTGCACCATGTCACTGTAAAAGCTTTCTGGTTGTCTTTCTTATTCCCCATCACAGAGTGGGGAACAGGCAAGATGCCACTAGCAGCAGGAAATGAATGATTCCTAAGCTCTTTTGCTCACAGAAAAGTTAACAAGCAGGATGCAATCTAGATGAATGTGTTGGATAATTGATCAGAATGGTTTTATATTCAAACACTGAGCACTCGAAGCCAGAACTGATGTGTTGTTGTAAGGTCAGATTTGGACAAAAGCATTGCATTTTCATTAGTGAGATGAGATTGGTAAGGTTTTGCACAAGAAATGTAAGTGATGTGCATTTCAATGCTTTGGTGACACAATTAACTTTTTTTTAAATTTTAAGAAGTTTTACCAGTATGATGTTAAGCAGTCATAAGTAAAAAAGGATGGTGAGCTGGTGATGGATTAGAAAGATAAGATGTAACTAAATTCAGTTTTTCTCTCCCAATTTCTAGGTCTGTCAGATGGCAGAAGATTCAAAGTGTTTGCCTATTAATGTGCTAGACAAATCCACATGCTTACCATGTCAGACTGTAAAAGGGATGCAATTCTGTATTTTTCCTCTTAAGTCTTCAGCAATGTGAGGATGCCCCAACGTGGCAGTGATTCATATGCCTGGCACAGTCATCAATTTGTTCTGGTCTACCAGCTGCTGCTGTAAAAGGCTGTAATACTGCTTATGTAGATGTTCTGGATAGCCTATAGCTAAAATGGCACTAGATGCCTGTGTTTAGATCCCTGAACATCGTCTGGTGTGTCACTTGTTGGTGTGAGTAGAAGACTGAATTCACGAGTTCAGAATTTCAAGATTTATTTATGTAACCACTAGCTATGTATACCGTGAGTAATTAAATGGCTGATTGTGATCTTATACCTTAGTCATGTTCTTGATATTCTGTAAAATACAGATGAAAGCTACATCTAGCATTGCATCTGGTAACAGATCCTTTTCCTTTGCAACAATGAAGTATTTCAAATAGTCACGCTTCATTCCTCAGACTTAAGAGTAAAATGGATGATGACATTATTGCTGAGCAAGAAGGAAAGGATGCATACCAGTAAGATTGTGTCAGTAGATTGCTAATGCAGCAAAGTTTTCAATTTCTCAGTGAAGGGCAGGGATCACATTCTTTGAAACTACACAGATGCTGAGGAGAGGCTGAGTGGATGAAGAAAAAAAACAAAACGCAGAAAAAACACAGTGATTTCACTACCTGTAGAGAAGATGATCTTCCAAAGGTGTCTAGAAAATACAAAATTATTTCTATTGCCTCAGGCTCTTCAAATATTATACCATCATTAACAAAAAATATCTAGCTAATGGACCAAGTAGCAGCGAGACTCAAACGTGGAAAGAGCCCTGGTTTTGTTCTAATGTCTTATTTTCTATCTTCTGTGCTTTTGTGCCAAAAGCATTGTAGCACAGATCAAAAAACTAAGGTTAAAAAATCCCCTATAGTCAATGGTTTTCAAGCTTGATTCATATTCTTTTTTAAAATAGGCTGAAGGTCTTTTCTTGGTTTTGCATGAACGACACACCTCCAGCTTCAGAGGCAGTAACCATTACTGTCAGGATAGGAGTAAAATTAGGAGACTCAGAGGTGAAATCCTGAGCCAAAGACAGCCAAAACTGTTTTAGGTGCACACAGAGAATACAGTTATTTTCACAAGTATGGTCTGTGTTTTTCTACATGGATAGGCAGAAGTTATCTCTTACCTGAGGCATTTAGTTTCTAAATAAGGTAGGCCAGTTCTAAACCCACCTGTCAGCTTTAAACAAGATAATTTTCTAAACTTGCATACTGAACTAAATCCCCTGCGACTGTATCTCCAGGAGAGGAAAAACAATCAGGGTACAGACATAGGCAGGAATGGAGGAGAAAACAGAAAATCACTGGGTAAATCTGTACCTATCTGTTTGTTTGTTTTTCCCACAGGCCAAAAGGATTCTAGAAAACATTGCCAGAAATAGTTAGAAATGGCAAGTGATTTACATGCAATTTTTGTAAAGAATCTAAGATAATATGCTGCACTGTGTCAACTACCACGAGATAAAACAATAATATGAGCAGGGAAGATGTATGTTCAGCTGCTATGAGAGTGTCTTTATGATGGCTGAGAAGACCTGCTGCAGGCTGAGATATGACACTCACAGGCTATCAGATAGGGAGTAAACACTTTCCCTTTCCAATTTTTCTCAACAGATTTTAAAATGTTTTGATGGGTCACTTACAAAGATTTTATATGATTTTCAAAAATACATGAAACCAAAAAGAAAAAGCTATTTGGCAGGAAACTATGAGCCCTTTAAAAACACACAGGCAAGCATCCACTCTTGAGCTCTGCACACATGTTTTTCCCATAGAATGAAAGGCCCCAGTCATGGACAGATTGGAGTCATAAATAAAAGATGGGAGAAATCCAGTAAGTCATATAGACTGTTCCCAAAGTTCAAGCTAGCTCAGTCAAGGTCTGAGTGCCCTACACAATGGCACCTCTAATGCCCAAGGGACCGTCACTGGATCTCCTGTTACTCTCTTGTCCTTCCTTAATATTTTTGTCTTTCTTTCACAGTTTTATCTAACAGCTCCCTGTTGTGTTCTCTTCCTTTTTATCTTTCTTGTTTGGGAAATGTAGACTGTCACCTCTTTCAAAGTACGAAAAAAACAAGGAACTCTTAATGACAAAGAGACATTGGATGGAACATTTGACATGAGATTGCACCATAATGTTCAACAAAACCAAACCAATAGAAATCTGTCATGCATAAGGAATTTCCTCATATAAAATGTGTGTCTAATAGGATGAACAATTGATTCAACTAATGTTTCTTTGCCCAGCACTGACAAAACAGTCTGTATTCAGTTTCAGAAAAAAAACCCAACCCCAAACCAGCCCCTCTCCCCAAACCCCAGCTGGCTAAAATGAAAGGATTTTTGAAACACAATAATGAAAATAGGTTTGTGTTACAAGGGAAAGGATTGAGGGTGTTTGTTGAAGAACTTGATTTCCCCTTGAAAAAAAAAAAAAAAGTAGCTGGTCACCTGCCACTTGTACATTGCTCTCTTGCTTTTGTCTCCTCGTACCAACTACTTTATTGCACATTGCATGGAAGTATCAGGTCCTAGACACATTCTGTTCAACTGAAAAATGACTAAGGGTGATAGTCTAGAAATATTATGTTGTTTGGCTGTCTGGGAGGTTGTACATTGAGATGCCCATACGAAGAGACTAGTAGGAAGAAATGAAGAGCACGAAAAGACAGGATGAATGAAAACTTTATCCCAGAGAGAGCTTGTACAGGCTGACCGAGCTACTGAGTGAATAGGATTTATCACAGTTTCCCCAGTCAAACGGGTGAAACTTTTATACAATGAGGCATCCTGTTCTGTCAGTGAGGAGAGATGATGCGAGAGGTCTTTGCATCATTCTGTGGCTCACTAGTAATATTTCTGTTTACCGATGCACTTGATTAATCAGGTGATGTACTTCTACTAAAGGCTTTGCTGTGAAGCAGTAATTTTGAAGGTTCCAGTTAAACATTCTGGTCACAAGCTATAGAAAGCCATAGGTCATAGCTTGTTTATGCAATTCCCCAGGAAACACTCCAGCAGTGCAATAACAAGATTTTACATGAGCAGGGTAATGAGCGCAATATAGCTGCAATTCATAGCACTTGACTATTTTTAGTTTCTACTGTGCCTAAAAAGCAAGCTCTGAGACGTTAAGAATCAGAAAAATCAGAACAGGATGCAATTTATCCTGCAAGGCCAAAAATGTTAGCCTAACAATCTCTTTAATGTTATCTTAATGGCACTGCACTGACATTCATCCGATATGAATGATTTGATTTAGGCAGACTAACAAAAAAGTCTTAAAAGCCACAGAGCCTGCACTGTGGTTACAATGGGCATGATACCAGAAGCAGATAACTACCTGATTTTCTCACAAATATTTAGGATCTCAAAACACATTCATGGTGGGTGAGACTTTTTTAATCTCCAGACAAGAGTTACTATTTTTCCACTTTTTGCTACTAGGTAAAATGAGCCTGCACATTTTATAGTGTGTCATAAAGAACACCAAAGGGACCTTTCCTCTTTATTACAGCAATCTACACCAAAACCACAGTCTAATTTTATATTGTAAATAAAACCACATATCTGGTTTCTAATTTCTGCAAGCTGAGCAGATAGTTTTTAATATGGATCTGAAAAAACTTTTCACGCATGGTTTAAGAGGCTGAGTGTAGATAATTGCATCTGAAATTATACTACTAAAAGTACAGCACAGTAAATGAAAGGTCAAATACTGGCTCTTGAGGGATGGAAGGAGGTCCTTCATTTGTTGCATGCTATTTTTGAAGTACTGTTTCTCAAATTTTGGGTTACAGCTAGGAAGTCATAAAAAGCTTCAAAGAGGTAATGGATGGAAGAAGTACATAGAAGTTCTATTCCTCCAATGTGGAGAGTGATGAGAGAACATGAGTGGGCTTTAATATCTGGCTGTATGTTTTTCTTAGGCAGGGAATTGCTACCTGCATCTCGCTGCTGGCAGCAGCTTAGTTCCTCCCAGGCAGAAGACTGACGGGCCAAAAAGTTGGGAAAGACTGCTTTGAGGGAAGATATGATTCAGAAGCAACTGGTAATGGGTGTGCTGTGGCCTTGAGTCTGGCACTGAGACAAGGTCCGTGTTCCCAGCACGCAGGGGGAAGAGAATAAACAGTGATGACAAGGGACAGACCCAATATATGTATTCTACTTGCAAACTCTGCTGTAAGATTGATGGCCAAGCCATAAAAACAGGTCAATCTTTCCACCAAAGGTGAATAAAGGACTTTCATGCAAAAATTCCCTGTGTGCTGCAAAGCAGGAAAAGCTGTTTAAGCTAACATACATAAACATGCATGTTAGATGTCTATGTTATTTTCAGTGCTACCTGCTCGGAGTTGCCATGGCTGGAACCACGCACCAGAATGTCATGTTAAACAGAGAGGCTATCAGAGGAGTCACAAAGAGCAGTAAAATGTTGCAAAGAACAGTAACAATGGACGGCAAAGCTACAAAAAGGAGATAACACAAACAACTTAGCAGCTGTTCACATTGGGTCATGTTACCCAACAGGTTTTATCAGTTGAGGGCTGCTACTTAAGAGAACTTGTGAAGTGGACAAGAGTTGACCCAACAGTTGCCTCATCAGAGGAAAACAGACTCTAAAATAGTTTGACATTTGCTTTACACATTAGGTGTTATAAATCATCCTGTCTACCCAACTTGTTCAAATTTTCTTCTTCCCCCTTAAATAACAACTGTTAAGTGATCTGTGTGTGCAGGCAGAGAAGTCAGCTCTCTTTGAGCACCAAGTAATTCAGATTAGTTATTCCACATTCCTGTGTGGGAGTTCAATTAGCATGTTTGTTGTGATGTTCTGTATTTGAATACAGTCCTTCCTACTCCCAGTCAAGCTCTGGCAGTAGAGTTGTACCAGAACCACAAGGCTATTGCATAAAAAGGGAGTAACCAGTGTCTCCATAATTGTGTCAGGGTTGTCTACAAGCTTATAGTTGGCTCTGGGCCATATGGGTCTCCCTGCAGTGCTTATAAAGGAGTTAATAGCAGCAGTTCTGTGTCATATTTGTCCTTTACATGTCCTGTTAGTGACTTCAGCTACTGTATAGCATTGTGGCATGGCAGTCTGGCTACCTTGTTCCCTGAGGAAATGGGCAACTGCTCCAGTCATAAAGAAACAGTAAAGAAACGCAGACTCCAATAGGCTAGCTAAACTATGTATCTGCCTTTGCCATCTGGAAGCGACCTGCCAAAGTGATTTAAACACGCTTCATACTGTACTTTGGCCCTTGCTGCAGAAGCTATGCAGTTGTCTTCATTAAGAAGCAGCAGAGGTTGCAGACTGCACTGACAGCATCTAAATGGTTAGGCTTAAATTGGTTTTGTTCTACTAGCAACTGTTGGAGCAGGTTCTACGCAAGGTTAATAACTCCTGAGAGAATGTAGTCAAGTATCATAGAACCATAGAATCATAGAATGGTAAGGGTTGGAAGGGACTTTTAGAGATCATCTAGTCCAACCCTCCTGCAGAAGCAGGTTCACCTAGATCAGGTCGCATAGGAACATGTCCAGGCGGGTCTTGAAGACCTCCAAGGAAGGAGACTCCACAGCCCCTCTGGGCAGCCTGTGCCAGGGCTCCCTCACCTGAACAGTGAAATAGTTTTTTCTTATATTTAAGCGGAACGTTTTGTGTTCCAACTTCATCCCATTACCCCTTGTCCTGTTACTAGCTACTATAGAAAAGAGGCATGTCCCAACCTCCTGACACCCACCCTTTAGATATTTATAAATGTTAATAAGATCTCTCAATCTCCTCTTCTCTAGACTAAAGAGCCCCAGTTCCTGCAGCCTTTCCTGGTATGAAAGATTCCATTAATACATAAATATTCTATTTCTAAAAAGAAATAAAAGCAATAAAAATGCTCCAGTGGTGTATCCCCTCAGATCCGGACCTTTTGCCACACATTTCACTTTTGTTTAAATTTTATCATCAGAGAGCAACTGGCACAGTGACTTCTAAGCAGTTTGAACTTAATGCAAGTTTTGAAGTCACAGATGGATTAGAAAATTTGTATCTTTCTCAACTGGGTTGAGAAACCCCTCATATGGGGTTTAGATGTCTGCAAAACAAGGAAGGAATGGAACAAACCTGATGAATGTGACTTCACACAGCTTTATTTGAGAGGAAAAGCAAGAGTTTAGAAGAATGTTAATGAGGTTTATCTACATTCTTTTAACTGATCATTTCCACATTTCTGCTGCTTAACAATAATATTCTTGGTCAGAAGTGCCTGTTATTGTTTTACTTAGCAATATTAAAAATGAAGCATTAAGTTAGCAAAAATTTTCTTTGCCTGAGAATTTCCTTTTATTTATTTTATTAAGAACTATTGAGACTGAAAATAGACTTGAGCCATAAAGTACATAAAAGTTTATGTGCTGACTGTAAGTCTAGGTCTGAAATTTAACACAGATCTTTATGTTGAATGAGGTGTTGTAGGCTCTTATTAGCCTTTCAAGGTTTGATTAGATGCCAGTGTAATTAAAACATTCTTTGGCACATGACTATGTGCCTTCATGATCACAGGCCGTTTCTCTGTGCATGCATGTGCATGTTACACAGAAATGGTATCACCACCCACTCTGGACTCACAAATGTTATGCCATTTTGTCCAGTAGTTTTAAGGACTTCTGCAAGTAAAAGATTGTTCTATTTTTTATAGTAATTTGCACTACTGTGAAGCCCTGACCAGCTCTTAACATTTTACATGAAGCTGTACTGGTAGAAAGTAATTCTGTTCTCTACAGTTTCATTGACAGCTTTTAAGAGCCATTTGCATTGTAGAATTGGGTCACAGAGACAGGGACAGCGTTGAAGAAAACCTGGAGGATATGTGTTTTAAAAACTGCATATGGCAGCAGGGAGAGCTAAAATAGATTGAAATAACCTCTCTGATAGGGCCACCTATAGCATAGTTAAGCTACAGAGATCCTTTATCTACTGCAGATGTAAAACCAAGTATGAAGGTCAAGCTGTGAGTTTTTTGTGTGTGTTTGGGGCTTTTATATTTAAACCTCCATCCATAATTGATGACACTGCTCCCCTCAAGAGAATGAAAAAGATGCTGGCAAAGAGCAGAGTCCCTCAATTGTTGGGCCACAGATTGCCCTGAGCACTCAGCACTACCTATGGAAGAATCCAGTTGGTCTAAGTGCATGTCCTGGCTTCTAGTCTAAAGAATACACTTCTTGCTCTCCCACTCTGTTATTCATGAACTATTTGTTCCAGGTATAACAGTTTAAGAGGAGAGTTTGTTTCATTTCAGGATCTTCTGGAGACCTTGATTTAAATTCACTCCAAACAAGGCAGAGGATGGACCTAACTTGTGTGTTTTGTTTGCCCTTTAGTTAATTTTGACAGAAGACTGTGTGGCTGCTTTCTGTTAGACAAATTTGTTCAGTGTGTTCTGAAACCACTTATGGTTTGGGTCCCTCAGAGACACAGGAAACACCTGGTATGGAACTTTGAGGTCTTGGTAGCCAAGTGGCTCAGTATTGCCAGGATCTGAATGGTTATGGAATAATCAAGATAGGTGGCAGCTAAGTAGAGACTCTGAAGATTAAAATTTTGCTCTTTAGAAAGTATTGATGATTATTCAAAAACTAGAAAATAATACAAATACCCTCAAACAACTTTCAAGTAGACTGAGGGTAAAACCAACCCTTTTTCTTCCTGCACTTCCCCTTCAAAAGTTCACCCAATAGTATCAAAAAGTAAATCCCATAGTTTCTTCTACTTCAGCTTTTTACTTTTCCTAGCAAGGAGCCAAGTTCCTCTGGGTGTCAACTATATTCTCCATTGAGGGAAATCTTCATGTCCATAGCCAGTAAAAAGAGAAAAATTTGATCAAAAATTTTTATCCTTTCCCTTGTCATTCTGTAAACAGATGAGGCACTGTTACATCTTTTATTATGATGATGCAGTGTGGATTCCAGTTAGCTGTAGCATTGCTTAGGCTTCTTCCTCTGCTGTTTTTATATTTTTTTTTAATAATGAAACTTCACATTTATTTGTATCTTAGACATCCAGACAGTTATGATCACACACAACTTTCAAAATGGTGTAAAAACATCTGTTACAGCTATTAATTTCTGAATATTGTTTAAACTTTTACTTGCATGCAGGCTGGAGTCAAGACAAGATAAGAGTCTGCTGGCTTCAGCATAAATGGTATAAAATGCAGTAACTTTGATGTTGAGGAGTCTCTCCCCTTCTCAAAGAGCGAGTACTTCAGAAACTAAACTGTACATAGCTGCGTTTAAAGATAACAACATTGCCTGCTGGACCTTGCCTAGAAAGGCTAGGTTATAAAGAAGAAACCTCATTATCTCATTGACTCATCAGATCTTCAATTTCACATATTTGGTTGAATCTTTGGAAATTTTGCACTTAGCTGCTGATGCCTTACTATTATGGTCCTTCTTTATCTGTCAAGGAAGATCAGCTCAAGACATAAGAGGATTTGTAAAATGTAGGTTTGCCACACACATCAGTGCACCAGAACTTGCTTACAGGAAGAATGGATGTTTATTTGGAGAGCTGGCTCAGATTCCCCAGTAAGCACTCATAGGGAATATTGCTCACTGGAGGTAACAGAAATGAAACAGGGAAAAGCAAACAGTGGCCCAGGCTGCAAATTGCTGAGCATATGATGGATGTCATTTCATTATTTTAAGATGTCAACTTGTATTCTGGATCTCTAAAGCTGTTTCAGTCCAGTATTACATATTTAGCACTAAAGTTTCAACTTACAGGGAAGGAGGATGAAAGAAGGAAATTTGGAAACTTAATGAACAGAATAAAAGTATTAAAAAATTAATCAGGCTCTTACTCTAGATAGTAACTTTAACTTAATAAGCCAGTTCTCAGGTGAATAAAATCACCTGATAACAAAACAGTTCTCTGTTTAAGTGTGTAAGTAGGAAATGCAGTCACCACAGGGAAAATGAGTATCTAAAAGAGTTATTTGGGAAAGCCTCCATCTGCCAGAGCCTAGAGTGTATCATGACTTCCATCACCAAACTACCTGGGCTTATGACACATCGGCCTACCACAGGTTAGGTACTACCATGGTTGTTAACTTTCATGTTGAATTTGAAACAGAATTCCATAAACCATAAAGAGAATGGTTTAGTCCAGAAGAAAGTGTCACCCTTCTTCAAACAAAACTGGACAGTGACATCTAACACTTCTGGGAACAGGTTGATACACAGCTTGAAGGTATCCTTTTAACAAATGCAACCAGCTACAAGAAAGGATGTCCTGTGTTGCTTATATTATTGCCTGATTATTTCCAGATGTTATTTAATACACGTGCAGCCTTGTTGAATTACACTCGTATCTTAGCTTATCTTTTTCTGCTATGCAAGAAGAGTAAACAAGGTCCTACATACAGAGTCCATAGTCTGGTACCAGTTCTGCTAAGACACGTGTCTTAATATATCATAAGATAAAAGTGAAACCAATTACATTCTTGTCCATTGTGTCACCAAAGAACCACTGTGAGTTTGGTAAATGCACAGGGATTACAATGAAACATTTGATTCAGCATTACAATAGGTTTTAAAAGGCTATAATGCAAAATCAATATAGCAGACAGGGAACACTAGTTAGAAACAGTATAAAAGAATTGTTTTCTTAACTAAAAACAAAATCACTATTTATGAAATAGCAATAAACAGCAAATAGGTGATCAATGGCCAGCTACAGATCTCAAGAGAGAAAATGCTTATTTTTAGCAGTACCTATGCAGAAATCTGCTCTGTCTCAGTACTCTTCAACTGTGAATTTACTGTCACTAAGCAATGAATGTAGAAGCCTTCTGACTGGTAGCTTTTGGCTATTTACAAAGCCGATTGATAAACTTTTCCATGCAAGTATAAAATATTAATTCCATGAACGAATACACATTTATTCACCACTAAATTATACACACTGTAACTGCATCCAATATCCAGAAGTGCAAAGTCCACATGACGTAAATAACAATAGTTTTTTTAAACTATTAGATGACCAGCTCTCAAAGATCTTAGTAACTGTACGAGAACATTTTTTTTGTATACTGCTGAAATCAAACATTTTTGCAGTAAAATAAAATACATTTCACTTACATTCAAGTGATTATTTTATTACCATATATTATGTCTTACAAATTTTACTGGAGATGAGCAAGAGCGCTACAAAACCATACCTTAATGCAGGAGGTGTATTGCAACAGTATGTGCAGGCATAGCAAAGGAGAGAAGAGACAGAAAGAAAAATAAGCTAAGGAAACTTGTACAAAAATGGACAGTAATACTGACTAACACTGGGTTATAATCTTACTCATAACAGACCTGAAGGGCTAACAGAGATCCAATTCAGAAATATCTGTGCACTGTAGGTACAGTTTGGTGCAGATCGAGAGTGAACTAATACAGTCAATGTTGTACGCGAAAGGTAATGCACAAGGACGCTGATATGCATACAAACAACTAATTTGTTTACAGTAAGTAGGGCAGCACACTTGTAGTACTGTATCCTTGGCACTTAGTGATAGGACATGTATTTGGTTAAACTAAATTCATACACAGAATATATACTGGTTTGTAAGGTGTAAGACATTATCCCTTTGAACCTTCTGGTTTTACAGCATTTTTCTAGTTTTCAAGTTCAAAAAACATGATACACTAGCTAGATATGGAAGACATTTCAGATATTGGCTTAAAACATGACCTTCAGTTAAAAAAATGACAGTCACAAATTACTTCAAATTATATTAATTAAATCTGTTACTGACATCTTGTGCTGAAAACAAATTCCGAAACATTAATAAAAAAAAGCAACTTGTAATACATCCCACAATATCTTTATGGGTTTTTCCTGAATCGTAGTTGCTTCATTAATGTCCCTTTCATATATGGTAATTTCACTTAAAAGAACTGCTGAAGTTATTCATATGAGAAATTGTACCTGAATAAGAAGTTTGGCCCATCATATCATATCATATCATATCATATCATATCATATCATATCATATCATATCATATCATATCACACAGAACAGAAGAAACTATGCTCTTCAAAGAAAGCATGTTTCAGCTATGAAACAATTCTAATTAAGTGATTGTCCTTGTACTAAACAATAACAACCATCTGGGGGAAGCCAATTTACTTTTGTCTGTTTTAAACCAACTGGCTAAATTGCCATTTTATATTATATATAAAAAATGTAACAAAATTGTTCTTAACATATAATGATGTAACATTTTTAAAATTAACTGGTTTAAAATATTTTACAAAGACATTTTATTACATATGAACTATACAACACACAAGAGTATGAAATAATTAGAACATATACACATTTCTGTACTTTTCACTCAGATTATTATTTTGCACCAAACATTGGTGTCTGCAATTTTAGCAATCCTTTCAAACACAAAACAGAAAGCCAGAATGTATTCATGGCTGTGGGTTGTTCTTTTTGTCCTGAAAATGAAACCTATTACAAGGAGAATTTCTCTAATGACTTCTTTCTTTTCCTAAACTCATACTTTGCACAAAGATTTTAAATGGATCAACATACATAAAAGAATAACCTCTCTGTACTTTGCAGTGCAATTTGCTAGGGATGAAGTTTAAACCAAAACTCACCCTTTCCCCACTACGAGCATTGAAAAATGCAGTCAAATACCAATCACTATTGAGACTCCTTTCCCCCTTATTTAAAATGCAATCCGTTTCAATATCCATTTTAACCAATGTAATTGCATAGAGCAGCCTTGTATTATCTTTAAAGAACATTACGAGTGTTTTAACACAAGATAAGGCACATGTTTTTCAGCATTGATAACCTAAAACTAATCCTGAGGACCTGCTCCTCCCTCTCAGCAAATCTGCTTTTTCAATATACCCTGTATTACCTGAATAAAGCAGAAAAGTAGTATAGAATAAACCAAAACTCTTCAGCAGAACTAAAATCAGAACATTAGTGACTCCTGAAAATAGTGTAACAAATTCACAGATAAAGAATTATGTCATTCCCTAAACAAATTGTCTTTAGAGGGTGAAAAAGAGATACAGCAGTAGCACTGCAGATGTTGGAGAAAGGTTCACATAACATGGATGACATTTATAGTGAGTTTTGCTAAAATAAGCTCCCATCAGAAACAAGGTAGCTAAATTGTGAGGCACTTAAGGTCGACAAGAAAAGGAGGAATACAAGGGGCTTTTTCATAGAAAACCTGAAGTTGCATATTATATCCTTGTATTAAGCCTTCTATTAAAGTGCTAGAAATGGAGACTTAAACCAAAGAGATTTAAATATAAAATAAGTGATTAAAGAGCTTAGTATGCATCAAAATTAAGTGCTTTTGATTCTCACGATTTCAGAGCCTTTTAATATTTTTTAAAAAATAAAGTCAGGAAATAATTCACGTGTGAAATCATCTTCCTTGTGCCATTGATGCTATCTGTAAAGTGCCAAATTATTTTCTAAACAACAAAACCATTTGCCTTATCTTATGTTGTACAGTATGACATAGTCTGTAGCATATATGTAATCCATATTGTGATGACACAGTCAATCGGATGGAAAACCGCACATGCACACTTTTAGTCAGAAGTTTCAATTCTGCCTGTCACTCTAAAAAGCCAGGTCTTGGATTACATATCCACAGGTACATAGTGCAACCAACCTCATGTTCTCAAAATGTTATTTAGCTGTTTAAGTCTGATGCTCAAAGATAGACTTATCAAGCTTTTCCAGCAGCCTGATGCCCAGACAAAATCACAGATGGAGCTCTAGATCTGAATCACATAAATCCACTGGATGCCAAATCTGAGAAGGATCTGGGTTCTGTCGGATGATGAACAGGCTGGAGATGTGTGGCAGTCTGTGCATTACCGATCACATCTAACTGTGAGGGATATGCTTCATTTGCATTTCCTCCACTGAAACCGTTTTGGAACTGTCAGGAAAAAACAGGTGATATAAATGTTTAGAATGGGAAAATGACTTATTTATAAGTTTTAAAAAATCCTTCTGAATGTAATCCAGACAATGAAATAATCTTAAAATACAATGAATAGCTTTAAAAGATTTGGTTTTTTTGAAGGATGAATGATGAAAAGTTAATTTGCATTAGAGCAGGATCTGAATCATCAGTAAAACTTACCCATGTTAAGTCAGTAGTCCTGCTGCTGGCTCAAGTAAAGAAACATCACCATTATCTAAAAGTGTAATAGATTTCCTCTTTGTAGAAAGTACAGTCTGACTGAACACTCCTGATTTCCATATCTAGCTGTTACATTTTAAAGCAATCTATTTACATATTTTCATGTCTGCAATGGAATCCACACTTCACAGCTCTTACAGCAATGCACATGCAGTCCTATTAATAAGTTGAAGCGTACTGTATTCACTCCACAGGCTGAGCTGTTGCCGGGTGGCCTTTTTTGACAAATGGTCTTCAGATTGACAATGCCAAGTAAGACCAATGAATGGCTTTCATCAGTCTCGACATAATTGTTCATAGGATTATTGTAATCATCTTATGTAATGCTTCCTGTCATGCTATGGAAAAGTCACAATATCTACAAAATATTCCATTCAGTCATGCAAAGAATATACAACAAAGTATTTTAAATGTTTCCGTCATCTCTACAGGAGTAACCTGTAAGTAGTCTAACACATTCAATGTTTGTCCTTAAAAACATACTATACATTAATTCTTCTATCAAAATATGCTGGGTTTTGAAAACATTATTATCCTTCTGTGGAAAACACTGAAATTTGACTAACTGTGTACATTTCTTCTAATTTTTTTAACAAGACTATAGCCACATGTATTATGTTTTTAATCAAAGCTGACATACTTTTAAAGACAGCTGCAATAATATACGCTAGGATTACTTCTGATAAAAGCAGATTATTTCCATATTCTTCATTAACAAGGCGAACATGCTCATTAAAATTTCCATGAAAATTCTCAACACAGAATCTAGTACTTAGCAAGGCTTCTCCTGCTTAATGAAGGAATAACTGTCTGAAACGAGCAAGGAAATTATTATGAGGCCTTTCTGCCTTCTTCCATCACTGAAAGGGCTTTTAGACAACATTGGCTGTGATCCTACCACAATTACAAGTTTAGCAGCAGGTCATGGCAGATGACCACAACAGATCCTTCTGGCAAACACCCTATAATTTTCATGTAGAAATTGATGGGAGTTCAAAGGCTATGGAAAAGATAGCAATCACAGCTGGCACAGCAACGTCTGTCCTCTCTCTAGACTCTAACTGCTCATAGGGATGTCAGTGTGCTAAATCCAGACATTCAAACTACCCTACTTTGGTTTGTCTGTGTGAATGTAGGCTCAGACAGTAGTATCCTATCTGCTTAGTCACATCCTTACTAAAGCTACCAATTAGCAATAAAATCAAACCTTAAGTTTATTATCATAAACAGTGATACATTCTCCCTATTTACAATAAAGAAAATGTACATAATCTGTAACCTTGGCTTTTGCATAGGTGATATGTTACAAGATTCCTTTGGTACTTTAATAGATTACAAGTGCAGCAGATATACTTCTGATTTATTAGTTCCCATGAGTTCACATACTTTAATGTTCTTAACTCCTCTGATTCGAGGCTAAATACAATGTAATACAGGCATATATAAATACAAGGTTATCTTTCTCTGCAGCAATGGCATTTCTAGGTAAAAAAAAAGTTTCTCTGTTAAAACATTTCTCAGCAAAACAACTTTAGTTAACACAGAGCCTTACTTTGCCATCAAATCTATAAAAAATGTTGTGGTAGATGTGACTAGAGGTCAAAATTGAATACAATCTGATACAAGAGACTTTTTTTAATATATATAGCACTATGGCCTGCAAAAGTCCTATTTGGTTTAGGAACAAGCAATGAGTGTCTTTCCACACCCCACTGCACCTAGTTGGCATACATAAGTTTTGGACTTTGGATCTACAAGGATTGGAGGTAGCTATCAGCTGTCTTCAATCATTCTTATGAAATGGGTTGGGGGGGATAATCCTTCCTTATCTAATCAAGAAGCATACTCCTCTTTTAAGCTCATTTGGACAAATGTTCAGTTCTCTTCAGAGGTAAACAGGAACTAACATATATAAGGGTAACATCACTTCTGCACCAGGCTTCCACTGAGGCAATGTGATCTAGATTCACATAACATGGATATATCATAGCTAGAGGGGCTGAATTTGCCTCTTAAGAGCTCAAGTAACGATAAGTTTTCACAAAGTGGCTTTTTTTTTTTTAATTTAACAAGAAACAAGATATTATTATTGCAGCACAGCATTCTAGTAAATGTGAATAGATGTATTCATTGACTGCATTTAGAGATGCTGTCTTAGTCATTAAACTTTTAACTTTAGAAAGAAAAGAAGAAAAAGAAAATAACAAAAAGAGTGTGTAACAAAACTGATTATAGCAGCATAACAACAAAATCATCTAAATATATTTGAAACCAACTATTAAAAAGGAAGACATGGAATTGCTTATACGTTGGCTGCTCAAAACTGATGCACCGTAACAGAACAGCTTTTGTGAAAAGGAAAATTCTATATTATTACAGGGCCAAACTTGCACAACCCTGGTGCTGCTTTGCAACCATATCATCAAGCACTGTGCAGGACTAGTAACATTGACCATAGCCATGCAACATACAGCCAAGCACTGTGCAAGAAGTACTGGCATTTGGGCAGAAGCTATTAATCTTGCTGAACTGTCCTATATTTTAGCTACATTTCTGCAATTATAGTTTTTCCCCTAGTGAAGCAGTTTTAAAAGGATACCTTTTGTACTTGTATTAAGTGTACCAAAATCATAGGCATGTTCTACTTGCATTCCTCACTTCTGCCTTGTGTAGGTTAAATGCCAATTAATACTTTAATTCTGTAAATGCTTATGCATAAGCATTTGTGCCAGCATATGCATAAGATTATGTGTATAAGCATTTGTAGGATCAGTACTTTAGAACATTAAGTCACTGAGGTAAAAAAAAAAGAATTGTGGCTCTATTCTTGAGCAGCACTGACAGAAATAAATGGTATTCAAATAACAACAAAGGTTATTCAGAATCAGGAATTACCTTTGCAATTTTTTTTAAATTTCAAAGTTAATTTTACCTATGAAGAATTTCACCTGTGCTTAAAACTGTAGTTTGTGGTACAGTCAGACTCCTCTCTTACGTGGCTTTTATCATATATTCTCCTCAGCACAATGTGAAAAAGGTTCAACTTACCTGCATATTTCACGCTCATTTGTCTTCAGCAGACAATTTGGACAGCAGCTTGAGGAACAAGCTGATTTTCACTTATGGCAATAGATAAAAATATTTCTGCAGTATCGTCATGTTTAGAAATGCAGTTGTTTATAATATCACATAAATAACGGGACATATTATGACTTTAGACTTTAAGCAATCTTAAAAACACCGAAGAATCTGAGCAGCTAGAGAACACTAACATTTTAAAAACAAGATCTTTTTCTGGATCGTTACAACATATTTAATGAAAATGAGTGTGCCAGATAATATTACTAAAAAAAGTATGTAAGTAAGTTCCAAGCTTTTAACAGATTTGCTTTTCCTTTGCTCCTACTAGGAAATTTACAGGCAGGTACAACAGACTAGTTCACTCTTGAATAGTGTCAAAGATAGCTACCAGACTCTGGATATGTGTATGTAAAACCTTGATCAAATGCAACTCTTTTCATCTAATGGACTAATAAAGCAAGGGAATTCACACACTGCTAACCCATCAGTTTCTAACTCAATGATTCAATCATGAAAAACTGCATCCCAGCAGCCATCCAGCAGAAGAAAAACACGATTCAAAACAGAATGTTGCAATGCTGTTTACCTTACCTTGTTCAACAAAGTTTGCTGATCTGCAATCATAGGATCATACTGCATTTGATCCACACAGTTGGGCTGCGCTTCTTGTGTGCACTGGTACATAGAAACAGCACCTGTATAGCATGTTTGAGGAGTTCGCATAACCGACTCAGAGTTTATCCCACACTCATGATTTTCAGGGACTTGCTGTAAACAACTGAGAAAATCCTCCAAGGTGGAAGCAGAATAGGTTGATCTGTCAAAACCTGATCCAGGGAAATCCATTTGAGGAAAATTAGAAAGCTGTGGCATCACTGCTGCGGGCTGCTTGTAAGGAATAAACTCTTGTCTACATGCATAAGGGGAAGTAGTTACTTCTGATTTGTAAGAGAACTCAGATGTAGTGGCATGCATGCCAGGGAATACACATTGTTGGGGCTGCTGCTGTGAGCAGCTAAGAGGCATGCTGGTGCCAGAGCTCCAATTTGTGAACATCCCATTGACTTGCATATGTTTCATCTTTTGACAGAGCTGTTGCTGTTGATGTTGCTGCTGTTCCACAAGCTGTTTCTGGTGCTGGTGAAGTTGATGTGGATCTAACTCTTGTTGTACCAAGCAACCTTCATTCTGGACCAGAGGCTGCTGCTGGTTACAGCCTGAATATAAGAAGTCAGATTTATTTAAGGAATCCTGAACATAAGTCAGGATTTCATCAGTTATATCGATGTCCGCAATATCATCCATACCAGATATTTCAGTTTTAAAAAACTCCTCATCCTGCTGAATACACTTTAGATCTTCAAAGTCAATACCCAGATTTTTCATAATGCTATACAAATCACTAGTTTTGTTATCTTGAAAGAGTGCTGCACTGTCTTCAGGAAGTGGAACAGCATTGTCCTGGGAACACTCCATTACCTCCTGTTTGAGAATGCTGTTATTTCCAGCAGGGAGGAGATTATCTGTCCAGCCACTGCCAACATCACCACTCAGTTCACCTCTGTTGTCTGCAAAGAAATTCCGCTCAAAGGAAAGTTTGTGTGATGCTGGAGGGCAGAGATACACAGACTCGTCTTGCCTTAACATGGCACCTAGGAGGGAGTTTGGATCCACAGAATCATTGTGTAGCGTTGCTTTGGCTCCTTTTCCCATCATGCTTTTACTCTTCTGCTGTGAAGGATCCATAAAGCTTGACATTGGAAAAGATATCTCATATAACACAGCCTCACCAGTGGCAAACATGAAGGGCAGCTTCATGTTACGCTTCCGCAGATGTTCTGCTCCTTCTTCATCTCTGAAAACAAATCAGATATATAGCATAATAGTGCAATAATAAACATTACAGTAATGTTTCGTCCTTGGAATTAATATTACAAAATTAATTATTCCATTTGTAGACATTTTTCAAATTCCTAGCTATTCCAGTTCTACTTGGCTGAGTTAAACCAAGAGGCAGATTATGAAATAAGGAGCTTATGACTGTAATACCCCTTTACATATTACATTTGTAATTAAATCTAGATAGCATACACCATTTTCTGTGCATCATGAGCGGAAATGAAAATAAGTGGGCTTTGTTCCCTGCACTATGTTTTTCTTGGCATAACAAGTAAATGAATACTTCACTATTGAAGCATCTTTTTCTCCATTCTACAGACTCCTTAGCAAAAAATATTTAACCTGTATAATAATGTCAAATTCCATACTATGTAGAATTTAGTTCAGCACCACAATGTAAAGAAATAAAGTCCTTTATCTGGTGTTTCTTATACACAACTGCAGTTGTATTTCTTAATTTTTGCTAAAGAGGACACTGAAGCAAAGGCAGGTTGAATGGGATAACTTTGTGCTTGTACCGCTGCCCTAATTCTTAAAGTGAAGTCGAAACTTTAGACATAAAAGACTGCCACAAAGAACTGAAAAGTCAGGACTCTTTTCAATATTTGTTAACAAATTGTAAGTTTTCTTTTTGGAGTTCAGGATTTAGAGTGAGTTTATTTAAAAACAAAGCATTTCTTTCTGAATATAAAGAAGCTCAGCACTTTTCTGGTTTTGAAGTATAATGCTTTATGTGATGATGACTTACGTAAGAGGTCTTTGCGTGGCAATGATGTAATCTGGTCTTCCATTTTTGTAGACAAGACGTGCGTTTGCCTGGACCCAGGCCCATCGATTTTCTTTGGTTAGAAGCCTAAATACAGTCATTCCACTCTCACCCGTCTTCATCACTAAAGTTAAAGATTAAGCATAATATTTACTGTCCAGTGAACAAAAACAGGAAGATCAGGCACGTCATGAATGTAATCTTATTTGTAGAGTGATTTCAACTGGTTAATGCAGAGGTACTTAAAAAACCTATTATTTTTCACTCCTATCTGTTCACTAGCAATGTCTAATAAACATCCTACATTTTCATTGTACGTTGATGAAAATCCTATAGTTCTACATAGAAAAATTAAATTTAAAATATTAGGGTAGTTTAAGAATCTTAACCAAAATAATCTTGAAAGACTTCCTTTTTTATCTTAGCATTAGAAATTGATTAAAAAAAAAGTTTTAAGACAAAGTTCCAAACTAAGAAGTTTCATTCTATTCCGCTCTGGAAATATTTTCTTTCTCATTCCCTACCAAAAAAACTCCAAACCACTGACATAACAATGACTAAATATTACTTGAAACAGATAACTTCCTTAATATAGGCTGAGAACTAATCTACAGAAGGGTTTTAACTGTATATAAAGGGACAAAAAAAGTCTACAACAAAACCCCATTTTTCAAGATAAGTCAGTGCAAAAGAAGCAGCACCAAAATATCCTTAAGATGTTTCTGTAATTTCCAAAGACAAGTATGTTACAGCTTACAAAAAAGTAAAGAAAAAAAGCCAACTAGATAGTTACACACCAGATAGTTGATACTTATTTCCTTATCTTAAAATATCTTAATTCTCTTTTTAAGATGTTACTTAAGCCAAATCAAGCTGCCCAGAATCAAAACCAGAAACATATAAAACATTAGCATGGTAACTAAGAGATTAATTTCTGTTCGAAATCTTACACTCATATCAAAAGAAAATGCTTTATTTAACTTTGTAACAGGAAAGCTATCATTGAATAGTCTCCCTGCCTGAAAGAAGTTGTAGAAATAACAGAAGTCACGTTGAACAGAGAAGGAAGTGAGAAGAGCAAGATGTGACAAAAACTGGTAGAACCTAAAAGGGTCTAGATAAAAATATTAAATATTTCTTAATCTAGTATAAGTTTTCATAATGAGGCAAAGATCACGTGAAAAGAATAGTGCTTTTCATTAACAACTGGTACTTTTTTTTTTTCTTTTTAAGAAGAGTACTTCAAAGTACTTTTTCAGTATGAATATAATCCATGCATTGATTTTTCAGCCTTTCTTAGAGCACAAAGCTTACTTCGGACATGATTTTCAGCACAATAAAGCATGTCAGCTGCATGAACAAACTGGTATCCTGTTCCTCTCATACATAGTTCTGCTTCAGTGTATCCCAGGACAATCTTTCCTCTGGAAGGTAAGAACAAAAAAATTGCAACACTGCTGATGAACTAACTCACAGAACAAATACCCAGCAAGTTAATTATGGGTAGAACACTTTAGACGCAAGTGCTAACTACATTTTGTTGCAATATTAATTGTATGCGGAAACATGGCCGTTCTAATTACAAACATAGTTATCAAATCATATAATTTTTTACTATTTCCCCAAGTTGCCTCCAGTGACTAGGACCAGGTTCACAAAATGATTAGATCACAAAGAAAACACATAGCTTCAGTTCATCTGGACTCTTAATTTCATACTTTTAGACATATTTACTTATAGCAGGCAGTTCCCTTTTGTTGCAATGAAGAGATGGTTTGCTTAGTCCCATTTCTTAAGTGCTTGCATGTAGAAGTATGGACATCAGTTATCTAAAATTTCTTGCCTAAATTAGTATTTTCAGTAGCCTAAAGTTCTAAACAGGATGTATGTCAGAATTACATCCCTTTTACTATTGAGTGGTTTGCGACTCCAGTTATTTGCATTTAAGCTTTCTAAGATATGCCGGAGAGGAGTACTGCCAGTAGTCATATTTGACCCTCCTAGTTAAAATTAGAATACTATACTAGAGGTGAGGGAGATTAAGAACTTGTGTGAGTGCTATGAAATAACATCATAGATTGAAACAGTCAAAGAGAGACTGAAATAGGATTTGGAACAAAGAAATGAAGATCCAAAGATTTTTTTTTGGGGGGGGGGGGGGGGGCAGGAAGGAAGTAAGTATAGGGAACAATAATAGGGAACAGTGTAAAATGTGTCAAAAATTGAAGAGTTCAAGTGAAGCACAATAAAAAAAAAAATCAGATGAAAGGTAAGTCTGTGTTAACATTGTGATAACTTCTGCTTGTATTGGTTTATAGAACTCCAGAAAAGAAATTTGGTTTATCAGTAGACAGAATACTGAGTAATTTGACTTTACATTACCCTATAAGTAGGCATGGAAATTCACATGTGAAGTTCCACAGAAAATGAGTCTGAAAGCTGAAAGCATTTTCAGTCAAAAAAAAGCAGGGAGGGGAGAAGGAAGGAAATGGGACAGAGGCTTTTCTTTTGATAAAGAAGCATTTTAATGGGCTTTTTGCCATGTTGTTGCGTAGCTTTGTTATGTTGATTTAATATCAGAGAGAAATATATTATATTATATATACAATATATAATATATCATATTATATATCATATAATTATCATATATCATAATATATAATATATAATAGATAATATATAGAGAGAAAAGAATAGTTTGGAAACGGGTAAAAGCCATAGTATAAAAAAAAAGGACTTCATTTGTTTAAGTAAATAGCATTTCTATTGTATTTTGCATTTATTTGAACTCAAGAAGAAAATACGTGTGTAGAACAGAATTAAATACTCGTTCTATCAGTTCTAAACCCAAATTTCAAACCGATTTAAACATTAAACTTTTCTTCTTCCCTAATTCATTGGTAGTCTATCTTTTGGGATTGTTGTTTTGGTTTTGGGGGTTTGTGGTTGTTCTGGTTTTTTAAATGACTGCATCAGAAAGCAATACGCCTTTTAAAGGAAGTATGCTACGACAATCCCATTCTTGTTACTTACTAGCAAGACTGATGAGAAAAATCTTAACAGTTCCTAAACAACCATCAGTATCGACTGAAATAGTAGCCAGCTTCATGTTTCAACTCATACTTTAAACTCTCATCAGCAAAGTAATAAAGTATTATGCACAATACTTGACACCTACTTTGCATCACAGCCAGTAGGTGTGAAATCCAGTTTGTGTTTAGTTCTAAAGATGAAGTTTTTGGTTCGTATCTCGAGGATAGATGGTGGCTGCAAGGGAGTAGCTACTGCAAACAGCGCGAGCTGAGGAGACAAAGTAGCACCATCCTTCCCTTTCTTGTTTTGTCCATGGAGAAACTTTAATCGACCTTGAAAATTCATAGCCTTACAATGAGGAAACAAGTAATTGTTATATGTTGGAGACATACAAACGTAAGATATTTCTGTTATGATAAAAAACCATATCTACATATTTTTAAAGACCCATCAGATTCAAGCTTTGTAGCATGGCACACACAAAAGTTGGCTAAGTACAGAATACTGTTATTACACTCCTGAACACATCGCTTTGAAATCTACTAATAAACTCACTGAAAAAACAACTAATGGGAATCTTGCTTTGTAAAAGAAAAAAACAAACATGCAAAGGCAAATAATATCTGGGCTTTCTAATATTCTAATGAACATGGCATTATATGCAATTATACACAATTAACATAAGATTATTTCTACTGCATTTTTGTAACTCACCATTATATAGTATGCAAATATGTATAATTGCAAGATCCTATATAAACCATTCTATTCCAAGAAGTCACCTAGAGTATGATAAACTCATTTGTCCTTTAAAATCTACAGCATTGACAAAAAAAAAAAAAAGTATTAAATAGACAAAGCACAGACCTTTCCAAGTAAGGGAAAATTATGTTCTTGTAAGTTATTATAACTTATTGCATAGCAAAGTACCCAACTGAAAATAATCTTTGTAATGTTTTTTTTATTTGCAAATCACCAAGTACTTTACAAAAGCAGATGCTTATTTGTATTTCACTGAGGAAACTGAACCATGAGAAATGAGACAACTTTCACCTGATGATTGGTGAAAGGTGAAGGTGACCATCTAGTGTCACCAAAACATACTGTGTCAAGCAGTTCAGGTATCTATGGAGATTTACAAATAAATTAAGTTGCTGTAAATATTGTAAGAATAATGCAGATTTCCAACCTGCAAGCATATGTGGAAATTTTTCCATAACTCCATACTCACCAGGAACCCAGATGAATTATCCAGAAGGCATCGTAACCTGCAGATGAAATTCCTTTCCATAAAGGAAGAATTCTCTGGAGGAAGTTGATCTGGGTTATAATAGGTTGCTGGCTGTGAAAAGCCATTATCTCCTACAGGAAAGGATTATTTATAAAGAATATTTTTAGAACAACACCTAGTGAAGGCTATCTATAGCAAATCATCTCTGTCTCATAAACAAAATATTAGGTCATGACTTGAGCAAGAACAATGTAAACTGGAAAGATCCTCAGAATCTACACGGATTGTAACACTAAGTTATGTATCAGTTCTTCTGATGGGATTATATTTTACAGGTATTTAAAAACTGCATGCAATTTGGGTATTTTTAGAAGGTATTTTGTTTTAGATTGAGTTTATAATTTATTACATTTGTTAACAATCTAGGTTTTGACCTGGTTGCAGAGAGCAGACTTCTCAGCAGAGTGTACAATCACATTTCTGCAACAGCAGGTTCTGCAAGCGGCATAGTAACTATGGGAACTGAGTACTCAAAAGACCAGTAGATCATATCAAACAGTGAAATTCTTACTTTCCAGATAGTCAGGTGAAAGTTGTAGCAATAAATGAAAAGAAGCATTTTCAGGGAGCCACCACAATAAATTAATGTGAGTACTTCCTTAATGGATGCAAAAAATCCCCTACTAAATATAGAAAATATTTCTAGGCTGTGCTGATCAAGAAAACACCACCCAAGCTACCTCTCTAGACGAACCTGGAGTATTTGTGTTTTGGAGAGTGGTGGTTTTGGTTGGGTTTTTTTTAAAGTCTGGGTTTTTTTTGTCTTTATGGGGGTTTTTTTTGGAGGTTTGTGTAGGTTTTTGTTTGAGGTTTTTTTTTTTAGAAAAGAAACAACTCAAAAACACGATTGACAACTAGGATAACAACATGATATTATTCTGGCACTTCAGGACAAGCATTTGATGTTAATTGGCACTTAGAAAACAGACATTTGAAACAAAGTAAAACCAGAAAGTAAATCAATAAGCATCTGATAGAATACATTTGTACTGCATGGGATTACTTGTACAGATAATAGAGCATGTTTATTCACAGTGACTTTAACACTGTTCTTGTTTGTAATACATATAAAACCCCTCAAACTGGTAATTCCCTAGGAATTTCATACACACAGAAAATTAAGGAAAAAAAAGTGAAAAATGCTATTTTAGAGTGCTAAATACTCTGAAATTTAAAAAACAGTCTATATAATCCAAGAGATCTGACTGCCATGTATGGACAAAAGGGAGAGATTTTAAGAAAGAATGCATATTGACCTTCCAGACTTGGAAACAAATTGAGGGGAGAGCATGTCACTTAATCACATACCCCTTTGGGTTCTCTAGAACATAATTCTCTCTCTTGGGCAGCTGGAAAAATTTACAGATAGGCTACATCGTTTGTACAGTGGCAAATCAAACCACAAAGAAAAACAAATCATGACCAAAAGCCAATTCAATATGATCTATTAATTCAAGGGACTTAACTGGAATCAAATGAGACTGCTGATGGCTCATAAAAAGATGCCTTACAACCTAAGGCCAGATAAATCCAACAGGAATGATAAGCTATGCATCTTTTCAGATAAAATCAGGAGATACCTTTTTTTCCTTAAAAAAATTGCTATGCAAGATCAGTTTTCAATGAATAACTTCAAGATGTGAAGAAAAATGGCCCAAGCTGATAGAGTACAAAAAGGGATAATGCGAAATTATAACCGTCTGCAGAACTGTGTATTTTCCAAAGCCACCATTACAGTTGCTCCCACAGGTACAGAAAAATACTTACAGTTCAAGACAGTTAGCACTTAACTTTGATGTTAGAAAACAACAAATTCCCACACTTGTCATATGGATGGTTCTCAACAGACAAAAATCAAACATAGTTCCTTACTTTCTACTGCTGCAGACTTTTTTTGTCTAATTGCAGTTGAGAATTTTCAACATTTCTGAGACAGTGCTTGTCCAAGAAGAAAGAGATTAGATGCTCTCTGAAGAAGCAATGATTATATGCCAACTTTGACATCCTTGAGAATCCCTTCATATATATTACTCAAGGCTTCCTCAAAATGGTTAATTCATTGCATATATCAGCATTCATGTCTTACAAGTATCGGCTCAAGGGAGTCACTAAAATCCTTTTTTTTCCAAGCAATCCCAACATTTGTGTTCTTTTCCTACTGACACAATTTTATTCCTGCAAGACCAGCTAATACTGAGAAAGGTGCTAGCTAGTGAGGCTGAAACCAAACTGGTATCAACAGCTGGCAACTGTCAGAAGAAGAGCTGACTGGAAGAGCTGCTGGCCAGGCAGGAGCACACTGAGAGTGATGAGTAGCTTAGGATTCCTAAAAGGCCCAGTGTGTGCTTGTTCAGTTGATTCTGTCATGGAGATTAATGAGACTATAGGCAACTTCTCACAAGGGACACAGAGTAACAGAGCTTTACGTGTATACTCTTAACAACTGTTGTGCAAAACAGAGCGTTATAGTTGTCTCAACAGCTTTGTTGTCATTATCAGGCAGGTGTATGCATCCCGTATTACATGTAGCTATCTGTAACTACACATCTCTGTTCCAATATATAAGTAACATGTTTCTCCTTAGTTGTTCCAAATTATAGCAAGTCACTTAAGTATCAGTAAATAACACGTGCTATGTAACATTTGAGGTCCTAAAGGCTCATCTATTTCATCTTTTATTCCCAAGAAAAGGATTGGTTTAAGTGTCAGCCTGCATATAACAGTGACAGATGTGGAAAGGCCTTCCATGACCAGGAGTGCCATAACTTCACCATAACTTCAAACAGTCATGGAATGGATCTACTAGCCTAAAGACCTTAAAGAAGGTGGTGTGCCCAATTATCTGCTGGTCTTTCTAAGCTAATGCATTCGGTCCTGTGATCTGTAACCAGGAGTAGCAGATGTTTGAGAGAACATTACTTCAGAGAAATCACTTTCTCATTCAAATAGCAATTAAAGATGAGCCATATAGTAATTCCCACTGTTGGCTAAATATATCCATAAAATTCAAATCAGTTTAAAAGACATCAGATCCTTTTATATGATCAAAGGAAGAAATAAAGTTTTTTACATGTACAAATTCTAAAACCCCTCAACTAATCAGACGGGCAAACATGTGATTTGGCTGCGTTCTCACCTTGTACACTTGGTCCAGAATCTGCAGACTGGGCAGGATTTAATGCCCAATGTAGCTGCCGTTGAAATTCTGGTCTGTCTTCTGTGTGAATCAATTCAAATACACTCTGGTGTATAATATCAGACTATGTACAAAAAAAGAAAAAAGGTGAGAAAGAAAGAGAATAAGAAACTTATATAACAGTAAGTTATCTGGTTGACAAAACCAGTAAGTTATCTGGTTGACAAAACTGCTAGAGATATAGAAAAATGCACTTTGGTCAGAGATAAAAACATACATTTGCACATGCACGGCAAAGCTCCACAGAACAATTTTTAGCAGCACAGAGAACAATTCAGTCACATTCATGACGGCAAACATAATAAATAAAAACCAAAATAACATGATGTCAATTATTTCTTTACCTGCTTTTATCTAAGTAAGCCTGGAATTGCTGTGCTTAGGTTTTTAAAAATCATTTAGTTTTGCATACTAGTAAATACTAGCTGGTACTTAGACCTGATCCATTTAGGTGTTACAGGAACACAAACAGAACCAAAGATCCTGAACTGAACAACTTTCAAAATTAAGCCAAGTAGATTATGAACACTGGTTTTGTTTGCTTGAAAGGTCTGTCACTCCTCAAGGATGCATTAAAATCTGTAATTATTAAGCTCTCATATCACAATCAAATGCATGATTAGGGAATTGATCTAAATAGAGAGCTACAACAGCCAGGATCAGTCACTGAAAGAAATTAGGGAGAAAAACACTCACCCAAAATACTCAAGAAAAGCTTCAGTCAACTGAAAGGAGTTAAAATGTCTGTTTTCTGCATCGATCAAAACCTCAACCATGATATAAACAGGAAATATTTGAAATAAAAAACAGATCTAAAGAAATTAAGATGAGTTGGCAAAAGCAGAAGCCTAGCTCTAAGTTCGCTTTGATAAGTTTCTTAAAAGAAGCAGTATTTTCCAGAATAAATTGCCAGAAATGCTAATTTGTGTAACTTTAACATTTCACTTCCATATCATGCACTTGATTTATTGGCATTACTACACAAGTTTTATGTCCAATTTATTTTCCAAGCTTTTTTTCTTTATTCCCTAACACCAAAAGAATCTGCAATCCCAGTATTGTTTTGTTTGGAGTATTGTCTTTTACACAAACATACTCCAATTTCTTATCAGCTAAAATTGCAGACCAAGCAGATTTTCTCCCTATTTTTAGACAGAAATTGAATCTATCATTGTCCAATACCCAAAGATATATATTGATAACTATGACTAAGCTTCCATCATCTTAACAAAATCTAATTCCAGTAGTTCTCTAAGGAAGGCAACACATGCCCACTGTGTCTTGGTCTTTACTACTTTGGTACCTGGCTTGCAAGCCCAGGGAAGTTAGCCATACGTGATCTGGAACACACATTTTAAATCACAGAATAGTACGGGTTGGAAGGGACCTTTAGAGATCTAGTCCAATCACCCTGCCAAAACAGGTCAACTTAGATCAGGTCACAGGAATATGTCCAGGTGGGTTTGGAAAACCTCCAGAGAAGGAGACTCCACACTCTCCCTGGACAGCTTGTGCCAGGGCTCCTTCACCCTCAGAGTAAAGGAAGATTTCCTTTAAGTGGAACTTTTCATGTTCCAGCTTTTGTCCATTACCCCTAGTCCTGTCACTGGCCACTATATTAAAAAAAGTTTTGCCCTATCATCTTCACATACACCTTCTAAATACTTGTAAGTCTTAATTAGGTCCCCCCTCAGTGTCCTCTTATCCAGGCTGAACAGTCCCAGATCCTGCAGCCTTTCCTCATAAGGAAGATGCTCCAGACCCTGATCATCTTGGTGGCCCTGTGCTGGACTCTCTCCAGAAGTTCTCTGTCTCTCTTGAGCTGGGGAGCTCAGAACTGGACACAGGACTCCAGATGAGGCTTCACCAAGGCAGAGTAGAGGAGGAGAAGAGTCTCCCTCAAGCTGCTGGCCACATTCTTCTTGATGCATCCCAGGATGCCATTGGCCTTCTTGACCATGAGGGCACATTGCTGGCTCATGGTTAGTTTATTATCAACCAGCATTCCCAGGTCTCTCTCTGCAGAGCTGCTCTCCAGGAGGTCAACCCCCAGCCTGTACTGGTGCATGGGATTGTACAGGTGCAGGACTCTGAGTTTGTCCTTGTTGAACCTCATGAGGTTCCTCTCTGCCCAACTCTCAAGCCAGTCAAGATCCCACTGAATGGTAGCACAGTCTTCTGGGGAATCAACCAGTCCTCCCAGTTTGATGTCATCAGCCAACTTGCTGAGGGTACACTCTGTCCCCTCATCCAGGTTGTTGATGAAGATCCTCGTAGAACTCCACTGGCCACAGGCCTCCAACTTGATTCTGTGCCATTGATCACCACCCTCTGAGTTCTGTCATTCAGTCAGCTCTCGATCCACCTGACTGTCCACTCATCCAAGCCACATTGCCTGAGCTTTCTGATGAGGATGTTATAGGATACGGTCAAAGCCTTGCTGAAGTCAAGGCAGATAACATCCACTGATCTCCTCTCATCTAGCCAGTCACTTATGCCCTTGTAGAAGGCTATAAGGTTGGTCAAGCAGGATTTCCCCTTGGTGAACCCATGTTGACTCCCCCGATAACCATCTTTTCCTTCATATGTTTAGTAACAACAATGAGGATGAGTTGTTCCATTACCTTTCCAGGCACTGAAGTGAGGCTGACTGGCCTGAAGTTTCCTGGGACATCCTTTCTTGCCTTCCTGCCACCTTTGCGCTTTTTGTCTGGAGTGACATTGGCCTTTCTCCACTTCTCAGGAACCTTGCTTCTCCTCCATGAATGTTCAAAAATGATGGAGAGTGGTTTAGCAACCACATCAGCCAGCTCTCTCAGCACCCTTGAATGCATCTCATCAGGTCTCATTGCTTTATGAGTGTTAAGCTTGGCCAACAAGTCTTTAACCTCTTCCTCATCCACCCAGGGCAAGCCCTCTGTTGTCCACGTCATCCTACTATCCTTGCTGGACTGGGCTTCCCAAGGGCTGACCTTGGGAAGACTGAAGCAAAGAAGGCATTCAGTAGTTCCGCCTTCATTCAGTAGTTCCATCCTCCATCACCAGGGCACCTTCCATGTTCAGCAGTGGGTCTACGTTCCCTCTAATCTTCCTTTTGCTGTTGACGTACCTGAAAAACATCTTCTTATTTTCCTTTACTTCCTTTGCCAGGTTTAATTTCAAAAGGGCTTTGGCCTTACTGACTGCACCCCTGCATGCTCTGGCAACGTTCCTATACACTTCCCAAGAAACCAGGTCCTTTTTCCACCTCTCATAGATGTCTGCTTCCTCCCTGAGTTGTCCCAGCAGATCTTTGTTCATACATGGAGGTCTCCTGCCTCCTCTTCTGCTTTTCTACTTGTGGGGACACATTGATCTTGGGCTTGGAAGATGCAGCGCTTGAAGATCAACCAGCTCTCTTGGGCACCTAGAATGCTAGCCTATGAGATTCCTCCAAGCAGGTCTTTGAAGAGGCCAAAGTCAGCTTACCTGTAGTCCTGGGTCACAGTCCTGCTTGGTGTCCTGGTTCTTCCAGATAGCATCTTGAACTCCACCAGCTCATGGTCACTGCAGTCAAGGTTGCCTCCAACCTTCACATCCCCAACCAGGTCTTCTTTATTTGTTAGCACAAGGTCCAGCAGCACACCTCTCCTTGTGGGGTCCTCAACCACTTGTGACAGGAATTTGTCATCAATGTTATGTAGGAACCTCCTGGACTATATGCGCTTGGCTGAGTGGCTTTGCCAGCAAATATCAGGGTGGTTGAATTCCCCCATGAGGACCATCGATTGGTATTGTGAGGCAGCTCTCAACTGTTTGTAGAAGGCCTCATCCAATTCCCCTTCCTGATCAGGTGTCCTGTAGCAAACTCCCACAATAGTATCACCCACACTACTCTGCCCGTTAATTCTCACCCACAAACACTCAACCCACCCCTCATCCCTGCCCAGACAGAGCTGAATGCACTGTACAGCAAAAAATCTAAATAAAAAATGTTTGGTTTGAATTAAATAAGTAAATAAATACAAGTGAGAGAACACCAAAATTCTAAAAATACTAAAATCACTCAGTTGATACTTAAAGCCCTCAAAGCATATGGATTTAATTTTATATGAAAGGTTTCTATTAAAATAATTACCTTCCCATTGAATTATGTCTCACTCAGCATCATAAACTGGGCAACACCACAGTATAAATTTCAGACAGTTGTTCCAGTGAAGACTAATTAAGTGTGAAAATTTCCTATCTTGCCTAACTCAGCTTTGGAAATTAAATTCCTGTTGTGCTTGGCCTGAAGTCTCATTTCAGCTATGTAAGCCAACAGAGAAATAACATGTTTTCAAAGTAATTCAACCCTAAATATCTAACTGAGATTTTTATTACACTATCAGACCCTAACATGAACACTGATGTCCTCTGAAATTAAGTAAATCTTCTGCAAAAAAAAAAAAAAAAAAAGGAAAAATAAACTTACTTGTTGGAACCCCAAGTAGTCTTGGATAGTAGAAGAGACATAAAAAACCAGAGCATCGGCCGTAACAACTAATACAAATCCATTCAGTGCCTGCGGAGGAAACACACCAATCTGTCAGGTTCAGAGAAAAAATTCCAGATTATTATTGTGGCTGTAGGTCTACCTATACTCTAATCTGCCAATAAAATGTGAAGCATGCAAAAACCTATCATTATGTAACAGCACAAACAGAAGGATTCTTCATTTCATCTCTCTACAGAGTATGTGGCACAATGAAGAAAATTCCACCTAATGAAAAAAAAAAGGTTATTTTGGAAAATTCAGTGAAGAAGTCAAATCCTGTTGACAACTTAACTACTCAAGATTGTAGGAGATGAGGGACAGCAGTACGAACAACTATAACTTCATCTAATATCAATCACATTTCACACTGCTTGTGTGGCTCAAGCCTTTGATGCACCCAGCTACCTGTGGCACTAAGGAGAACCATTTCACAAACCCATTCCCAAAATCTGTTCTATTCATAGTGCAGACAGGCCTTAAGTGGACAGGAAATCAAGCCATCAAGATCCTCTATATAGCACGAGAAAATATTTTATAGCTTACTTAAAATAGAAAACCTATGCACAAGTAGACTATTGCAAGTAAACAATGTTTTTGAAGAGATTTCCCCTTTCACAAAGCAGCAGACTAAATGGCTCCTTACTCTAAGTCACGAAAAGGGCATTTATCTGAACTCCCAATCAATACGGTTCATAGCAATTGTTGTGATAGCAAACAGTACATTTGTGACTTGGCAGCTCATCTGAAAGGTGCTGATTTACTTCGATGGATTTCAGTCAAGATTTTAACAAAGGGCTGTCTCAAGGGACTGCATTAAGTATATTGTGCCACTTAATTTCCTCAGCTGCATTCAAAGTCAGATTTGGCCAGCACACTGAAAACACATTTTAAAAAAATCTTTATTATGCAAAATTACTAAAACATAGAAAATGTAAAGCAAAGGATATCTTATATCTTACTGTAAGAACATAATATATTTTTATTATAAACCAGTCTTCCACAAACATTAACTCCCATAGCCCCACACAATGTTAACCACCATAATTGCTTTTCCATATTTTGCAGAGATATGGTTTTACTATTTCTGTTTCTTTTACTAACAGCGTCTAATTAAGTCAAGCTAAATATCTGGTTAAATGATTGGTCTTTAAATGCTGTGAATCACTCCTATTTAATGTGTAGCCATTTCTTAATCTATTCTCATAACCAGTTGTGAGTTCTATAAAAACTCCTTATATAAGTTTAGTAAGCTGAACCTGAATACACTACGACTAAAAATATTTAATAATCTGAAATTAAATGGCATAGCCAATACAAGAAGTCTTGAGCAGTCACACAGAATCTTTGGTTTTGACTAAGTTCACAGTAAATCTAAGTGAGCAGAATGCCGCAATGGCAGGTACTTGTGTCCTCTGCTGACCTATTCTGCATAGCAATTTCACCTCAAGTGGTTGACAGCATAAGTCTGCAAGCTTCACAGTATCTAAATCTGGCATGTTGAAATTGGTTATTCTGCTCTGTTTCATACAAGGCTATATACAGCTCCTGTACCTGGTATTCAATGACATTTTACAGTAGTTTTGGTGCATAGTTCATCTTGACATGGAACTAATCCTGCAGAAATCAAACCTTCTTTAAGCTAAAAATTCTGTAAAATGTAATATGTTTACCAGAAAAAAAAAGGTATCCAGGATATATCAATAAATGGGAGATCAGTTCTGATGGAGGATTTGTCAAAATATAGTCCCACAATTACTACCTTTAAAGGCATGACAAAATTTCTCAATGAGTTGATTATTCTGGAGCACTGAATATCACTGAAGTCCAACCCCTCTTTGTGGTTGGGTTTTGGGGGGGGATTTTTGGTTGTGCGTTTTGGGTTTTTTTTTGTTTTTCTTGTTTTTTAAATGTAAATATTTGTATAATACATCCACTGTGAAACCTACCTGCAGTAAGAGTTCTCCTTCCAGGATCTGCATCCCTTCTCCACATTTTGCTCTTCTACAGTTTTCCTGACTGTCATTTCTTTCTGGTCTTGTAGAATTAGAAGATTTTAATGCAACTAGAAAAAAAGAAAGAAAAAAAGTTGAGTTACCTTGCAAAGACTCACTCAAAATCTATATGATTATGTGCTATTTTGTGTAAGAAAAGATGTATTTTAAAAAGGCTAGTAAGGCCAACCTAATGAAAGTTTTCTATTTCAGTGTAAGACTTCTTCCCTACCTTTAGAAATAACTCCCAAACTTGTCATCCATCTCCTCTCTAAACAATAATACTTTCACAACAGAATCTGTATTACTGAAATAAATGAAAATCTCATTATTTGATTTTTTCTTCTTCTTTGTATTATAAAGCTCACTTAATTTGTCACTCTTGTTAATAAAGGACTTTTTTTTTCATATAATGACCTCTTATAACCTGATAACAACTCTGCTTTAAAAGGTATGACAACACTTAAGGTTTATTCTTATCCCATCTGATTTTAGACATCAGACTATAGTACCTCAGATATAAGCCTGCTCTATACATAAAGCTCCACTCAGAGAAAGGAAAGAAAGAAACAGGAAACCTAAATGCATATTACACATTAAAGAAAACTAATAAAACTATTTTTTATCTCAGTAAAATTTTAAGCATTTAAACAATTAAGTCAATTTTCCAATTACAGATAAAATAATACAACCATGAATCATCATTATTCAGGTCACAAAATATATCCAACTGAAAGAAGGAAATCACTCAATGAATAGGGGATAAAGAATCAGGCCAAATTGCTACAAAGTACCTAAAAGACATACTCTCATCTCTGCATCCTGTCTTCTGATAAAAGCAGGATGCTGTCAAGTAAAACAAGATACTCAAAAGATTTTCCTTGACTCAGAATTTATCTAGTTTTCTTTCTAGAAAGAAAAAAAAAATCTCCAAAACTGAAAGTAGTCTGAGTGGGTTACATAGCTTAAAATTACTTGAGTAATTGCCCCTTAAAGGTTTACCATAATGCTGAACACCCCTACCACCACATCCACTCCATCCCCAAATTTCTAAGCTGCAAATTAAGGGAAATTTATAAAAGCAACTGCACTTCTGTAAAATACCAACATTTTATCTCATAATGATGAGATATTCCAAATGATTTTTCAACTTGCTGAAAAGCTTAATTTTTCAGCTGCTCAGAACATTAGTCATCCTGTTCATTCACCTAGGTAAAATTATATTTTACACTAAGTCTACTAAAAGAGAAAATATGTCTTTCAAGTTTTTTTTAGCTATCACTGCAGCTAACAACTTTCAAACCAGATCATTTTCATTACAATATCCCTCAAAGGCACCGCAGAGGAAAAACATGTTCTAAAAATACATTAACTGATTAATCAGTCAGGAATTTATCTGAGGGTTTGCTTTGAAATTAAAACGTTAATGCTCTTCTTCCTCAGATAGTTAAAAAGGCCTGTAATAAGCCACACAAGAGTTGCAAATGCAAATTCACTTTAAATTTGAGTGGAATATGGAGCAATATTATTATCCTTTTAAAATAATGCTTAGGAAATCTACAGCATTCACTAAAATCCCCTGAAGTTCACTGGTAGTAGAGTAACACATCCTTTTAAGTTATACTGTATGATCATTGAGAAAGCCCACGTTTAACTTTGGTAGTTGCAAGTAAAGATATCTAATCATGACTGTGATTCTGAAATTTACCATATAGAATTACATATGGTAATTATGGTGGGGTTTTTCTTTTATAATATGCAAACAAAAAATGAAGGAAAGGAATTACAGGTGTTTGACTAGTGAATTATGTTTTGTTCAGCATTTACATCTAGGTCTACCTCTAGAATTCAAACACTGCCTATGCACTGACATGGCTATGTGCCTCCTAACTTTCAAACCATGCAATGCCTTTCCTGAATTGGCACCCACACATTTTACAGAAATCAAAACATGGATGAATCAAGCTGTTGTAAACTGAAACTGATGGAAAATTGCTGATAATGTGTTGTTTTTTTTTTTTTTAAAAAAAAAAGATACAGTGGGAATTATAACTCTATACATCACTGAATGTATTCAAGTGAAAAAAGCCCCAACCAAATCCAAATTTACCTTGTCCTGACACATAAATCATAGGCCTGCTGGTGCCTGCTACAAGCCATCCATAGGTAGAGTGAAGTGCTTGCACTTAAGCAGACCTCACGTTCTGAGACTTCGGACATATGTTACTAAGTGACAGTTCTAACACATCCATATGCTTCTAAAGACAAAGCTTGAAAAAGGTTCACTGTTCCATCTATGGAAAGGAAAATTTTTATCATATCCCTCTTATCAATAAAGGGGCATCAAAATGGAAGTGCAGATGTTGCTTAGGTAGGTGTAGTCTTCTGCTGATTTCATTAAAACTAAACTTCCTTTATTAAATAAAAACTAAATTTAGCTTACCTACTACTACAAAAAGCCAATTTCAGAAAAAACAAAAGTCAAATCAGAGGCACATAACTACAAAATTATTTTCTTGTTAAGTTTACTCAAGATTTTAAAAATACCTTGTTGAATTTCTTGCTGAGGAAATAAGACAATGGAATAGATGATTTAGAACTCTGAATAATAAATATTTAAAAGAAAGTATTATTTAAAAAAACAGCATTCAAAACAAGTATAAATTTTAATAAAAGAAATGATAAATGGAACTTTTAAAGTTTACACTGCTAATATAATAAAAGTATGGTAATTACCAGCTCTGTGTGGTTAAACTTCTTTATCAATACCTTTCAAGTAAATATAAAAAGAAGAGTGCAAGTAAAATTTTAGTTTGACACAAATACTGTGAAAGTAACAGAGACAACACTCTGTCCCTGACGTTGGCTACCCGGATGCAAACATGCAATCTGTGTTTCACAGTCAAGTGGAAGGCTAACAGATTCAAGCAACAAGTGGTCTTACAGTATGGAGGCAGTAATTTTGAAAAGAATACTGTCACCTCAGAAATACTAGCTAGGGATATAGTAGCAGATAATGACAAGGAGAACTAAAACTATAAAGTCTAAGTCACGCAAACTTTAAAATCAGTTATGTATTCAGCTACTTGTCATAGTCAGATGAAATAACCTTAACAGGTCATTGCTTTATAATCTCTGAATCTCTGAATTAAGTACAACACATTTCAGCCTATCCCTTCTTAATTTTCAGCCACAGGAAATTAGAACATGAATACTCTCACAGAGCAAACAGAAAAAAGAAATCTCTTTATGTACTCTAAAATATATGAAAGACACACTATGAACTTACTTCTCAGAATTTCCCATTAATAACTTTAAAACAACAAAAATGAAGCAAAGTTGTTTATATCTGTATAAAAAAATAAAGCAAAAGAAAAATTCTGCTATGCAATTTTATCAAGAGGGTTAGATTGTAAGCACTTGCTTTCCAAGTAGGTTAATGATTGTTGCTTAATCCTATGTCCAGCAACAAGCCCCATTTCCACCACCCAGACTTTCCTGTTTTGAAGTAAAAGATAAATCCGAGACAACAAAACTATGTGAAATGCTTCAGCACTCGAACCAGCAAATGTAAAAGACAGTTTTACATTATATCTACAAACACAATTAGTTAACAGTGGTAAATCAGTGTTTACCAGTTCCTTTTCTCTGGTTCTGTTACATTCTGATGAGAGATTTGTACAGAGATGTACTTTATTAGACTAATAGCATATCTGGAAAAATGTCTGACACAAAAAGTACTATTTCACATCTGAAACAGAATTCAAACAATTGAGTTCTAACTACTGCCAAAAGCCATCTTTCTTTTTAACACCATGTAAGTACTCATTGAAAATTTATTTTCAGTACCAAAGGACAACAGTTATTAAGTAGTCTCCTTTGTTTCCAGGGAATTACATTCAGTATGAGAAACTGCTTTGGGATATAACCCAAGCTGCATGACTTATAGGCTGCATGTTAAATCCACTGATAATACATGATAGATTAATTTCATTAACTACCTGTTGAAATACTCCTAAGTTATTTTGAGGAAAAATACTTTGGAAAAAAAAAGTTCATCCACCCTTGTTTTTAATCTCCATGCTCCTCCCAAGAGAGGCCCCTGAACCAGGATGAAAAAGGCCCTTTTCACCTTCAAACACGTGATTTCAAGGGTTTCTACTTGGTGGACATGCTCCCCCAGGCTGCCACAGTCTTCCTTTGAGGCTGTCACACCTGTTCTCCACAAGAACCTTTGCCATCACTTCCTCACTTGACAGTCTGCTGCTTTGAAGTCTCATTTCCACTATTTCATCCGGTACAGCTTGCAAAATCAATGACTGTGGTAGCCATCTGTAGTTAACAGAGCACCTTTAGCGGGAATCCTGTAAATGGTGATTCCTTACTCAGTTTACCAGAAGTTGCCACAGGGAATTGCAAAATTGTCACCAAATTGTCATAATTTGCACAAAAAGGTACAAACACATTCTAACGACATACTCAAGAGAGCACCTTTACTAATTTTTGCGAAGTTAATAAAGTAACTGGAAGTATAGACAATTCAGCATGATGTATTTGTCAGCTATATCTAGCCAACTTTCTAATGTGCATTCATACAGAAGTCTGATTAAACAAGTACTTGAGTTGTCTACTTTTAAGAAACTAATATTGGCAGTTAAACTTCTTAAAGAAACTGGAACAGCTCTCTGTCTTAGCTTTTCCATAGGAGTGACACGTCTACAATACTTGTACAAATATTCAAAAGGAGTATCAGTAAACATTAAATCTAATAAAAATGTCTTTAACCTGCACATGACTTATGAATGATAACTTGTCTGTCCTGTCATAAAACAAAAGATGACCATCTCTATCAGTGTACATCAAGATACTGGCAATACTCAACTCAGACAAACTGAGTTCTATTGTATTGTTTTCCTCAAATGTAAAAACCACTTAATTTTTATAAAAGTGCATTTTTGTAAAGCATTATAAAGAACAAAACAAGAAAAAAAAAGTTTTGTTTTGTTTGTTTTTTCCTGTGTTGACTGTTTTTTTTTTTTTTCTACATTGATGTTTTTCTGACATACATGGAAAAAATATACCACAATTGCTGGAGCTCAGTTGTGAAGCCTGGAGAGATTATTCTCAACTGAAACCTGAGCATTCACAACAAATGCCTCTTATTATTATTAAAGGAGTGAAAAAATGTATAATTAAATAAACTTTGCATCTCAAAATTCGTCTAAACCAACCATGGGTTAAAAGAGTGCTGAATACAAAATGATTCAGCTACTGCTGGCTAAAAGCTTCATGGAAACAATGTGAAGATACTCTGTGGCTAAAACCTTTTCTCTTTCCTACCAAGGAAAAAGCACAGCAAAATGTTTTTGAGGAGCCAGGGTAGCACTCTGCAGAAGTGCAAAGAAAGGAGTATCAAGATGACAAATTTTAATAGAATAATTTAAAATCATACTGAGATGCAACAAACGACTTACATTAGGCTGGAGATAATTTTTACTTTCAGGTGAATGATCTGTTCTAGCCTAAAACTGTACTGAAGTTACACTTGCCTAATATCACAAGTACATCGTTAGCACATCAGTCATGTAGTCATGGAATTTAATCTTAAAAAGCTCTCCAGAACTGCTTTATATAAAATCTTGGCCCAATTCCCATATTTTGGCCAAACTGGTCAAAGTTTGCAGTCAGAGTCAATTTCATAATGACTTCAGTAAAACTATCGATTCAACTAGTCTTTTATAGATAACTTTAAAAAACAACTGTTCTCATCAGGAGGTAGGTCTTACTTGTTTCAGCAACAAGTGCTAAGCTTCAACATGAAACACACCAATGAAAACAAGACAAGGAGGTTGATACTGAGAAAATCAAGTGTAACTCTTGCCTAAATTATCAACATACACTAAGCGTTTTATACTGGCAAAAGATCTGTTTTAAGTGGGATAGAATTTTATTTACATACACATCTTTCTCCGTGTATCTATATGCAATCTTAGTAACTGCCAGTACTTAAGATGGTATGAAACATTTTGCACCTGATATCTGAGACTGAAGGTAAACATGCTTATGAAAGTTAAGTAACAAGAAAAAAATGCAATCATTTTACTTTAAACATGCATTGATTGCCTAATATGTGATTAGCTACATCTCTAGTAGAGAGCATAAACTGTACAATTCATTAATAAAACTTGCTAAGGATTGCTATGTACTTAAAGATACAAGAAATACAGTACAAAAATGGAACTGTATCGCTAAAGTTTTAGTTATATTACACAAAGAGGTAAGATGCATCTACTGTGTAGGCTGCATTACACACGGAAAAAAAAAGTTTTCATCATATTTTGGATACACTAATTTTTGCATTTCCTGCCCATTCATTTAAGAATTCTGAAAAATTTTCAAGATTGCTTTATATTGTTCATTTATATGCTTTTTATATATAGCTGAGCAAGTACTCATACTAAAGTACTAAAAAAACCAGAAAAGGTGATGTATGGCAGAAACATCCTTGTTTTTAATACTAACCAGTTTTTAACATTTAAGAGTTCCAGACTTTCATTTTATAACTTTATAATTTTAGCTCCAGTTATTTTGCCATATATTAATAAACCTGAAAGCGCTGATATGCCTTAGTCCTTTTATTTCTTACATGTCTGAAGAAGAAACAATTTCAGGGCAGTCTTCCTTGTGAGCTGTATCACGATTTATAATAAAGCTTTTAAATTACAGTGAACTGTGGATGGATGAACGTATGTATGGACGGATAACAACACATTTTCCACTACTAGCAAAACACCAAATATAAATACATTAATTAAAAACGCAGAAGACACATCATTATTCTAACACAGACCAAAGCAATACATGCAGAAAACAATTTACAAAACTACCTATGGAAGATGAATAACTGGATTTATTAAACACAAGGGAAATGAGGGTGAAATCATATATTTGGGAGTGACTAGTAACAAGAGATGCCTTTTTTCTCTTAAGCATATGAATGACAGTATGTCAAATTAGGACAATACTAGAATTGCTTTCAATTAATATATTTTACTTTTAAAGCAGGAAAATACCAATAAAAATATACGAGTTGCCTATATTTTGATATGTCCATAAGAGAAGACAAACCTAGTAAAAAACAACCTTTAGCCTCAGAGGAAATAGGGTGTTGTTTGTAAGTGTATTCTTAGCTAATGATGAGACATATAAACACGTCTATGCACTTAGGGAAAGCAAGTGAAATAACCTATGAACCCTGGGAGACAATGTATTTTTTTATTTGGCCTCAAATAAATTATTCATGGTTCAGGAGAGATAAAATGTCATGAAGCAGCTATCACAAGAGGATAAATCATACCTCCATGAAAACTTTCAAAGAAATATTAATAGGTTAGGGCAGGTGAAAGAAAAAAAAGTTTGAGGAGGAATAACACTTTTATGAGAACAAGTTCTAGCAAAAAGGATGGGGGGAAGGGGGAAAGCCTGAAAAAAAAAAATCCGCTAATCAAAAAGAAGAGAACAAGGTTAAAATATCAGTGGTCAAGTGCTGGGAATTTCCTAGGCTTTTGAGAGTCAATAATTTACCCACTATACAGATATAGATCATCTACTGATGTGTACAAATCTCTAGAAATTAAGATTTATCAGATGTCTTGTTTGCAATGCAGATTTTGCGTCAGTGATTCAAACCAGAGCCTCTCAGTCCCATAGATCTGCTCTGAACAGGATGCAAGTTCACTGCATGTCCACTCCTTAATTTCCAGTCATCTCCAGTACTTTCCGGCTTAACCCAAATTCAAACCAAGGAAAATGAAAACACATCAGCTATACAATCAGACATTTCAGAGAGAGCACAAGTCTACGCAGCCGTGATGATGTTAAAGTATACAAGAAATTTTCTTTAAGGAAGGAAGAAAAGTAGAATTTGCCTCAAAATGCTTAGGCTAGAGAAAACAGAAAAAGGAAATTTTCATCTCAAACTGGATGATTCTGGGAGTTAAAAGTGGCTTAACACAAAAGGTTTCAACCGAAAATATTAGGAATCTTTAGGGGTTGCCACCAAAGAAACTATTAGAATAAAGTTATATTTGTTTGCTAGACTAAAGAGAACTATTTATAATTTTGTTATAATCAAGATAAAGAATTTACAATTATGAGGTTTTTTTTAAGGGATATCCCTGAACATTTCACAGACCATGGATGAAAAGAGACTTAAAAATCAAAACTAAACCAGTAAATATTTTGTCAGCATTGGACTGAAATTACTCAAGGTACAGCTACAGCACTTCCCAAGGGCCTACTGTACTTACACTTCAGACATGTCTTCATACATATTTTACACTCAACAGAAGAGTGTAGAAGTGCTTAACTGCTGCAGGAATCTAAAATACTCTCTTTGTTGCAATCAATGTGTAACAAATATACATGAGAAATAAAAACAGTAAACAACACTTTTGTCAATACCAAATACCAGGGTTTTTGAATGTGTGATATTTCAGATTCATCATCCAACAAAAACTATCTCATTTTAAACTGACCTTGGGTTTCCCCACTATACAAAAAAGGTCCGAAGTGAAAAATATTATTTTCCATTTATCTGTGATCAAATACTACACTTAAATAATTTAACAGAAAAGCTATTTTTGGCATAAGGAAGTCTGTTGCTTGCCCTTTCAAAATTGACATGTCTGTGAGCTTGGACCAGTGCTATTTGGTTTCCAGGTCTATGGCAAGGATACGTTTCTAATGTTCAGAGTTATAAATCACAATCTGGACAAAAACTTGGCAGGCGTAACATCTTTTCTTCTACCTAAACTTCAATCAAATTTCATTGGCCAAGAGTCAAAGGGAGCTACAAGTTCCCAGAAATTACATTTCTGTATCACAAGATTATTTATGCAACAGTAAACGAGTTTACTGTTCTACTGAAAAAAAAAAAAAATCTAATGTTGCTGCTTGGTAAAATATACCTACATTAACAAACAAAAGCAAGAAAAAACCTTTCAAAAAGTTTCAAAACCCTTCTGTACACTTTTTGGTAATAAACCAACTTAGATTGGAATACTGTAACACAGTATTTTAATTCCCTTTTGTCTAGTCTGATTTTGATATATTATACTTGAACACAGTATGCATCTGAATATCTGTCTTCTATAGAAGAAGATTTAATTGATTTTGTAATTTTATTATTTAATTATTAAATGTAATATCTATAGAAAAAAAATCATTCAAATGCCAACCATCAACTTTTCAAAATGTCTTATCTGAGTTATCTAAGATAAATCCCATCTAAGTTATCTGAGGTGAAACAAGATGTAAAGTTATCTGTTTATGATTTAAATTTTGGTTCAGTGAAAGTAATTTATGATAGAACTAAGAGATATATTTTAGAAGTTTGTTAGATTGACAAGCCATTATTTTGCTAAGTACGTAATTACATGACTAAATATTAAACAGGAAGAAGAAAGCCATAAACTCTTTCTTTCTAACATCTGAAACATGGGAAAGCCACATTAAAAAAGCTCCAGCTCTCCCTGTTATTATTTTTATACCCGCAGAAAGCCTCTTAGAAGAAATGAACCTTAACCTGTTTCTCCTACAGAAAGCTGAATAGGTATTGACAGGTAACCAGGACAGGAATTAGATCTTACCTAATGAGTTCATTTGTGATGGGAGAAATGACTTAGAGCAATTTCCTGAATCAGAATTTTGACCAGACACTGGGTTCCAACTGTTAATTTGGAGAAACATCAAATTCTATGGTTGAACATCCTAAAAGTATGATGTTTTAACTGCATATTATCCAAAAATGACAGTTGTCTTTCCCCACTGCTTCAGTTGTGGCAGTATTTTAAGACAGCAGAACCCCATATCCAGAACCAAGAAAGGAAATAAATGGCACAGTATCTGTGATGTAGGTATATTTTCCACACAGTTAACAGCCCCTGTTATATTTTCAAGTAAATGCAGAATTCTAAGCCAGACTACAGTATATACATGGTGTGTGACAGGCAGGCAAGAAAGACAGGCTGGAGACAAAGAGGAAGTTATCAAACAAGTGCCTAAGAGTTGAGAGGATGGATGGTTTTGTGATTCTGACACTGTCTTCCTGTGCAATGAGGTGGAAATCACACAGGCACTGTACACTTCATTTCCTTAACAATGAAACTGTAATAAGAGCACTTCTAAATCCAGCTGTGCTGCAAGGATAAATGCAGTTAAGATTTAGAAGTTCAGATTCTCTAACTGTGAGAGATTTTAGTGTCTCACATGAAAATCATATAATACATAATTTAAAACATAACATCAACTTTCCTGAAAACTTCGGTTTATTACATTGAATTAAGAAGTTTATGAATTAAAGACTTACTAATGGTTAGAGTCTAAATGTAACAAAAGTTAAGGATGTCAATAGCTTTCGACACTGAGCAGAAAAATGGAAAAAAGGTGAGACTAGATTTCATTCCAGGCATTTTTAATGAAGACTGTGCTCAGGAGGTCACACAGGACACAGGCCTGCTTTTTGATCAAGCATCAGAAAGCTGAATTAGCAGCAGATAGTGTTATATAACTTATGCTATTAAGGGTTAGACTATGATGCAAAGGAAAACTATATTTTATTCATTACAATCCTATGGGGGAAGGAAACAAAGAAGGCTGCGAAGAAGAACTGGCGTAAACAGCCTAAATGCTGCAAGAAGAGGACTTGAGGGAAATGGGAACCTCTGCCTCCTGTCATCTGTTCTCTCCTATAAGGATTCGTTTTGCAGAGTGCCTGTTTTATTTTGTCCACGAGTGAACCTCTAAATACTTCCATTTTCAGACAGAAATGGTTTGACAAACTCACAGACAAATCCTGGGAACAGGTTTTGCAAAGCTTATTCCATTAATTCCAACAGTAGATGATTTTATACTAAACATTAAAGTATGCTTTAGATACATTACACTAGTAACACTCACTTGCAATTGGACAACTCTTTTACTAGTCTTTCAGAAATGCTCAACTGAGTGAGAAGTGTATGAAGACAAAAACAGTAGACATAGAAGAAAAGGATAATTTGATTAATGCTTTACAAGGCATATCTTCCACTTCTCATAGAAAGTCTTTTTTTTCTTCCTTAAAAATGTTTTAACATACTTTATATTTTTAAGATTCAAATTTAATCTAGAATTTTATTTTTTATTTAAATAATCAGTCCAGTTAAGGCTATTTCTAATAATTTTAAACACAGAAGTGATACATTCCTTCCATAGCACAAGCTTTTAAGTAAAACAAAAACTATATAAAATTGTCTCAATATTTCCATTCTGTTTAATAAACTGAAATAAAACTAAATACTCATATAGTATTTATTGAGCATCACCACTTAATTAATTCACTGATACACATAAAGAAAGCAAGTTCCTGACTCAAGCAGACTGCCCTGGAGGGCAACCACACAAAATCGAAAGATGAGTGATTGTACCTCATACTTCCAATGTAAGATTTCAGTTTCTTGTTGCAGTTTCATGCTTTAGAAGAGCTATGACTTGTGTGGACTTGCAGAGGGTTTTTTTGGTTGGGGAGGAGTGGGTTGGGGGGTTTTTAGGGGTTAAGGGCTTTTGATTGTTTTCCACTTGTGTTGTGAGGAATGCTTGTTTGTTTTAAAAGTATTTAGAAACAGAACATATTGTGAGAATCTGACAGCACAGGAGACCTTTCTACAATTGTGATGTCACCCGGCCATGAAGCTGATAAAATATCCATGATATGTTGTTGTTGTTGTAGTATCTTGTATCTCTGGAGCTGACAATTCTATGCCACAATTTAAAAGCGTTTTCCCTCTGTTTCCACATGACTTTGCTCCACCGTTTCACAGAAACTATGAGAATTTGCTACATGCATAGAAAGCACAGCCCATTTCACTGAGTCATCATTTCACACACATTCCTTTCTTGTTTGGGAATTCCATATATTCTTATTTCTAAAGAAACTTTGACACTTGAAAGACTGTATGTAAGTAATTGCCATTTCCTCTCACAATGCTTTTTGAAGCACATTCCATCACAGTTGAAATGCCATTAAAAAGCTAAACTGGAAGGTGCAATGTCTTAAATGAGATAAAGGAAAATTTTCAGTCAGTAACTGCTGTAGGAATTTAAGGGATCACATCACCATGGAAAATATCAAGCTAAATATAACAATACTTAGACTCTCATCTTTCTTTTTTTCCCTGAAATTCTAGTAAGGCTTATTTTGCTACTAGAAATCTTCAAATCTTCAGTGCACGTTTTATCATGCCCAGCTTATTCCGACATCCTCCTGTGACAACACCACCCTTCAACAGCTCTTCTTCCTTCTCAGTGTTACCCAACCTAGTATATTCACAATCATAACCCCTCGCCTTCATTTTGTCACACTAAACATGACAAACTCACAATCATCTCCTGTAATACACACTCTCTAGGTCGTCTACTGCACTTGTTGTAATTATATCGGTAAGATCCAAACTTCAATGACATATCTCTTAGCTCTTCTAGAGAAGAGTTGTTTTAAACAGAATTTGATAGAGAAATCATGCATTATAGGAATGTACCATTCAATATTGTCTCCAAGACTGCTTTAGAAGACTTCACCAAAATCTTCAGGAAGAAAAAACAAAAGACAACTAGTCCAACTTAAAAAACAGTCCTAACTATCACTGTATTTAAGTATCATCACAGCAGCTGAAATGAGGACAACCACAAGTTTATAAAAATGCTTTTCTTCAGTATTTATTAACTATAGTTACTGAAGTAAAAAAAAATCAACGTTTTAGTTGGTGCTTTGAACAGTTATTGTCCACCTCCCAGACTTCTGAAAAGAGTTACATAATAGGAAATGCCATTTTAATATGGACAATTGTAATATAGATTGATATGGCTACAGGCCAGAGTACTGTACAATTCAACTCCAGAAGGACAGATTCATATAAAGGACCTTATGCATGACATTTGGGGTTCCATACCAAGTGCATTGTTTAGAAACTTCACAATCTAAGTACTACATGTACTTCAGTTTCCTAAATTTCACTGTAAGCCCTACCACACATATCCGCTACACCTTCCTCTGGATGAGAAAGAATGGCTTGGTATCTACTTCACTCTGACTCCAAGCATGGTCCAAAAAGTAGGTGTTCTCCTGACTCTCCCTCTTGGCATAAATCCACATTCTTCTGATAGCTCGTAATCAATGATTCTTTTATACATCTGGAGAAAATTTCATAGCCTTTTTTACAGTATCGGGATATGCTAAACCAAGGTTTTATCCCCCTGTTTGCTACAGGTGGTTCCTACTACTTTCTTCCACTTCAGAAGAAGCAAATCTTAAAGCTGGAGGTATAGGTAATATCTACTCTTCCTGTACAATTTTTTTTCTATAATATAGAAAAGAACAAAAAAAGTTTCTCAAGCCTGAGAGCTAAAATCAGAAAGCAGGTTCTCAGCTGGGTCACTGACCACAAAGTCCCTGATCCAGTTTCCAGAGAAGAGTTCATTCTGCTCTTACAGGATAGATGCTTCATAGAAATGCATAACCTATTCCAGAAAACTTAGTTTTGAAAGGACTTTAGGTCAAGTAAGTTAATTAAGAGAAATCACAAGTCATTTAACAGGGAACATGCCAAATTATTGTTGACAGCACATTTCTTACTATGTAAAAAGTGGGTTTTTTATAGACAAGGCTACAGCATCAGTAAGGGTATCTGCTACAAAGTGGGCACTGCAGTGGAGAATTAGCATGCACTGACTTTGGCATCCATATGGAAAATAAAACCAGAAACAAGCTTTGAGTCAAAATTTGATGGCAGCTTTATTTATAATGAATGTTATATTGTGCATACATTTGCTTGTGAACACCTGTATGATATTAAACTTGTTTTTGCAGTTACAGAGATTGTTCAGGTTCTTACCAAGATAAATGTGCTTTAGTTTCTTTGCTTCGAAATTTCAGTTAGAAGTTTGTGCCATGACTTCATCAAGTATATTCAAGTTCATATTAGAGTAAGCACAAATCAACTCATATTTTAAAGGTTTTTTTTTTGTAACCTTCTGTCAATACAGGGGAAGATCAAAGGACATAAAATCTAAACATGAGGTTTCACTTACCATGCCACAAGAAACAATGTTTAAGGTGGCAAAGACAGATCTGTTTGATAATTATGTATTTTCTGCTAAATTGTTCCATATGCTTAGAATGTTTGGTATTTAGCCAAGAAGAAAAGCAAAAACTTCTGGTAGTTGAGCAGTTCCTCCCCAAAATGTGCATAAAGTTATCTTTTGATAGAAACTAAATTTTAATCCCATGTTTTAGACATTTGCTTTAGCTCTAAAATTAATCCATCTAATTAAAAACTAGCTTTGATAAAACAGAAGAAGAAATTATTACTAGTTTTTATTATATATGTGACAGAAACACATAGAAGACAGATTACAAGACGACACGGAGTTCTCCCCGGAATTCTGGCGGTGTCTGTTACTGATAGGAACCCCACTGTCTTCCTTCATCCCAGTCCTTTGTGAAGGAGGATTCTTGACTCATAAGGCTGTCTGAATTAGTGCTTTCAAACTGCCTCATATTCTGACAATTTTTTTTTTTTCTAAATACACTGCTGCTCTGAAGTGTTTTGTAGAAATTAGAACCAACTGTTTCAGGCACAGCTTCACACTATCACTCTGACCTTAGAGTACAAAAGAAGGAACGGCAACATGAGAATTTTTGGCAAAAGCAATATACATCTCCTTTACCGCCTTGCACATCACCCATGCTGTAACAAAACTGTCAATCATAAATGTAAAGCTAAAATTAACTCCTTAAATTGAATATATCATATAAGTGTATAAAAGGAAACAGAAGAATGTTCCTATTCTCCGAGATTAAAACTTAGAAAAATTTGACAGTACTCAGAAACAAGCACATTTTCAATATATAGCTTATTAATCCTGCAATTCAGTTTCAGATACCTGCATTTCAAATGACTATATAGTAGATCCTCATTCTTATAGAAAAAATGCAAGTAATAAGATGGAAACAAGTGAAATGGTTCAAAAAAATAGAAGGGTTTGAATTTGTGAACATAAGACAGCCATAAAATACTACCCCAGCTTGCTTTCCCACTTGAAATCTCTGTTACTAGCTCTACAACTTGCGTAGCTTAGCAGGGGACATATTTCCCTTCCAAATTATGATAGTTCAGAGTGTATGGTGCTCATGTCAAATAAAAACAATACAGCTGCATTAATATGGTGAGTGGTAGACTGCTGCAACTTAACATTCACAGCCGCCCAGCTTCAGCCATTGCTGCAGAGCTCAACTGCTAGTGCGAATCAGACACTCAAAGTTTAATAGAACAAATTCAGAAACATCAGCTCAAATCTCCCAATTTTGTAGCCCTCTTTGGATACGCTACATGATATTTCTAAATACGGTGGCCAGATACTAAATGTCACTAAGTTTGATATGCCATTTATCATCAAAGAGAGCAGAAGATGACCACCACTACCCTTTCCTTACAAACATCTGGTCTCTCAGGTATGTTTGAACACAAAAGTTCAACTGCAAAAGGAATTAAAAAGGCATGTTACCTGTGATGACTATACTAACGTGTGAGCAAAGGAAGGTACCAATCCCTATAAAGCTAAAATAGCAGGTGGGATAGGCATAGCCTATTTTGCACAAAGTATATTCAGAACCTCTGAAATGGAACTGAGCTTGCTCAGTCTCATAAAAGATGGATATGAAATTGTCAGGCATTCCTTTTTCAGGAATGATTGGCTTTACACAGCAGACAAAAAGTTATCATATTGGTATGAACATCCCTAGCCTACTTCTAGCTTTAACAACAAAAGAAGGTATTTAAAAAAAGTACTGTCTACACAATCAGATTTTTTTCCTGCTCTTCATGCATGGAAGGTTGTAAAAACCAGCAACAATTGCCTCACTCCTGAAACATAGCTGGCATAATTTAAAGGCAAAATATAAATGAACTAGATGGAGTTCAGTAACGTATTTCTTAAGAAAGGAAACAGAGGTGTTTCTTCTACTTAGCACTGTAGTAATGTAGAGCTTTCTGCTTTTATGTATCAAATGGCATGTCCACCCTTAGATCCTAGTGCCAAAAAAATCTACTATTTCATTCCAAGCATTTAGCAACATTACACTGACTATGCACACATAAATATACAGCTGCCAGTTTTACAGAATAAATTTAAGTGTCAAAATACTTTTCATCAAAACTGTTCCCTGGAAGCAACATACTTTGCAAACCAAACAGCAAAAGCTTAAGCGATAAGCACTGTTTTATATCATTGTGGCATGATATAAAAATAAAAAAATAATCAGCTTTTATATTATTTGCAACTCTTACCTCCATTTATCTTCTGCATGTAACTTCCTTATAAGGACACTTTGTGAGTGATTATTCAAATTTAAATTCAATTTGAGAAACACCCAATCATTATCAAATTCATACAGGGGACAGCAACATGTATTTTCCATACACATCTCTGAAAATGAGATGTTGTAGCAACATTACATTCAAATTTACTGCATCAGCTAACAATTTACCAGACTGATATCAATTTTTGAGGTACCAGAAATCAGACAAGTATTATTTAAGTGTAAATTGGTTGATGCTATTATTAATGTCTTGAGAGGAAGACAGTTCAGTTTGCAGACTCAATATACTTCTAAATATAGTAAATATCCCATAATATGGATTTTTTAACCAAAAAATTGACAAAAGGTGGCATTTAGTGAAATGTTTTCAGTGCTTTCATTCCTACTGATTGTAATGATGAAACAAACAAAATACTCCCCCAAAAAATACAGAGCAAACAAAATACAGGCAAACAAAAACACAAAGCTATTAAAATACAGAAATTATTCCCTAGACATCTCACAGATGCTGTCAAATGAACTACACCCTCTGTTAAGCATTAGTTTTCTAACTAAGGGAGATGAAATCCTTCTGCGTTGTATCACAATGGTAACACTAGAAGCAATAATCTTTACTGTACATCTTCACAGATAATGTTTCACATAGCTATAAGTCTGAAATATGTCTATGAGCATTCAATGCTATGATTTACATTTTAACAGTCCTTCAAAAGTAGAGTCCAAACTCTTGATGCTAAGAAGGGTTCTAATAGCACATCCTGGGTTCTTTCATCAGGGATGGCAAACAGAAAGGTAGGAATCTGGTCAAGACATATAAAGTCATTAGACACCTATAAAAAGACAGGAATTTCCGCCTTGGGAAATATCATGGAGCCCTAGAGGGATGCCTGTAAGAACCACATAGCTGTGCAGACGGTGTCATCATGAAACCTTGAGTTTGAAATACAGCTGTGTTCTCCTGGCTGTAGCTTACTAACGAAGAAAAGAAGTCAACAATTAGGGTAATTCCTCCAAAAGTCTCTTGTAGCTTCCATTTAATTTAACGTGGCTCTAATTTAGCATTTACTTTACTATAGCTGTGGGTATGGGGTTTGCTAATGCAGACAAAGAATCTTCAGAATACTTAAAAGCTACCTCAAGTATGAAAATATTTACATACTGTGTAAATTCCCATGTTCTATTTTCATCCTGAAAGGATGTGATCTATTTTATGAAAGAGTTGTAGGCTTGGGGATCATTACCAAACCAAAAGGGAGATGGATCTTTTCATTGTACTATTTCATATAAATAAGATTCCATAAAGTTTCAAGCACCACCTGACCTTGAACAGCACTGAAAGATGCTGCAGAGGTCACTGTCTCTTTCCTGGGACAGAAGAGTAAAAAATTAACACTGCTATATTCTTTCCTAGAACACTCAGGAGCTTAAACTGGGAAAATAAGGTGAAAAGCTAAAAGTGCAGGAGAGTCTTAGTTGTTTGTCACCAGGTTAGACACTAACAGTATAGTATGAGCCTTCAGTTAGAAGGTGGCACAAAGACATAAAAAAATTCCCCACTCTTGCACCTTAAATAGTTTTCATTCTGTCTTAAGATGTAAGACCATCTAGAAAACGTAATAGCCCTTCCCAAAACATGTCTTTATATATAGATGTAGCAACTTGAGCCGTATCATTCCAGAGGTGAAATGCATTTCACAATGCAAGCTGTTTCTCAGCAGTGCTACTTGAACTGATGAATGGAAACATAACTAAATGGCAGCACCCTAAATAGACTGAAATGGATGTTGTGAATGATGTAAAATGATAGCACAGTAATTTGAAGATAAGAGGTGTAAAAAGAAAACACTTCCTAAGGTTCCTCTTAAACACAGTCACGTTTCCCGCTTTTATACAAGTTTTTTATTCCATTTCTCCATTTTTGTCTGATTAAAATTGATTCAAATCCTGCGAGAAATAGGCTTATATAATTCTTCCAGAGTTGCACACTTAGTATTATAATATCAGGCTCTGCCTGTTAAGTTTGCCTCCTCAGGTGCTACCTCTTCTGTCATTACTGTTTCTAATACTTTCTTCTCTGAGAGACATTTTTTACGTTATTTAAAATCCAACTCTGCTTGAATTATTTTTCCTATATAACTTATAATAGTTACTACACTAGTCCACTATTCCATGTTTTTCCAGGCTTCCTTATATCTTGGTGTAAAATGCTGTGCTTTGTTAGTATCGCTACGCTTTTCAAATTCTTATCTGTATACACAGATTTTATAGCTTTTTCTTTACCAGATGTGTATTATTTATATCTGACTCTCTTTTACTATGTGTCTGATTCAATTCTCTGACCAAGCACCTTAATGATCTTGTAGAAGTGTCCTTTGCTTTTATCCAGTCTTGACTTCAATTACTTTTTTTTTTTTTTTTTTTTTTAAACAGACTGTAGTGGTTTTGCTTGGGTCAAGTTTTGGTAGCAGGGGGACTACACAGGTGGCTTCTTGAAACAAAGAGTTGCCAGAAGCTTTCCCTGTAGCTAACTGGGCTAAGGCCAGTCAATTCTAACGATGAACCAACAGCTGACCAAGGCCTGGCCAGTTAGTGACTGAGGTAACGCCTCTGTGAATAATGTATTTGAGAAAAGGGAGAAGTTGCTGTGCAGTTACTAAATGGCAGCAGCAACAGGGAGTGAGAATGTGAGAACACCTCTGCAGACACCAAGGTCAGTGGAGAAGGAGGGAGCTTAGGCCCTGAAAGAAAGATTCCCTTGTGACCTGTGGTGCAGCCCATGGTGAGGCAACTGTGCCCCTGCATTCCATGGAGGAACGGTGGGGGGCAGAGATCCACTTGCAGCCTGTGGAAGACCCCATGCTGGAGCGGGTGGATGCCTGAAGGAGGCTGTTACTTCAGGATAAGCTGCCTGCAGCAAGCTCCTGGCAGGACCTGGGAGTCTGTGGGAAGAAAGGAGCCCATGCCAGAGCGGGTTTGCTGTCAGGACTTGTGATCCTGTGAGGGACTCAGGCTGGAGCAGTCAGTACCTGAAGGACTGTGAAGGACGGTGTGTGACCCACGTTGGGGCTGGGTGTGAGGAGCTGCCCGAGTGGGAGGCCCCATGCTGGAGCAGTTCATGAGGAACCCATAAGACGGACCCATGTTGTTGTTCGTGAGAGACTGTTTCCTGTGAGGAGGGACCCCATAGTGTAGCAGTGGGAAGTGTGAGGAGGCCTCCCCTGGAGAAGTGGCCAAGTCCATCTGTAAGGAACTGATGGCAACCTCCCTTGACCTGCTGCCCACACTCTTCTTGATGCACCCCAGGATGCTATTGGCCTTCTTGGCCACAAGGGCACAGGAAAAACACATTGTATGAGCAGACAGGTCAGACCCACGTGGTGAGGGGTGATCATGAACTGAAATGGCCTAATAACCTTTTTTTCCAATATTGTTTGAGAGAAGCAAATACTTTTTTGCTCTTGAATTCCGAAGTGAATTAAATATTTAAAGGTTGTTTTTAAAACACTTTCAAAATATGCAAGCCAGACTAAATGCAATTGGAAAGCCTGTTGACATTATTCTTCTAAAACTTTCCTAATTCAGCTCTAATATACAAGTCTCAGAATATCACCAACTTATCCTTAAAAATTTCATGTAAGAGATCCCTTGACTTAAGGTACCAGAAGTATCATAAGTCTGGAAAAAAAAATTCTAATGGTAGACCCACTTAAATGTAAAACTAGCACAGACATCAGCTGTTTAATGCCTGAGCTCTTACTCTCCATTTTCAACTCCTATACAGACAAATCTACAAACTGTTGGCTAAATTCCTCTCCTTAAATCACAGCTGCTACCATCCATAAAATTTACTGCTACCAATCGAAGTTATATTAACAACTACAGAAAATTTATGACCAAAAGCAATAAATTCATGGGGTTTTCTTCCCCCCTACATCTGTAGAATTAATTTCATTTTCAATGCCCTGCATAATACTATAGTCTTTTTGTGTAGTATCAGAAGAGGAATAGTTTACAGTTTATCAAGTTAATCACACGGCAGATAATGTTATCAACCCTACTGTCTTACAGAAAAATGTCTGCTCTGTGCTTTGAGCAAAACAATTTGCAAACGTAAGATGCAGAACAACTTAATCCTTTGCCCTACAATATCACATCTGCATTGAGATAGTGGCTCTTTTAAAAGCATTAACAGTAGCTGTCACAATCTTAAACTCAGATGAAGTTATGACATTTAAGAAACATATTTACTGGTTTTAAAAGCATTTTGCAGAATGAAGACATTAGATTTTACTAGATTTCCCTAACATAGATACCATAAAGACATTAAATAAATCTTTTAAAATATTCATATAACCCAAAAGCCTGAGGTTTAACCAGACTGTGTATGAGATTTTCCTCAACTTCCATAGGATACTTTCTTTTGACCCATTTACAAAATGCAGCTTAGCAAGCCCCAAGCAATTTGCTGAAGCAACTGGTGTTTCTCTTAAGATGATTAATTTTTTAAAATTTCCTGTTAAAGATAAGAAAAAACATTATACATCACAATTGCTCACAGCACAGGGTAAAACCAACTCAAGCTCTGCTACATAGGACAGCTGAACTCAGGTTTTTTGTATGTTCTTATCCTTTTTAATATTGCTTTTTAAACAAATAGTAATGGCATTATTAAGTGTGGAATATTAAGTGTTTATGCAGTAGCCTCCCTTAAATGAGGGACATTTTCAGTTGCCACAAAGTGGTACTTAACTAAGTGCTATGTTTTCTTAAGAAGGAGGAAAAACCAACAACCAAGTTGTGTATTTTTTTTTTCCTTAAGTGACTGAGTGATGCTGAACTTAGTTCACAGCCCACTAATTATCACTCCAGAAATAACACACTAAGTCAACATGTGCTTGGCTCCAAAAATGAGAGTTCAGTCATTGCGATTGGAAGACTTGTGTCTTTGTTCATACAAACCACTTGCACCACCTAAAGCAGATGTTCCCAAAGTGTGCTATGCAAGATACTTCAAAGTTATTGTAAGGGTGTGGTAGGCATTGGGAGCCACAGCTCCTGAGATGAGGGAGTTAAAAAAAAAAGTCAGATGCTGTTGCAACTTCCTTGTGGAATGAGATCTATGGGAAGTTGATCCTAGATGCAGACGTACCTGCCTATAATATTTTTGGTTTTTTCTTAAGAGAGTTATCTTTTCCTATAACTTTTTTTTTCCATAGACAGTGCAAAAGCTTTATATTCGTAAAGCTAATCAGATGTTACATACTGTTTAAAAATCATCATCCATTTGTTAAGCTTTTGATTTGTAGAAAAGACAGGTTAATATAAAGTAAAGTTAATACCATAGATTTTTTTTTTTTTAATTAAATCACTGAAAAACTTCACTTAATGAAAGCAGTGGCTATTTCAGAGTAGCACATCCATGTTACAAGAAACATGGACTAAGGGTAGCTGACATGCCTAACACTGATGATAGGTAATTGCAAGCGTTTTCAGCAGAGGGCACAGTCAGTTAATGCAGCCTGTGACAAAAGCAAAGGAGGACAACCTTCAGAAATAAACAGGCTGATACATTCCAAAAAAACATTACAGCCACAGAGTTCAAACCCTTCCTGCCTTTGCATTCTACCTTCAAAAATGTTGATGGAAGGCATAAAGAGAGGAAACCTTTTTTCCTTCCACAACACCAGGTATAGCTCATTAGCATTTATGCCACCTGATTTGCGCATTGACCAGGAATTCATATTTGCACTGCTTTCTGAAGGAGCAGCTACAAACCACAAAATAGAGTGAGATCAGGTCAAATCAACAGCCTGGGCTCTTGTAAGATATTACACATAGTACGTCCAAAGCATGATGGTATTAAAGCAAAATTAAGAGTAGTTGTGAGGACAAGAAAGGCTGGGATTGTTCATTCTAGGTATGTCTCATCATTGATAAAAGTATGTCAAACAACAAATGGTGAAAGCAAGGAGTAGACCGAGGGCTACTTTTGTATTTTCCTCCAAACATGCCGTGTTGCAGGAAAAACATCACCCTCCAGTTTGTAACTCTGATGTTGACATGAAGAGGCAAAAACGAATTCACTGAAACTAAATACTTCAGTAAATAAATGTAGTGTCTCACGCTGGCTCACAGGAATTGTGATGCTCACGAAGTGACAATGGAGTCTGATGGGGGATTTGACTGTAAATTCCTACAGCATGCAATCAGTCAGAATTTGTCTTGAGAGGCCAAGTATGTATGTCTTTCAGCTTATTAGATGTTATTTGATGCAACATAAAGTGTGCAGTACTGAGCAATTAAAAAAGCACATGGGCTGAATTTCAAGAGGCACTTATTGAATGGAAAAAAAAGAGCATCTGTTTGTTCAATTAAAAACAAAATTCAGCATGCATCACTGAGGGCAACTAATTCTTACTTGTATGTTTCTTTTAATGTTTACAGCTGGCCAATGGCAAGCCTATATTTTCTTAAGGCAGTATCAGATAACCTCTGGTTCTTACAGTTTACTTCATTTCTAGAATAGCTATGGAAAATTTTATCATTAACATACTAATTTGTTAAAACATATATCTTGAATAGTCCATCACAGCACCGATGTGCAGGAAATCCTGGGAGGCTTTCCCCAGGAAACATCAGTACATCATCTGAAACTCTGAAGACCACTTCTGAACTTGGTTATTGCTTTTAACTTTCTCAGTTTCTCTTAAAAAGAAATTATAAATTAATCCATTACAATAACCAAGCTCTGGTAGCTAGAATTCATTTGTATTTATCCACATTTCCAAAACGATTCACAAAATCCTTCTTTAAAAAGTTTTCTTTAGCAGTCATTCTTTAACTAGTTAATGCTTTACCAATATATGTATGGAACAGAAACTGTTTTAACAGAGCATAAGTTTTTGTTTACTCAGGAAAAAATAAACACTTTAATAGCTAACTAGAACTGTAAATATCTACAGAGCTCAATCATGAAAGCAAGTCTATCTCTAGTCTGATAAGGAAACAAAAGTCAAACAGGAAAAGCTAGGGCATTTCTCCTATCAACAAGATGACATAGGAGGAAAACTGCTGAGTCATAAAGGCACACCCAGCACTAAAAGCTATTCTGGTACCAACAGATTATTTGTACACATTTTTAAAGTGTATTCATATTGAAATCTTAAGTTACCAGGAAAGATTTTAAGGTCATAATTAAGTAAACCACATTTGTACAAATTGAAATGGATGAATCATGAAGCCCATAGAAGATAGACGTGAAGAGGCTGGTGCCGCCTCTAACTATACCACTCCGTTCAAACTGGAGGGATCAACAGCTACTGTAGCTTGTATTACAGAAACAAAAAGCTCCAAATCTTGTTATCTCTAGGTGCTACACTATAGTAAGTAAAACATTAACAAAGATTACAAGATTTGGAACACAGTGTCAGAGAAACAGCAGGACTTCAAGGCCACGCTTTTCATCTTTTTATCTAAAACCAAAATGTTTCTGCACAAGCTAAGAATGAGCATGTAGCAATGAAAACACTTATTTTGAGATTTAAGGTGATGTCACAGCTACATGGCTCTAATCAGTATTTTTGAGGATCAGAATTTAGGACTTCAAAGCCCAAATCCCTACTTATGTTCTGTTATGTAAAATACAGGGTAAAATAGCCTACAGCTGACAGGCTCACAATGAATCTCAGGGGTTTGAGGGGGGAGGGATTGTTTAAGGAATTAAAAAAAACCCTAATACAGCAGTGTGGAAGAACAAGTATGGATTAGGGAGTAACTTGAATGGTATGATAATCTGATACTGAATAATCATACAATTCCAATGTGTAATAATTTTGGATTGGGACCAGAGAAGAAGACAGACAAAAAGAAACATGGGGAGGGGCGGGTAAGGAATGCAGAGATCAAATTTAAACCTGAAGCAAATTTAAATGGATTGTCCATTTAACTTGTTTACATCAAAATTGGATGGTGTTCCACAGAAAACACAAGCAATCTCTCTCAAACTATAGGGTTTTTCTACCTTGGGAGTACAAAGAAGACTGGAGTCAGGAATCAAATAAGACCAGTCGAGCCCACCAGAAGCTGCTGGCAACAATAAATTCCTATATGACATCAACACAAACACTTGAAAGTAGTAAGTGCAGCCTGACTCCACTGCTCTATCCTGGCCAGCTTTACCTTTTTCTGATGTGAGAGTCATGAGTATACACATATGCAGCAGGAGGAGCAAGTACAGAAGATAACATGAAAGAGAACATGAAAGAGAAGTCACACTTTCAAAAAAAAAAAAACCAACCAAACAAAAAACCCACCCATAAGGAAAGCTGCATTACAGAAACAAGGCAGTATCAGTAACAGTCTGAAACAGAAGCAGGTCAGGCCAGATCGGCTGTATTATCCTGGCCTTAATGGGTTGAATTTTCATCAGTTTTTTACTTCCAGGTTTCTGTTTCAGCCCATCACCTAACACTTGGCAGAAATGCTCTCTGTATCAACTAGACTGTAGATATGTTTCAGACCTTTTCCATGTGACAGAATAAATACATTGTCTCCCACCTTGCTGTCTTTCCCATCTGTACACCTCATCTTGTGCTATACTCTCCAGAGCAGAAACCTCCTGAGGTCTGTCCTCTCCAATACACAGTATGATAGAACAGCAGGCATCACAGGAAAAATGTGTCAAAGACTATATATTTCATATGATGATACTAGGTGCATTGGAAATGTAAGGTATGTTACTCCAAAGAATGTGTGCTAATTATAGTACAAAGTAAAATTAGGCAATGCAAACTCACTGGAAAAAAAAAACCTTAATTATTTTGCTATTGCTGAGCTTGCCAGAATCATTTGCACACAACATAAGAAACTAATACTAAACTTCAGAAATTTTCTTCTGTAATTGCAGAAAACTGTTCAATAAGCAAAAGCGAAAAACACACATACTTTGAACCACATGTTTGTTTCTAATGTAGATACATACAGAGAACAGCTACGTCATTTTACAATCTGCAAGCCTCTTCTTAATTTTCAGTATACCTTTAAAAGAAAAAAAAAATCATGCCTCAAACATTAAAAAAGTGATCAATCACACAAACTCTACATTTATTCCTGTAATCTAACCACTTCACCAAAAGCCCAAGACAACTTATTATAAATGTTCTTCCTTACTGCAATAAAGTGTTTAAACGAGCATCAATTCAGCATAGAATGACCAAAGCTAGAGGCAAAAGGACTTTTTCCTTTAGAATGCATGAGGAAGCCAGGCTATATATTAAATGTTCATCCAGTTGTGCTCCAGATGCTGAACTTGCACTAACCTGCACCCACACAAAGAGCTGTTGTCCCATATTCCACTTTATATTTTTCACCACTGAATGCACACATGCATGGGCACTTAGCATCAAAATGCAGTGAAATAATACTAGGACAACATATAAAGTCTTTCTTTACTGACTGTGAGCAGACACCTGCCTGATTTATCCTAGTCTCTTAAAAATAAAAGGCTTGCCTTAAGCCACTTTCAGAAAGTATCTTACACTCACGAAATAAATACTCCAGCGGTGATTTAAGCTAACCTGCTTGACGTTGAAGACTGCTAATCCACTTCAGTATGGGCACGTAGCACTACACCAGTTAAGAAGTGACACCACCTTAAATCACATCTTAGCTTTGACTCACCACATAAGAGCCTTGACTTCATACAGAAACAGACTCGAGACATTATTTTAAGCCACTATTGAAATTTTCTTCTTGAGTACAAGGTCAAGTTCATACACGTAAGAGCATATCTGAGTACATGAAATGGAGATACAGAAAACCTTCTGACAACATGTGGACTTCAGACCACAGCACTAGTGCAAAGGATAGCAATACAGAAGGATCACTTCGCAGCACAATAAACTTCACTAATCAACAAAGTAATTGCTTAACAGAGTGAAATAAGCAGCAGAAGAAAGTAAGGTGTTTTCAGGTTCCAGAAGAGGAAAAAAAAAATGCACACCTATTTCCTACAGCCTAAAATATGGTAAACATGCACAAGTCTATCATGTTTCAGACAACACTATGGAAAAATTCATCTGTCTAGCTCTGGAGACATTTCTATAACATTTTAATGACTGGGAGAAGGGTAAGATGCTTTTTTGTTTGTTTTTAATATATACACCTAAAAGTGGCAAAAACAACAATAAAAAAAAGACCTGTAAACATCTAAGAGAGGTCCATTTATTCAAGTTGCTGTAACTTCTTGAGATGTCTTTCACAAAAGATTTTTCTTTTTCCCCCCCAGACTTCCGCCTTCAGAAAACAGACATTCACTCTAGATTATTTAAACTTGGAAAAATGCAAGTGTTTTCTTTGAAAAAATATCTATTGTTACAGCAAAAAGCTGGGTTTCCTTTCAACCAAGATCATATGATTACACGTTTATATTTTACTTTCCGCAGGAATTTACACCCCCCCCCCATTTGCATCCTGTTATTCATTAGCGTTTCCCTTTGCTTCAGCATGCTGAGTTAATGAAGTGGACCTGTTAGCTCAGTCGAGGCACTCAAGGTGACAATTGGTGCCTGGTCCTGCATTTGTCAGATTTACTCTACAGGGCTTTCCGCATACACTTAGCTACACAAAACATTCCTTCCAAAAAGTAGTCCTGTGAGAAGAATCGCAGAGATCACAGAACTCTAGCATGGGAGTATTTTTTGTTAATTCTGTACTTCAAAGCACTAATTTCTTTTCTGGAGTGTAAGTTTCAACTGAAATAGATTCCATATTACTTAAATACATTAAAATAGTATGCACAATCTTATTTTTAATAACTAGATTTATCACTCATAGATTGCTTACTACTTTGTCTTCAACTTAGTGATGTTAGTCTTTCAACATCTTCAGATAACTATTGATTACTAAACCAATTTGTAGTCCTACAGTTAAAAGGCCTACAAAAAGTAGCAAAAAGAGGTTTTTTTTGTTTTTTTTCTCTGCTAAAAAACGTGAACACAGCTTCTACTAAAGCTATTCTACCTGAAGGTATAAATTAAATTGGCTTCCATTTTACACTGTTCAAAATGTCTTGCATAAGATAAGCAACATCAAATTACTATCCACATTTACCAAGCTTTTTTTATTTAATGAAGTCCAAGGCAAAAATATCCTTCTGTAACACACTTGGCATATGCACTCACTTATTGCTTGGAAAATCCTTTCCTATGAGACAAATCAAACTTCTGCTACTTAATTCATTACAACAAAATTAAGTACACTATATTCCACATTTGTGGTCCAGTACAGTAGCATTAGCTGCATATGTTTGATGTGGATACCATCCTAATAGAATGCCACTCACTTCAAAACATAGGTAAAGTTTGCTTCAATTCTGCATCGATCCACAATAGTTAAATTGCAACCTGAAATGCAAATGTAACTTCTGTGCCACCACACATCTAATACATTACCACTCCAAATGGCTGAAAGCTAGCTTCATGTTCAAATTGGAAATGAGCAATCAATGGAAATTTTGCTGTGAAGTGAGTTTAGCTGTCTCTTTACAGCTAAAGCCAAGGGGTTTTTTGTTTTCCTATACAGAAAGTCATACCCTTAAACCTCTTTACTCCAGGACCTTCAAGCACAAATAACAGAGCTGGGCAAATAAAGCACTTCCATTAGATTTGACATTATTACTCCATCCCAAAAAAAGGAAAAAAAAAACCCCTTGCAACTTCATATTTGTTATGGAATACAAAATTCTTTATAAAACTAGTTTCACTGAAACTAGAACTTCCTCCTCAATCCACCAAGAGAGCATAAACGCCAAATCATTTTTTTACAGCAGTCACGCTGCAGTAAGGTCTCACAACGACTGTGGCGAAAATAATGTGCCAGGAGAGCTCTTTCATTTCACGGGAGCAAATATTTTCAATTGAAAAAACACCACTAGAAATATTTGACCAATTATAGTTTTGAATAGATTTCATACTAAGAACTGTCCTGAACAAGCAGAGACCTTTGATCTCTAAAGGTCCCTTCCATACCCCTACCATTCAATCAAGTACCATAGTACTTGATTCTGTGAAATCAAGACACTTGCATTTATTCTTCAAGCAATAAAACACAGGATATAAATTACTAAACTGAAGCCAGTAAACATAATAAATGTGAATAAATGTTCTGTATTCTTGTAAGAAAAAAGTGAAATGATCTTAGACAGTTAGGTTTCTTCAGTCTTTCCACTCATGGGATGGAGTCATTACCAAGAGGCTGAAACACTAAATTTTAAAATGATAAGGATAGAGGTTATTTTCGTGTCCAAAAACCCATAATCTTTCCATTGAGTATCATCTCCATTGCAAGCAATGTTCCTTAGCTACAGCTCAACAATATAATTCCATCTTCAGTGTAATATTGTAAAACATCACTGGACAATAATTTGAATAAAGGGTCCCTGTTTTATGTCAGAAATGAAAAGGACCTGAGTATTTAGCCTTTGAAGAAACTGGCCTGAAGCCAGCCATTGCGTCTCACCCTACAGAGCAGCTCAGGTAGTCAAAGGGAGGGACAGGACTCCTGGGCCATGTCTTAGATGGTGTAAGAGAACATTTGCTTCTGGCCTGATTATTATTTTGAGAGCTGCCTGCTCTCAAAACCTTTTGAAACCTGCCCACACAACTAGAGAACCTTAGCTGTCATCTTTATGCCCATGTCCTGCACTAATCAGGGTTTGAAGACAGGAAAGACTCTGCCTCTATTTCTTTACACCTCGCCTTTGCAATAAGCTACAGAAACTGGCACTAGCAATTCTTTCTATCAAAACAAAGCAGGTTTTGATGCATCACTAAGCAAAACATACAGCTGATGGGAACTCACATGACATGTTTGGAACAGTAACATTTTTATGAAGGCAGTTTTCAGAGAGAGGAAAAAAGAACTCTCTTAAGTATCTTCAAAAGTCTAAGCAAAAGAACTGGAAGAATCATTAGGGCAATATTCTTTCAAATGCAAAGCTTTTAAAGACTGGTGATTTAAGCATAAGTAGTTACATTTGGTTTTCAAGAAACTGGAAAGCTTACTTCATACAATTACATTATATGTACTTACACAACTGGATGATCCATTAAAATCCAGATAAATTTAACAGTTTTAAGTTCTTAAACAGCTGAAATCAACATACAGTATGAACAAAACTTTACAAGCAGTTCAAAAACAAATACATTCCCAACCCTTACCGTCAAAAAAACTTTTGGCTCTCAGGTAACTGACGCTAAGCCTAAGCACAGACAGCTTATCCAATTTGGCGATAACATCTTGAGGGAAAGGCAGAAGGCTAGCCAAGCGGTCCAGCTCCGCATTCAAGCGGTCCCTGTGTCTCTTGGATGGATTGGACTTGACTCCTTCAGCTGGGGATGGCTTCACTCTGTGGCAAAAAACCAAGCACAATATGTATGTAAATTCTTTCCCAAAAATCAGGTAAATATTTGCCAAGCCTAATGTTACAAGTTGTCCTTTAAACTGTAACAAGCAAAATGTTTTTCCCAAGTGACTTCTGTTTCACAGTGGGGAAAAATCCCCACACACACTGCTAAAGGAAGCAGTTAGAGCTACAATGGCTACTTGAACACATAATGAACACTTGAAACCTTTAAGATTCATGTTTTTTTTTAAATAAGAACCTTGCTACACTTTCACTCAAAAAAAAAAAAAAATCACCTGACCTCTTCCAGATGTTTGTACAACAAATAACTTTTAGTAATATTTGTGTACAAATGCATATGACAGCACACTTTCACTTCCATTACAATTTTTCACAGCTGTCAATTCCAGTCAACATTTAGAACAAGCTGTTGTCAATTGAACACAGCAAAAGTTTTAGTAACTTGCTAGATAAGGAGGCATCCAAAACTGAACAAGAAAACATGAGATACAGCTGAGCCGGTAGGCAAAAAACATGTTTGTAGCAAACACTACTGAGCTCATCCTTTGAGTCACTCTTCAGCTGAAAGCACTTCAGGACCGCATAACAAAGGCATACGTTTTTACCTTACAAAGTACAATTTTAAAAGCTTTCTGTTATGAATTACATAAGTATTTCAAACTTGCTGTTTACCATTCCCATCCATTGAGCTGCAATTCCAGACACTTGGATACTTGCATCTTCCCATGCACAAAGAGGTCTAGGAACAGCTCTCAATCCCTAATTATTTGAATTATAATTAGCCATTGCAAACCAATACCAAAAGCAAATAATTTATCTGCACAAGCATAGTAGATATTTATCAAGCAGTTTTCTAATTAAATAATGGTTCATCCTCACTGTACTAGTATTGCAATTCTACTTGAGATCTGCAGCAGTTACCAATTTGTACTGCTCTCTTGGGGACGCTGGTTCTGTGAAAATAATGAGCATAACGACTTTCAGCAGTTAGTTTCTTCAGTATTTCATTTAGTCTGCTTCCAAGCTTCATCCTTTCAGCAGTTAATTTATTCAGTACTTCATTTAGTCTGCTTCCAAGCTTCATTCTTAAAACAATTTTATTATGAGAAACTGCAAAATCTCCAACAGTTATTTTTGCCACTGTTGAAAGTAAACCATATTGGAAAAATAATTTTGTCTTTTATTTCCAGTCAAACAAGTAGTGATAGAGTGGTTATCCCTATTTTTAGCTTGTTTTTAACTTTATATTTCAGTGACACTTCATGTTAATTTAAATTCAAGCACTTTTCTATACAGTCATTGTTTATTCGAGGGTCACTTCTCAAAAATTTGTACTTAAGTTTAGTTGCTGGTTCCCTTACACCACAGCTGCCCTTTTGCACATTGAAGGAGACGTGCTCCTTACCTGGAGCCTAACAACTTGAAGATGTTGTTAAATAAAACATTGTTAACACACAGAAATGTCAGCAGCAACTACATACTCTCCACATGGATGAACGTAACCTTGCTGTAGGATAAAGATTGTCCAGGACACAGTTCTAATAAGGCTTTACCCTAAAAATATTGGAAAAATAGATGAATCAAGAAATATGAACATTCTCTTGAAAAGAACAATAGGCTTATCATCAACTGCAATGGATGACAAACTGAATGTTTGGTCACAACCCCTGACTTTGAGATCTGCAGCTCACCACATTCCTAAGTGAATATTAAAATAATTTACTTCAGCTTTCTTTACATTCTCTTATTCTGTCAGAATGTTCACATGTACAAGACATATCATTAACATGATTTAAATACAACCCTAACAAAATAAAGTTCAAAATCATTGAACATTATCAATAACATCAAAAGTTACTTCATAAATATTTTAAAATTATTAAACTACCATAAATATAATAATTCCAAACTTTAGGCAGATAACAGTTGCATAACAGTCCATGAATAGCTCACTACTATTAAATCAAAAAAGTCTGCTTCCGAAAAGCAGAGTTCCCCATGGAAACCCTTCAAAACATTCAATCTTTTCCAAATAAATCAACACTAAATACTAGACTTTTCCATTTTCAAAACTGCCCTCTGCTTTGCTTAAAACTTCTATAAGTGATTTAACAAGTTACTTGAAACTATATGCCACTATGCAGCTTGGTTTTGCTCTACTTTCTAATGATTTACCCTTATACTTCTTACTAGTTTGAAACACAAAAATTTTGTTATGTGTAGCATACAACATGTCAGAATTTTAAATTACTGATGTTTGTGACAAATCTCACCACGTTCTCTCCCACCAAATCAAACACTGATTTTCCCTAATTTTCCCCTTTGTCACCCAAGTAAAATCCATTATATGAAACTGGATGCTTCAGTGACAAAGAGAATAAGGGCAGAAATGCCAGGGGGCATAAGTAGCAAGCTAAACCATTTTCCATCCACTTATGTAAACCCTTGATGCTACTGACAGCCCTAGCTGCACTGCAGAGAATTATCTTCAAGGAAAATTACATGCCACGTCAAGATGCATGTTTTATTTAAAAAACAAACCTGACAATTTAAAAGAGGGAATGGATTTAAGCTGATCTTTCAGTTCTTGATTTTTTTACCTTTTGTAGGAAATTTGAATTCCCTAATCAAAGGCCAGAAGTTTCTGTACACTCAGTATCTCTGAAGTGAGCTCCAAATCCTTATCATCCAACAGCTGCAAGACATGCAAGCACTCTTAAATCTTGTTTCAACAGTTCTAAAGGATTTGGCATCATAACATTAGCTGACTACTATTTATACGGGTCTGCTACAGACTACTTAATCAGAAGTTTTCATTCCACATGGTTACCATGTGCACCTTCACAGACATTAACACCACTAAATTATTGAAGAGAAAGTGCACAAGGACCCGAGTCTTTATTATCAAAAGGTAAAAATAAACATCAACAGTTATATGCCAATTGAACATAACATGGGGAATTGAGATAGTTCTTCCAGAAAACTAAAAGTAAGTATAAATTTATTTTGTTCATAATATGACAGCAAAAACTTTGAAAAGAAGATAAAATCCAACCAAGCACCGAAAAGCAAGATACCTTATGAACAGGATTGAAGTGGGAAACTCGGAAAATAAAAGAATGTGCAAGAGCAGCACTAAAGATACAGTAACATGTTAAAAAACCTAATCCTATTAAAAAAAGAAATTAGAAGTTCATCAGATCTGTTTTATTGCTTAAGAAAAGGTGTAACAAGAAAACCATTCATGTTCCCTAGCTAAGGGATGGAATCTTTTCAGCAAGTGTATTTTAAATCTCATATTTAATAGTACATGCAATAACACATTATTCTTATTTAATTCAATGCAGGTCAGGTATATGAAATGCATCAGTTACTACTAAGTAAATATATAATAGATGTCATTCTCCAAAATTCTCTATTTACTTTAACTGAAAAATACCTCCCACACTTAATTTACAATTACTGAAAAATCTTTTAGAAGAAACAGATACAACAAACTACATATTTCTTCTATCAAAAGTTGGCAATCTACCTTGAAGGGGGCAAGAGGCCCCTTCCAGTGGCTCCTTCAGCAGGCAATGAAACCAGGTAAGGTTTAGGCCGCTGAAGGGATAAAGTTGTTTCTATTAAAAAATTTTAATTCACAGCATGCTACTTGTCTGATGCTAGGACAGAGTTTGTCCTGCTGTTAGGAAACAGGTTTAGTTTGCTCAGGTAGTCAAAAGGTCTCCACCAGAGTGATAGAGACAGCCAGAACACCAACCAAGAATAAAAGCTCCATACTCAGTTTTAACATATATCATTACTGTTTAAGATAATAAGCCAGGCTATTTGGAAAGAGGGAAAAGTATGTCTACTGACAACATTACCTACAATTGTCTGTCTCCATTTGCGGCAGGTTCTTTTTCTAAAAAGTATATTTTTGCAAGAAGATTCACCAAAACTCAATCAACCAAAAAATCCAATAAATCTTAAAACCAGTGAATTTTAAGTAGCAGTCTACACACAACATACAGGTACCCCATGATTGGCAAGGTTAGCATTTCTATATTACAAGTTTACATACAAAAACAGCTTTATCACCTCCCAAATCAGAGGTGCAAACTGCTGTTTTAAGCAGATGCTGCTTTATGCAAAGGAATCTTCTCATGATTATTTTTTTCTGATGAACTTAACATTTTGAAAACTTGTTCAGGCACTTCTTGTTTGTTTGCCTTGAAAGAATACATAAGCATTTTCATTCTTAAAATTAAAATATCTCTGCACTGCTTTCTGAAATTACTATGTCAGGTTGTAATTAAGGATCAACCAGGCAAGCACTTTTCTCTGGAGTATGTAATACTGTCAATACATTTCAGTTAATGCAAAATAAAATCATGTAATAATTTTTTTATTTAGTCTGCTAAAGAAATGTCATTACAGTTTCATACTGTGCAGGTGCAAAAAGTGTATCTCCCCACTCCATTCCCTGTTTATTACATTTATCAGTTATGCAAAACAATTCCTATCCAAACACTGAAAAAACAACGCAAATCAGAACTAGTAGGTAGGAAAATAAAAAAACTACAAGGTGGAGATATATTTATATGTCCATCACCTAAGGTGTAAACTCCACATCCACGAAATTTGCATTATTTCCTTTCTATGACAACACTAGCATATTGATTCAGCAGTTCACTTCATAATCACTAGAGGAAAGGAATTCACGACTTAAACCCCAAATAATACAACAACAAAAACAACAAAAAGCCATAGTCCCCACAGTGAAACGTCCCCAGACGTGCTGCCACCAGAGGGACTCACAGCAGTCAACAGCAGACAGGGAGGACATTTAAAGGCTCCAAGGTTTTAAGAAAGTGCTTTCTGTAGCATATTACATGCAATTGGAGTGCACATGGTCTTCTTTTTTTGTCCCAGATGACAAGATAACAAGATAAACTGCAGGAACAGCTGCCTATTAAGTTCTTCCATGGTTGCTTTTCTTTTTCATTAGTGATACTGTAATTCTCTACTGAATAAAAAAAAAAAAGCCTATTTCAACATATGGCATTATCAGACAACAGCCCAAGATGCCCTCTCAAGTTGTTCTTTACAAGGCACATAATAAAAGCAGGGAGTTGCAGGAGGGAGGTTTCTTAAACTGGTTTTGAGCTGTCACCATGGCTTTAATGAGTTAGTTGCATCTGAAGCAAGAAGTACTTCTACTTCATTTTTTTCCCATGGTAACTATGGCATTCTAGGAATAGCTTCTTCCATTTCTACAAACTAGCTGCCTATTGCCACAGGTTACCACTTACCATGCTCCATTCAGAGTTATATATATATATATATATATATAGCAAATAAAATATTAGAAGACCTATCCACAGAAAGAACCTCTTCTATGAAAGATTTTTTTTAAAGAGATACTAGACCCATCAACGGATCACCTCGTACCTCCCCCAACTGCCCTTCCAAAGAGCTGTGAATTCTACTAGGGGTTGAAAACATGAACTTCAGATTGAAATCACAGTAATGGCAAACCTTTATTAACCATCAGCAAGTGCATCTCTCCTCTCACCCTCCAGTTACTACAAAAGGTTATTGCTGCTCTTAATTTTTTGACCTAAAGGTCTGCATTCAGTTACGTGAGAAATCAGAGCCCTCCAATTCACTAGCAATGTTCTGTAAGGTTGGTCTAACAGAAGAAGCAACTGAAGAGCACAGCTATTTTGAGAAAAGAAACACATAAGTATTACAAGCAAGATTAATTTGTCTTGCACAAAAATAACTTCCAGTAAACCAAGCAAGGCACATTAATAATTAGCTTCCACTTTAATTTATGGGTATGCAAACTAATATGAATACTTTTATTTTAAGACGAAATGCTTAGTTCTCTCTTTGGTCCTAAAGGGCAAAGTCCCCCAATAGGTAAACGGTTCCCATTAGTAATGAGGTTTCGAGTACAGCAAGCCTGACATTAAGTGATCTTACCAGCAAGGCAGAACACCTCACCTTTTCACAACTAGAACTTCAGAATAATTTTATTTTAGCTACTAGTCTTCTTAAAATACTGCCAATATATTTTTTTATTTCTTCACAAAACAAACCCATCTCATTTCATTGTTAAAATCTAGATCTATAGCATAGGGTGAAAACTCAGCTAAGCACACACATTTCTTCTAACAATTCCAACCATAAAGAAGTGAGCACTCAAGCAAATTCCCCTCCTCCCAAGGCAGTTGCCTGCTATAAATCTAAAAACATATCATTCACAACAGAATTTCACTAGATATTTGTCATTCTCTCCTTTAATGTTTTTGTGGTCTTGGCAGTTATTTTACATTTACAGAAATACCATGCAGAAATACTCGGGGATTTTTTGACATTTGCTTATTTTTCTTGCAACACAGTACTTCAGCTTTGCTACTTTTTATGACCCATAGATTCTTGACTTTCAGTTGAAAGTGCAAGTTAAGCACCTCCTCTAGCCTGAAAAATCACTCTCATGAGACCACCCTTTTAGCAGAGCATGCAAAGCCCAGGAGTCAGATCTAGAGCAGGTGCATAATATGAAATTACTGAGGTATTAAGCTATTCCCAGAGTTTCCAAGAGATAAATCAAAGAACAAAAACATACTATGCGGCCAGTTTGAGAGGTCTTTCGAGAGTGGTTTGGGTTTTTTCTCCTCTTCATACCAGTCTGCAGCACTTGAGTTGGTTTGAAGCTAAACGAGCACAAACAACTAATATAATACTGGAGGATTAAAGCTAGTTCAGCCCTTTCTGATAGGCTAAAAATAGCCCTAAACGGTGAGATTCGACCGAGCCTTTTCCGACTCCGCGTTCCTCGCACAGACACCTGAGCGCGCCGGCAGCCGTGAAGCGGTGCGGAGCGGAGCAGTGCGGGAGCCCGCCCGCGGTACCCGCTCCACTGGGGTGAGCGCAGCCACCGCTCGGGAGCGGTCACCTCAGACGCCAATCTAGGTCAGCCGGCTGCGCCGCGCTGCCGGCACAGCTCCCTCACCGCCTCGACCCTCCTCGCCCAACACTCCCTCCTTTTTTTTTTTTTTTTTTTAAAGAAAAAAAAGCAATAAAATCGTTGCCGACGCCCCCGGGCACCACCTCTCCAGGGCGCTTCTGCACCGCAGCGCGCCACCGGCCGCCCCCGCTGGGCCTCCCCAGCGCGGTCCGCAGCACGACGGTGAGCCGCCGAGAAGCCAGTCTCTCTCTCTCTCTCTTCCTCCTTGCCGCTTTCCCCCTTTCCCCCTCCCGCCCCGTGGAGTTGCTTACATTTTCTGCACAGGTTTCCGCCGCTTGCGACTGGCGTAGGTGACATTGGGGTTCATCCTGCTGCGACTCCAGCGCCCCGCGCCACGGGCTCCACCGGCCGAGGGCCGCCGCCCTCCTGGCCCGCCTCGCGCCGGCTGCCGGGAGGGGATGAGACCCACCGGCGCCGCAGACCTCGCCTCGCTTCTCTTCGCTTCGCCCGTGGGCTCCGGCCCTGCTATCCGCGGCCGCCCGGAGCACGCTCGCTCCCAGCTGCGATGCCGCCTTCCCCGACCAGGCGGGACAGGAGGAGGCGCTACGGGGCGGGGACCCCAGGTGATCGGCGGCGGCTACACCCCTTCGCCGCCCCCGGAGGGCACAGGTGTAGGGGCAGCCGGGGCTTTCCAGCGCTGCTTATCCCCGCGTCTTCCCCCCGAGGCGAAGCCGGCTCCTTCTGCGTGCGGCGGCCTCTGCACCTCAGCGTAGCCGCCGTCTGCTAGCCGAGCGCCTGTCAGTGTCCGCGGCGGCGGGCCTGGACGCCCCGCCCCGCCCGGCCCGGCCCCTCACTAGCTCCTCCCGCGCTCCTCCCGCCGCCGCCGCGCTGCCCCGGTAGGGTCCCGTCCCGCCCCGCCCGGCGGACAGCCACCGCCCCCTCGTCGAGGAGGCCCCTGGCGGCGGCGGGGAGGAGGGAGCGGCCGCGCCGCCATGTTAGGAAGGTCACGCGAGGAGAAGGAGGACCGGCGCGGCGGCAGAGGGTGCGCCCGCCAGAGGGGCGGCGGAAGGGTGCTGGGACGGGGTCGGGGAGGGAGCCTCCCACGCTTTGCGTGACCGGGGAGCGGTTCCTGCGGCAAGTGTGAAGGAAAGTCATCACCAAGCGCCCGTGAAGCCCCAGTTACTAAAAATAACCAGAGGGGAAAAAAATGTCACGGGGGAAAGAAAAATGACAGTCCCTCAGTGTCATGATGAGGCCTGTGTCTGCCACCGCCCCAGCCCTGCCACCTCCTCTGTTTGCCGCCATCCCGGGCTGACGGCGCTACGGCCGCAGATTGCCCAGCAGAGAAACCAGAAACAGCATTAGCGACGACCTCAAACAGGGGAGAAGAGCCTTGGGTAGGAGATATTGCGGAGGCAGAAGCGGAAAGGCACCGGGCTCCAGCGATTACAAGGACAGCAAGACACCTGAGGAAGGAGAGATCACCGGGGCCAAGGTCACCACTCGCAAAACAGCAAGAGGACCGGCGGGACTTACTGGACGAGGACATGGTTCATACCTCTTTAGGAGGAGATTAACCCCTGAGTTATTATACTGGCATTTTAGGCTACACACTAATTTTTAAGGAAACGAGCAGCATCGCAAAAAGTAAGAGGTGTTGCCAAACGGCTGACAAACCCATCCGAGAAGAGCCCCGGTGCTTCTGTCTCTTTGTCACTTCTCCTGACCATTTTCTTCCCGTTTCCTTCCGCAGCTGCAGCAGCGGAGCTATTCCTCCGAAATAACCGCAATAAATTTTGTCTCAACCCTAAGCTTGGGAGCGTGGGTAAACACAAGTTGTAGGCGGCTGAGACGAGAGCCGGGAAGAGGTCCCTTCTCCCCTCTTCAACCACAGCTGCGCGCTTAGCCCCAGTCCCGCGGTCCAGCTGCCCCAGCAGCCGCTGGTGGTCAGCTGCCGGGAGGCCGAGGTTGTGTCAGTCGTGCTGGTGCCTGTTCGACTGTCCGCAGGAGCCAGGCTGTCAGCATTGCACGAGCAGCTGCACCTCCTTTCTCAGGTTTCGGAAGCCCCGGTGCTGCAAGCCTTTGGGCTCCGCCCTGCCGACTGAGGTGACTAGCGGTGCCTCAGGCGTTACCGTACCGCAACAACACGGGATTGCGCAGAGCCCGGCACGGACAGCCGGCGCGCCCCGAGCAGCGTCCCCTCCGTCGCGCTGCGCTTTGGCTTCTCCGAGGCCACGGCTGCGGGCGCGCTCCGGCGCCGGCAGCCGCTGCGTCCCGAGGGACCTTGCGTCCCGCCTCCGCCCGGACCCTCTCGGCGGGTGCTGGCAGCTGGCATTAGGCAACATAAGGCGCTTGTTTACTAGCTTAATTGCTCCGGTTTAGTGGCCTGGGAAGCTATCCCAGATGTAGAGTACGTGTAAGCCACAATATGCTGATAAAATTAATTTGACTAAACTTTAACAACGCTAATGTACTTGTTACTACATCAGGAGTTGATCAAATGATGTTTTGAAAAATATGTCATCAGCAAAAAAAGTTTTGGGAAAAAATATGGGAAAAGAACCATAGGCCTTATGAGATCAGTGCCTTGCAGTCACATTCGTGCCCAAACACCTTTGCAGAGACCATTCACTAGCTTCAGTCTTGCCAGTCTGTTTTCTCTTCACTCTCTCTTCACAAGACCTTACCAGTGTCTTGGAAGAAAAGGTTTTACTTCCTTCTCTTCTACAGCTTCTTTAAATATTCAGGCTGATACTGGAAATTAATGCATTTTCTTCACTCCAAACCCATACAATATATCCAAGTGTTTGACTTCTTCTAGCCTAAACTTCCCAACCCCTTTCAGTACTATTTTCATCCCTAGCCTCTCCCTACTCACTGGTTTCTTCCTCTGTCAACATCAATGTGCCCTAATCACTCCATACAAAACATAAATTGCTACTCTGATTTCATTCTTCAGCTATGTTATCTTTGTGTTGAAAGTTTACAGGCATTGTTTAAGGCTCCTCTTCAAATTTTTAATTTAGTTGCTTCCAATTTGTCTTCTGCTTCCTCACAGAGGTTGAGCAAAGTTTCTAGCAACTTCTTGATCTTCACTGGACCTCACGGTCTCGACTATTTCTTAACATTTTGTGCTACATTATCTAGATAGTCAGAGATGTCCATACTTATGCTGTCTTATCTGCCAGCTCCAAGTCCATTGGGGGCCACATGGAGAAGGAAACATCATGGAGCTTTAGCACCCTATGATGGACTTCATCTCCCTGTTCCCTTCAGGGAACATGGGAACTTGCACAGCACCAGTCAGGTATGGTGGTTACTCTTCAGCTCCCTTATTTGGAAGTAGAAAGTTAGGAGAACTCACACTGCTGGGCAGAAACCACAGATTCTATACATTTGGAGTCTTCTGCCAACTATCAGAAACCCACTCCTATGGGATAGCCACCTATTTAACAACAAATTTGAGATTTCAGATATTCAGTACTCATAGAATCTCAGAATGCATGGAGAACTTTTCATGTCACTGGGGCCTTTAAGACACAGTCAGTTCAAATGTCACATTATCTACAGCTTTTGGAAATCTGACCTCTCCTGAGGTTTCCTGTCTTGTTGCCTAATCCGTTTTCTCAGTATTTTATTTTCTATTTGATAATTTGGGTTCAGTAGAGATCTTACCACATTTAGTTGAAAACATGGAAAAACAATACAACCATAATTCAGCAATCTTAGAGTCTTTTTTATAGCGTAAGATTTTTTTGTTAGACTTTTCCTGTTATTCTTTTTAAAAGTAATATTTGTCAGGTTTAACATGATGTTTGGTTTTGCAAATGATGACTGTGGCTACTGCCATGTGGACAATTAAAAGGATTTCATTCCCATGCAGATCCTTGTCATGTGTATTGTACAGCTAAAACTGATTGCTTCTCATTTCATCTCTAAACTGCTACCCATGTGGCTTACTAGAATCTAAGATAAAGATCTCATCTTCCTTTAAGGAATTATCTCAAGCCACTAACGATCACTTTTCTCCTCATTACTCACATCCACCATTTTTGCCTTTATAGTCATGAATCAAGATGCCATCCAGTGATGAGAATTTTAAGAAAAATATGTTTGTGTACCTAGTGAACCATACCTTTCCCAATCTCTGGCACGTGTGAAGTATCATATTAAACACATTGTCCCGTATCCGACATCCTTTGTGGCTATCATCCTCTGAAGCTTCCAGAGCTCTCACTTGTTAGCAGTCACATCTGCTGCCCTGACTCCAAAAAGAGCAGTATTTGTTTTCTCCATTCATCCATTCTGTTGAATTTCAGGTTCTCCTGCCCTTAATGCTGCTCTCCTCAGCTCTTGTTCCTGGCTTCTCACTCATTTCACAAGATGAGAGCTGTTTGGAAGAGGGGACTTTTGCTGAACAGACAAAGTCTTGAGTGGGTTGGCATTTCACGGGATCACCACGAGATCAACGAAAATCTTGTAATTTGAGAGGAATTTGTAAGAATTATAAACACTGCTTGTTATCTTAGGGTCATCTCTGACTCATTTCTAGCCTTTATCCTACTCTTTCTGTCTTTGGCAAAAATTTTACCTCCCTCAGCTAAATTCTATGTACTGACTTGTTCTAGATGTTTCCAGTGCAAAAAGGCTCAGCAGGAATCTGGTTTGGTTATCTGTGTTTTCTTTCCTCCCTGAAGACAAGGAAAGAGGTTTTTTATTTAAAATTGTGATTTATACAGCTCAGTTTGGGGGCATATACAGAACTACTGCTGATATAGGTATTATTTTGCATGCACCTTTGTTCTGCTGAGAAAGAATACTTATGGTAACTCATATTACTCTATTTCTAGTAATTTCAGGAAACCAGTCATCCAAGGAAGTTGAATTACAGTCAGTGAATATCTTATACACCAATCCTTTACTGACTGGAAAGATCACACCAGCATCTTACTTTGAGGACCTAGGAATATTGGGAGAAACTCTGCCCCAACTTTTAAAACTTAGAGACGATTTATTATGTCTAGAAAAAACAACTTGGTAACTGGTAACGGGTCCAATAGTACACTTCTTTATGGTGACTTCTTTTTATAGAAGCCTCATTTGCAGGTACTAGTTGAACTGAATACAGTTTAGTGAGAACTTGATTGACAGGCTTTGTGGGTTTTTTTTCTCTGCTGTTTGGGTTTTTGTCAGTATAGGGCAGAACCAGCACATTCATTTTCTTTTCTCCCATCCCCACACCACTCCCTCAACTCTCACTATCCTTGAAGGTGCTTCTGAAATACCAGTGTTTAAAATTACACCAGGATTTCTAATGATTATTTTACTTGGAGAACATTTCCAGATGTTGAAGAGCCATATAAAGGATGAAAATATGAAACATAATTCTTATTTGGGCAAGTAGAATATGATCCTCACATAATGGTTAGTGCTGAAAGGTCTTTGTTAAATATGACATTGAAAATATTTTAATTTCATTGAATTTCACTAATCCAATGAAATCTCTATGGTCTTAATTGTTCCATCAGGGGCCATAAAAAATCCTGAGAAGACGAAAAACACATTTAGACATGATAGAGCAAGTTTATACAGAAATTGCCTCTCGGTTCAAGAAAACTCTCTTTTTAAAATCTAAACCAAAGAAGCTCTTAAGAGCTACGTTGAGATATCAAGCAGTTTAAATTAACCTTGACTGTCTAAAACATTCAACAGTCCTCTTCCCTCACAAGCAGTAAAAGTAAATTTTATTTGTACAGATACAATAGTCTTACATTATCTTTCCCAGTGAGCTTCACGTTTTTCTCCTGAAAAGCAAAGAGCCACATATCATTTTAATCCAACATAATCCACTACAAATCAAGTTCTGAGAGCCATAAACTAAATAGCGGTAATACGGGCAAGTCGGGAGGACTTGATAGAGCCTTTTAACCAAGACATCAGAAGTTAGACGCCTGGATGAGCAGCTGCCACATCTTCCTTCTCCCCTTCTTCCTTATTGAAGGGGTAAGTTTGTGTTATGTGAATACACAGTTATGTCTGTAACTACAAACTCATTTAAAGAAAAAATACTGTTTATTGTGCATTGTTTCTGACAGTCAAACTATACTGACAAATAATTGCTATTACCAGGATCTTTCCCTGCCACTGAGGCTCACTGACACACAACAAATCAGATCCATACTATTGTATTTTCTTAGTTTCTAAACTAAGGTGCCTAGATGCGAACTGCAAATAGACATTGGCCTCTGCTAGCCCCTGAACCGCCCCTGTGAATGATATGGGAACATGCCAAAACTGTGTAAAGGGCAATTCTAGCAATTTAAAACTACTGATGATTGAGTTTCAGTGCCCAGGAAGTTCCATGACACCCATTAAATTTACTAGTACAGATATAACCTTAGAGTATATTTCCAATGTTTTTGGCCATAAATGTTACAAAGAGCCTGTAATTGTTAGTATGCAGAAGCAGGACAGTTTTGGTCACAACAGTAAATCACCATGGCAATCAGCAAATGTGGGCAGCATATGATCCGGCTGCACCAACATATGAACTTGCTGCACCAACAACTTCTGTGCTGTTATATGGAGAACAAATATATAAAGAGACAATCATTTTACTCCTGCTTTAAAATCACTACCGAACTATAGTTATTAACAGGGCTTTGTTGCTAAATTGACTTATAATATTAACAAAACCTGTGGTTTGAGAGGGCCTGAAACAAGCTTGCAATTATGAATGCTAACTCAGTAGGTTGCAAATTCTCTTTCTTCTCTCATTAAGAGGAAAGGATATGCACAAAGTCAGACTAATGAGTAAAAAAAATTACCTAAATTAGAAGTGACAATGGAGTTGCCATGCCAGAGTTTAATTGCTGTACCAACAAACCTGAGCTAATTTTTATAAATATAGCTAGTTGACATTAACTTTAATTTAGTCTTATGAAACCTTACAATGACTAAGATAAGCTACAGCTGTTGTACTGTATTCTCTTTCTTTTTAATGGGACTTGATGTGAAATCTAATAGGTATACATAGACAATAATATGAAAAAGTAGCAAATAGAGACAGATATCTGGATGCCAAAGGCCAAGTCTAAAACCCATAAAAAGTCTGTGAAAGAAAAAAACAAAACCAACACAGGGAGATTTCCATGAACATAACATGTAATTAATAATAAACAAGGACAAGCAAAGAAACAAGAAAGCCCAAACACTCTTATTTTAATACCTGCACAGGAAATAGCCTGTCTGAGAACAAGAACGTGGTATGTGCTGATTCCATTATATTTTAATTGATATGATACAAAAATGCTGTAATCGAGTTCACAGTTCTCATTTGCACAGTGTACTTGTGTCACCCCCAACAGCTAGTCGCCCTGCCCATTGTTTAAAGCTCCTGTCACAAAGAGACTACAATGTCCAAGGGTAACCTGTCAAGGGCTTAGTCCTAGAAACTATTTCTTTATGACCAATTCTAATTTTTGTTGTTTTTTTAATTTAGACCTGTAACATCTTTTCCTATCCAGAGTGACTAAAACTTTCCAAAATTCCAACAATAAATTTTCTTTTACTTGAGCTGTGACTGAGATACCTGAGGAAGTGAAGAGAGGAGAGGGGACAGTGAGTTTGTTAGTGTAGGAAAGTAGGGAAACAGCTATCTCTGGAGAATTAAAGCCAGCATGAATCCAGAGAGCTACTATATTGCATGGAGTGAACAATAACACTAGAGAAAGAATAACAGGAGCTAGCGGCTTTGTTATGGGAAACACTTGAACACTTTCATTCTACAAATTGTATTTATAACGTGTAATTTCTTCTCAGCATTACAGGAGAGCATGTATGTACTGAAAACCGCCCACAAACTTGATATCTGATTTGCCTTATCCTTCTTTTTTTTTTCTACATATATTCTGTTAAGTGTCCTAACCAGACTGTGTTTACATGTATCCATAAGCAGCCACAACTGTTGCTAGCTACATATCATCTTTATAGTTCCATTATCTCTGGTTCTCTGAATTCAGTCTGGCCCACAGAGTAACTTGGAGTATTTAACACTTGCCGGTAATGAGTCTTGTGAAAACCTTCTAGTCAGTATGCCCTGCATGCAAGATAAATGTTTAGCTCCTCCAATTATAGTGGCTTACCTATTAATTTTCACAACTACCTATGTAGCATCAACTTCACTGTAGAGCCTCAGGTGGTGTCTGAAAAGTAAGGTTTTAATAATCTCAGCTATGCGGAAGCTGTCTCTGAAATGTTTGTGTATTACAGACATACAAAAAACCAAACCAATGACTGGAGCATTCTTTTGCAATTCAGAATGTTCATTAAATATTTTTCTGTTTTCACTAATATAATTGAAGATACTGAATTAGAAAACTGTATGTTTTCTAATGTATGTAGTGAAAAAAAAAAAAGCCCTTCTTCTGTTTCTTCTCAAGGAAGTTGTGTTTTTTGTAATTTTTATTCTGTTACACATGTAACTTTCTAATGACCCCAGCAAATAAAATACTGAAGGGGAAAAAAATCCTATCATGGACATTCTTTGCAATAAAAGATCTGCTTATTTCTAGTATATGTCTTTCATCTTCTAGAAAACAGTAGAAGAACAGCTTTAAAACCTGCATGGTGCCTGTTTTTAGAACTGTCAGCACTCTCAGCAATTCCAATGATCTCAGTACCCTAGCATCCAGAAAGATTTCTTCTGTGCTGCACACATATTTTTACTGCATCTTTATAGCTACAATAGATTGTATCACTAAGATACCAGGGAGCTTTAGAAGTTTATAATTTCCCCTTAAAAGCCAATGGAGCCCTTATCTAGTCTATCTGTCAGAATTTAAAAATTTCTCATTTCAGAGGTATATAATATTGCTGGTTTACTTTGGCGGACATATATATATATAAAATCTATAACTGGATGCGGTTCATAGCTTCATAAGGAAGCCTTACTAAAAAAGATATCCTCTAGGCTGCAAGAATTCAGCAAGCATGGACTTTTCATCCAGGATTTCTCTTATAAGAATTTACTGACTCTACACTTGGTAAGTTTGAATGCAGGTTTTTTAGGTTACAAAATTAATTATGGGCAGCATGATATATGGTCCTTCAAAAGTAGTTGATAACCCTTTCAAGAAACACAAGGCAATATTTTGTAGCAGAGCTGGATTTGAAAGAAACCAAACAGTAAGCACAGAATTTGGGTGAAGTGGTCTTATCTATGCTAAGAAGGAAACAAACATCTGCAATTTGATCTATCTGAACCTTTGATCTGACCTTCAAGCTCGACTTAAGGTGGCTTAAGTCCTATGGTCAGTTCAATGGCCAAAGACCAGCAGGATTTGTTTGAAGCATGTTTCCAAAGATGGAAGAAATAATTCCTTATCTTAGTGCTACCCAGACTTTAAAAGAATTAGAAGTTGTGTCTGAAGGTTACTTCAATTGATGAAGTTATCCTGTTGAATGAACTCCAACAACTCTGTTATATTTCCTTTTTTCTTAGTTTTTTGCTTGTTTGGGTTTTTTTGAAACATTCTTACTGTCCCTATTAAAATATATAGTTAAAATAATATCTAGTGAATTGAGTCTATGTTTCATCCAGTTCCCTACTTCCATCAGATCAGAAAATCTGGAAAACAGTCTTGTGCATACTAAGTAATAAGAGAACACTATGTTGTTCTTGGCGCAATTACGCATTTGTTATCTGCTAAAAGTAATTCAAGATCTCTAAACAATCTTGAGAAGTTAATTAAAAAAACCTCTTATGACATTTTATCAGAATCATAGACCTTTTAAAATCTTGTTCTCTAAAGTGAGATTCATACAGTACTTCACTACAAATGCAACCAGAATTGAACAGGAGGACAAAACTGATGAAAAGGGACAAAAATAAACATAGGAGACAGGGAAATATGGAATCAACAATAAGCCAAGAGTTAAGAGAGGTGGTTGTCGAAGAGGAAATTAGCTATGGCTAAGGACAAACTTGTGACCAAAAGGAAGACTTAAAAAAAAAAAAGTCTGGGAAAAAAAAAAAAAAGAGACAAAAAAAAAAAATCACGTCTCCATTAGTAGCTCATAAAGGAGGCTGTTATTTCCCAGTAGTTCATTTAGGAAAGTCACTGCAGAGTCTGGCGATCAATATATTCTTACATTAAAAAGACTTTTCTTAGAGTTTTTCATGGCAGTAAATTCAGTGGCAGAGGAATTCTATAAATTTAACAGTATATATATGTCTGAGCTGCAGTATCTGGGTCATTGCCAATATCTAGGCTCTAGTAAATTTCATAGGTAGATGTTACCTTTTATGCCTATGTTCTAGAATTAAATCATTCAAAAAATGGACAAAGAAAGGGAAAGATGTGTGAACAATCTTCAGCTTGGTCTAGTAGGGCCTTCTGGTGGCTTTTGGATTCACAGACCATCTTGTGAATTTACAATTCTTCCCCAGTGAAGCCCTCAGGGAATGGCATACATAGTGAAACCTCCACCTCCCCCACCACACTGTCCTTCTGCAGTAAACTGTAAAAAGAAAGCCTTTCTGAAAAGAGACCTGAAAACACATTTATTTTGGGATATTAGTCTTCCTGTAGGAACCTCTCCCCAGCCACAATTGTTTCAGCTGTTCATGTTCCAGAATGTTATGGCTAGATAATGTTTGTTCAAGATGTATTGCTGTTCTTACACAAAATATTTAGGTTATTCCTATAACATTCTTAATATATAGAAAATATGTTCTTTATGATGTCCATTGTTTAAGCCTAAGTTTGAACTAAAGTCATGACAACATTTATAATGGACACAATGTGGCAGTTATCTTGATCAGGGCACAACCTGGTAGTTACCTTGTGTATGTTTTCCCTTTTTCCTTCCCTTTGTAGCTGCACAGATGGAAGGAAAACAGCTCAGTGGGCTTTTTGTCCTTTATCCTGAATTTTTCTGTTGTAGGCAGGGCAGAATAAAGAAAACCAACAGCTTAGGATTTTTTACCTAAAGTGTTACAGTTCCTGACAGTTGGAAATATAATTACCTTAAAATCATGTCTGCGAGTCACCTGAACTGCTTTTATTAGATGAAAATAACATGAAGTGCAAGAATTTTAGATATGTTTGTGTCATTTTCTTCCTGCTATGGTTGTTTATTCTCTGACTTTGCTGAGTTTGTTCCTTAGGCATCTATGTACAGTCTATCCTTAAGCAGTTGAATAGTTGCTACCATAATGTGATTTCGTGTGGACATGATTAATGACATTAATCTTGATGATGATGCTGTAGATAGCTTAGGCTTGTGGCTAGAACAACCTACTGTGATCCTCTCCAAGTTTATTACAACTGCAGTCCAGAAGCAGTACAAGCTGCATGAGATATATATATACACACATATGCATCAAACTGTCCAACAAAGATTTAGATATACCTAACATGCAGTTAGTTAGAAAAACAATAATTTCTAATGTCAAGCTATATGCAGTCTTAGAGCAGAACTTCCTTAAATTCTGATTTAAGCCACAATGTGTCACAGGGGGAGAGGAAAGAAAGAACATGATAACCTTTTTTTCTGTTGAGTTACTGTTATTAATACTAGGCGTTTGAGAGAGTTTCTTAATAGTCACATGATGTAAGAACAGTCAGTATTAGTAATATTTGAAATATTATACTCATTTAATTGAGCCTTTTTTACACTGAAAATGTATTTGCATGTACCCAAACAGCAGAAGTACTTTCAGAAATATTTTATAAGAATGACATAACTTATGGAATAAGCTTTGAATGGTGGTCCATATTTTAACTAACCTGTGTCTTCTTTATGAAGTCAAACATTATTTTTTTAGTAGCTAGGTCATTTCCATCTGTAAAAAGCACAGAAATCACAGTGTTTATTGTGGCAGCATTTGCCAATCCCTTCAATCTATTTAGTTTAGCAGATGTACAGAGGCACACAGATGAAAACAGTTGTTTTCAGTATTATTGGTCAAGAATATAACCAGGACAGCAAGCTGGTGACACTATTCTTCTCTTTTAACTGAAACTGAGGAAAAAGCATGTTAATTTCTAGGAAACTATGGTTTCCATGTGGGTTAACTAATATCCAGAAATTAATTTAAGACAGAAGGTGTCTCTTCTTATCAACTCTGAGCATCATGCTGCTTTGCAAGGGCTTCTGTTAAAATTATTGGTTCATCCAAACCGCAGGTGCTGTTAGTCCATGAGCCTGGATGCAGGTATTGGCTGCATCCTATGGAGAGATGAGGTGTACTGCAAATGAATATAATTTTTTCTCACCCTCTTCCATTATTTCCTATACTCCAGTTTACCCTGGAACAAGAAACACCAATAGGAGTGAAAGTCAGTGTGTGCTGTGTATCAGGGCAGCTGAACAACGGAATCAATGACAAATTACTGCAGTTTAGTAGTCTAAATGCAATCCAGGAAGAGATGATACTGAATATAAAGCTAACAGAAGCTAAAGAATGATGAATACTTTTACAATTTCATTATGCTTTTTTTAAGGAGTGATAGGATTTGGAAAAAAACAAAACCAAAACCAGTGGTGCTCTTTGGTTTTATGAGCAGCTGTCTGTATTGCCAGATGTACAGATCCTCAGGGTTTTGTATCTTTCAAGTCAGTATTCCACAATCCAACCACTCAACCAGCAATCAGGTAACTGTCTCAAACATTCAACATGGCTCACTCAGGAATTTCAGCTGAGATTTAGACCCTACAGGACTTTCCTTGAGGGAACTGGTCAGGACATGTTTGTGCTGACAGATGGCTTTTAAAACAGAATAATTTAAATTACTTTTTGCAAGGTAAAAATCCTTTAGGAAAAGCAATAAATAAATAAGTCCTTTTTCAAAGTAAATCCCACCACTGAAAAGAAACAAGACATTACCTTGTTGTTTTGAACTGATATTAATGGCACATTTTTGATAATTTCTCCTTTCTTTTCAAAATTCCTCCTAGTTGAAGGCTTCCTGAGATTTTGGATCCCCTGATCTGCAGATTACTGACATATTTATGTTATATTCCTCCCAAGCACTCTTATCCCAATATACTCAATATGCTTTCTTCTATAGCTTTACAGAGGTATGAATTTCTTTCTCATTTTTTAAAACTCTTCCTTCACTGCGTTCTTTTCTCTGACTCTTAGCTGCTGAACAGGCAGGCAACAATGGAAAGTTAAACATATTAGTCATTGAAGGTACCTTCATCACCCTTTATCAGAGTGTGTTTTGTTTCTCCTGCAGCTGTATGCTGCACAAGACACATTCATGAAACTACACACAACTTTGACTATTTTGAAAGCACAGGGAAAATGAACAACAACAGAAAAACAAGCAAACAATCCAAGAGTGCAAATATCCTCTTCAGTTGCTTTCTTGCTGAAATCAAACTGTTTACTTCAAGAACGAATGCTTAAGGTGTCTGAATTAAATACATGGAAAGTGATATTGGATGTAATTAAAATAAGTACTTCTATTTTTTAGTAGCATTTACATGCTTACATGCAGTTTTTCCTATTATGACTCTTATTGTGTTAGTAAACAAAGGCTGAAATTAGAATATACTGATAATACTGTCTTGTAAACACAATGGAAAATTACAGGGGTAGTGTATAAACTAAGATCTATTTTTATAACGTAGACTCTTTTTTTTTTTTTTTTCCAGAAGGAAAAAAAATGACAAACAGTAAAATGATTGATTTGGCTTGAACTGAAACAAGAATAATTCAGACTTGCTAGACAAATTAATATTTCCTTATCTCCAAATTTCTTTTCCAAAAGAAAATTCCTTCAATTCCTTCATTTTGGTATGGCTTAAGGTTTCCAGTCATTGGAGAAAACACTAAAACACACCAGTATCTTTTTTTTCCCTTCCAATGTCAATTGAAATAAAGTGTGAATTAGTATTCAGTGGATTTGGTGAAATAGGTGAATCTCATAAATCAGTTACTTGAATCCAGCTCCACTAACTATGAATGCAAATTTGCTTTTTGCTACGGGGTTATACAGTAGCACGGACAAGGAATTCAACACAATTCAGACCTAGATTTTGAAGGGGCTCTCAGGTGCGCTTCTTGTGTATTACCTGTTCCATTTGAGGTTATCAAGCTGAAATAAATAGATATCAGTTTGTCCCTTCCAACCCTAAAGATTCCATGATTCTGTGATTCTGTGTAATATTTACTAAATAAATTTGAATTATCCTGAGAAGTCGACTCTCGAAAAGTCAGAATTTAACTGAACATCCTGCCTGAAAACTAACAAACATGGAATACCTTACTTTCCTTAACATATCATATTACAAACACAAATAACACAATTAACCCACAATACAGGTAATAAGAAATCCACAACCAAAACTCAGTGCCAGTATATTGATGCTCAGCTGCCAAATTGCTCCTGAAGAGCTATTTTTACTGGGTGAAAACAATGCAAAGCAGAAGTGTTCCCAGGAAATGTTATTTTCAAGAATTATTTCTCTTAATCTGCTATTCTGCAAGGAAGCATATGGATAATAATATTACTAATTTAGATAACTAATAAATACTTCCTGAACCATAAACATACTGCAGAAACCCTGACTAGGCAAAAGCCTAAGTCACACCTGTTCACTTACATTACATGTTTTCACATGTAATGGGAAACAAAGTCAATCTCCTCTCAGTTCACCGCAGAGTACCTTCAGAAATCAGGAGTTTCAAGATCAAGGGAGCCAATGAGAAAGCATGGGATTTTTAGGGGCTGTTGCATGCAACTTGAGAGGGCAATCACAGTGTGAAATCCACAGCTATCAACCATCATAGCAAGCATTTTAAAAGTTTTATAGCAGTAAGCTAAGACTCATCAATTCATATAGCCTTAGTCTGAAGGTGAAGTATGATGGCCTTGAGATTTCACCATAAATGCTGCAAACAGCCCTATTTTTATCAGGTGCACATTTACTTCAGTTTGTGGAGAAGGAAAGAGATTATTATTTATATCTATGTAAATCGATGTTGTATGTACAGTACAACTAGCTAGTTACAAAAAATGTTACCAAAAAAGAAGAGATAGAAAAGTCTTGAAATATGGTGCTGAAATATAATACTCGTAGAGCCAGGCATAAGATAGGATAAGATAGGCCAATATAAATAATTATAGTAAAATGACAATAAAATGGAAACAATAACCTCGAAACAGCACACAAATTGTTTCTAAAATCAAGCAGAAGTGATGTAAAGCTTGGAGGCAATGAAGTAGAAGAGAGATTAATCTGATCATGCAGCAGTCCTTATGATCCCTTTATGTTGATAGGATCATTCCCCTTAAGAGGAATGAAACTTATGAAGGAATATATATACCAAATTGTGCTAAGATTAAAATGGCTATCAAAGCACGTTTTGCTAAAAATAGCTGTGCCGTGAAGGCTGCCCATGAGACACTGCTTGTCATCACTGCATCACTACTTGCTTTTGAAGGCAAGGTGCTTATTTTAAATAACATAATTCTGGTGGAACCTTTTGATTTGCCCCATGTATTGGCTCACCACTTGAGTAGTCTTCTCTCTTCTATGCTTAGTGAATCAACACAGGGCACCTAGGCCTTCTATTTGCTTCAACTAAAAATAATACTAATGAAATATTAACCTGGTTCCATTCATGACCAGTCTGTTTGACAAACTGAAATGAGTATGTGCTATTTGATTTTTGTATCACAATTCATATATGGACCTGGATGTTTCAAGCAAATTTAATTTAAGATGCCTTTAATTTAACATTTTGAAGGAAACCAAATGAATCCAGAATTTCTGATATAGCTCGTGAACAAGGGATTTTGTATAGTGTGTGTAAATACTGAACTAAGTTTAGAAAACTCAATCAGCTTTCATGCTTTGAATCATCTAGAACTCAAATAACATTTTTATAAGAATAGCAAAACGATCTAATGAAAGGGAAAATAGATTTAACGAAATTAGTTAAGCAAATATATTTCTTTAATGCTAATGTATTGCTGTTAATGTTCACATCAAGCTTTTAGCTCGTTACAATTGTGTCTTCCTTTGGACACAAGTAATGAAATTGCCTCAGCATAATTTAATTATTTTGAGTGTAATAGACTTAATGCTTTATATAGCAGTGCTAAACATAACAACTGTATGGAGTCCTGTACGTGCAAAGAGTAATTTGTCATTGTATAAACCATGGTACACAATATCTTAATTTAGACAAAACTATAAACAACTTCAAGCAAGATTTCAAAGGTGTCAGCACATAGCATGACACAAAATTATTTGTGCAAGAGAACTTTCCAGACACTAAAAATGTATTTACAAAGCATGGATGCATTTTCTTCTTTTTCCTTTTGCAAGAGTCCACAATATAGCACAGCATGTACTGCACTCTACACACTCTAAATGCTCAGATGCAGCTCCAGAAATATTTTAATTAAAATAAGCTAAGAGTGTCTTGAAAATAAAAATCCTCAATCAAATTCTTACTCTCTTCCCATCTGTGAAAATTTCTCAGTAGTAATGCTTTCTGTGATAGAGATGGAGGAAGGAAGACAGCTCATAGATCCTTTTTATTGTAATGCTGAAGGCTATGTCTGTAGCTGGTATGCAGTATATAAAAAGACAAAGTGCTACTAGATCTGTTTATCTTTATCTTGTTTAAAACCCAATGTAACTTCTAAGTATATTGATAAATGTCCTGTGGAAAAGCAGGCAGTCTTTTATTTAAAATATAGAAATATCTTATATGTAGAAATAGATTTTTTTAAAGCTTTTTAACCTTTACAAGCAATACTTTTATTGATATAATATGGTTATTTTGGAATATATCTACTGTTGTTAAGATACACAGATATCTTTTGAATCTGGATTTCTTTTCCTAAAAGATTTTCTTAAATTTCCTTAGTCCCATCTTGTCTCCTACTATAAAAGATCAGCTCCAGTAGATCCATGTCAAAAAACAATAATGAATTTTTTTTTCCCTGTGCTAGAAGATGTATTTTGTATTCCAGTGCACTCTCTGCAGTATTTGTTGCTGGGCTTTTAGTGTTGGGTAGTTTTAGATTTTGGTTGGTTGATAGGTTAGTTTTGGATTGTGTTTGGTTTTGTTTTGTTTTTTAAATAAAGCAAGCTAATTTGTCTTATACAATAGAAAATACCAGAGTTGTGAACAGACCTGAACTTTTCAGGATTTTATGTCATGATGTAATTGTATATTTTTGTGTGTGTGTGTATATGAATTATTCTGCATAAAATATTTTGTGAAACTCATTTGTATGGTTTTCCTGGTTATGCAACTTGCTAAACTTGCATTTGAAAAATACAATTGACCCATACTGCCTCATATTTTAGGGAAAAATTCTGGAGCTTCACAAGAGAAGAAACCTGTGTAGACCTTTTGAGGTGACTAGGCAGTGTGACCAAGTTCAACTACATCTCACCTCTAAACAAGACACCAGTTATTTTCTATTTACTGCATTTATAGCAACTCCACACTAAAGCTAACATACTGGGAAAACATTGAGCTTAAAGATTGTTCCAAACGGAGCAGCAGGCAGTGGGAAGACATTAAATGAAGGCATGAACCAGAATATAGTCCTAAAATCAACATGAGGATGTTATGATATGTCATGCATAAGAGTGTTGGGTCTCTTGAGGACTAAAATAAAAGAAGCAAGGCTTCCATGATGCTGAGGAATTACCTCTTCTTCAAAGGGAAAAGTTTGCCTGTCTCACTTTAGTATCCATCATAATACCTCTGTATTTCATCTAAAGAGACTGTAATGCCAAACAAATGTTGCTAATTGTTGTAAGACTTCAGTTCTCTGAACTGCTTTACTTATCAAAGTAGAAAGGAAAAAGAAAAAAAAAAAGAATGTGAGTATAAATCATCTTTCCTTTATTCAGCTTGGTACATTCGCTCGTTTTATTCTTTTTATCAGATCAAGGGAAACCAAGGGGGGAAAAAAAAAAAGAGGAAGAATAGTGAGGTAAAGTGTTTCACAGAATTCTTCAGACTTCTTTATTTTCAGAATTTCCTTCTCTTTTTTCACATAGAGTCCACATAGAAACACACTGACAGTGCTGACAAGTCCACTCAGGTTTACTTCCCTTTTCCCTTTAACAAAATAAAAAGGATAAAAACAATAACAAAGATGTTCCAATCCACTAGTTTCACAAGAAATGCAACAAATATCTGTGGATGGAGTATACAAAATAAAACCTGAGCACTTGTAGATCATAGTCATAGTCTTTTCCTAACTTACAAAATTTTTCTCTTACAGCTTAAACCAATCGAGGACTTTTTTTTTTTTGGTGTAGTAAGACAAAACAACTATTTAGAAAGATTGGGAAAGATGAAAGATTGAGATCTAAACCTGCTATTGAACCCTCTCGGGATCTGCACACATTCAAATATAGATATGAAAATGCTGATATGTCTACTGACCTTAGCCTAAGCACTCACACCAAGGAAGCTGGTGAGAAAAAAGAAAACTGATGGCTAAAGCCTATATGACCTTTATTATAGTTTTGAGAATCTAAAATGTTAACCTTTTTGCATTGCAGGAAACCCTTCTAAAGCTCAGAATGAGAAGCAGCACCTCTGCTCAGGAATACAGGTAATATGCACATTTACTTTTGGGGAAAAAGAGAAAAATAATACAAGAACCCCAGCATCGATATTTGGATTTAAACTTTCGTAAACAGAGATGGATTCAGGAGACTCTCAGGAGTTTCTCTAGCAGATGCAATGTCTCAGTGCACCATTTAAGTTGTCTGTCATACCAGGGAATGTGTACAACATACCGCATTTTTTTAACCACTACTCAAGAGCATTCTGTCTTTGGATAAGAAACAATACAATGAAGAAGCTGAATTATCTTTCTCCTTGTCTGTGTGGATTGGGTGTAGTTAATCTTGCAGGGCTGGAAGTGAGAAGACTGGACAGCTGTAACCATCCCATTAACGCTAAGGAACCTAGGCCCTAAAGCAGAATAGCTAGCATATAAAGGAACTTGATTTGATTATAGTACTTAGGAACAGAAAGGGCTGATTATAGATTAGAAAATCCAGTCCTATGCTAATGTACAATATAATCACCAGACAGAAGTTGTAGCAGACAAAAAAAAATTGAGATACTCTCTATATATTTAATTCAGGAAGAATATCTCCTGTAAAATGAATTGAAATGCAGAAAGGAAAATGAACAATTATTGTTTTGACAATTTGTATCTTCATCTTTATTTTAAGCATTATTCAGTCATTTACCCAACACAGGTGTGTATGAAAATCACCAGTGGGACTTCTTTCTGCAATTTTCACTGCATAAACATTGTCAAATATGATATTCTGGCCTTTATTTTGTGCTTCTGTGTTGCCCCTGTGACTGAAACAGTGGGAGAGATGACCAGTTCCCAACATCCTGCTGTAATCATCACTTCTCCAGAGAAACCAACTCCCTGTAAATTTGAAGATTTCACCCCACTCAGGTGCTTTCCCACAAAATCCTTCAAATGGGAGGCTTAAAGTAAGCCCTTAAAGGGATCAGATTGTGCTCCCAAGGAGTAGTTTCTTTCATGTTTTCCTATTTCTCTGAGAAATGGATCGACAAAACATCTGCTGGAGGGTATGAGATAGTTAGAAAAAGAGGTTTTGCTAGGCCTAAAGAAGAACGAAGGAAAATATGAGTCCTGGAAAATAGATAAACAGTATTAACATGGTGCTGGAATGACTTTTGTAAATTACTAAAGAGACTTCTGTCATATCTAACATTATTAAGTACAAAAAAATAGAATAAAATTTAGCTTACTGTAAAGCAAGAAAGTAAAAAAACTAGTATTTATGGTAGTCTGGGAAAACTTAAATCTTCCTTCTTATACAAGAGGTCAGAATAAACATAGACTTCTATGAACTAGGGGTGTGATCATGTGATTGAAGGCAGTGTTGTAATAGGTATATACAAATGCAGCATAATACTATTAATATCTTTTTCTGTTCTATAAAGCTTGTCTTCTAGACTAAATGATGTGTAGTATTTTACCCTAATCAGTCCTATTTTTATACATTTCAGTTGTATAACTCATAAAACTTGGTATAGCCCTCAAACTGTCAGTTATAAGGCACTAAAGAGCAACTTTGCCACTCTGATGTGTTTTTATGCATATTTTCATCTTCTGGGAAAAAATGCTGAGATGTCTAATAGAATAGGTAAGCAAGATTATTTCCCATACCTACATCATCATATATGTTTAAATGATATCTGGAAAATACAACGCCAAAATAATGTTATTTTGGATGTAAAAGCAGCTATTTTAATGTAGCTCTCATAGATCACGAAAGTGACACCTCTGCTCTGAATCAAGTTCTGGGTTCCACAATTACATACTGCTACTGAGGTTTGATTTCTCACCCTTAGAAGTTCCAGGAAAAATACATGAGAAAGAGAATATATCAAGACATTTTAAAAACTTGTGTAACAGTAGTTGCTGATGTCTGAGACTGTTTCCAGTAACAGCTGCCTTGAGGAAATGGCACAATCGGCAGCTATGCAGTCCAAAAATTAGAAATTAGTTTAGTATAGAAATCAGCAATTTTGAGGAAAGGAGCAATTTATACATCCATCATCTGGTAAATAGCTGCTCTGTATGGTACAGAATGATATTGTTGGTAACGTCTTGAAAGAAACTGGAAAGAAGTGGCTTAAAAACAAGTTTTCTGGTGATTGAGAAAGGTTCTGTGTTGCTAATAATATGAAAAAGCTAAAATATAAGGCTCCTGGGAAAAGGGTGAACCACAAAAGAGGCAATGCTAGGAATATAACTAAACAGAACTAGGTATCATTTTCAAAATTCTTAGTGTGCAGATAAGCTATAAACACATTTCTCAGTAAAAACATCAGCTGAGATCATGAATGCATTGTAAATTACATGAGAAATAGAAATAAATATTTGCTAGAAATATTAATGTTAATCTTCCAGGTCTTAAAATGAGCCATTTTCTGTGAGAGTGAGAAACAAGGAACTGGGATCTACAGTGTTAAAGCCACTCTGAATAATGATTTAATTAATGTAGAACTCCGTCTAGTAGAAGATGAAAGGAGGCTGTGAAGAAAGTAATGTTTCTTAAGCCCTAATAATGGGATTAAAGCAGCAACATCATGCAATTTGAATAAACTTTCCAACAAGAAGTTGAATAGATTTAGATTTCACTGCAATAAAGGAATCATTCTTTTCTAAATGTTTTTTATTTTGGTGAAGTATTCAATCTAACATGATGTGGATCAACTTAAAAGCAGTTGTGTTTGATTATTTTCTTCTCTTTGTTTATTATGTTCCTACTGTTATTTTAAATAAAATATCTCTTCAATGATGAGAAGAACAGATTCAAAAGCTGTAATTAATAAACTCTAGACATAGGTGACTCTAAATGTATACAATATAAAAGAAGTCTTGAGCCAAATCTGAGCATGATAAGCAAATTATTCTAAGAACCATTAGTTATGTATCAACAGCAATGCCAGACTGCAAGGAACAAATTGTGAATTGAAAATGTGACCTTTTATTTTCCCTAATTGCAGACACAAAAAATTTACAGACCTTGACCTGCTGTTTAATTATGAGATCCTATATCTATGTTAGACAACCTTTGAGGCACCAGACGAGGTCCACAGTTCCCTTTTGCAAATCCTGTGGCCACATTGGGTTTGGGTTTCTTTCCCTGCCACACTGTATAGGGAGATATATGTCACTATGGCCTATCAAATGGGCCTGCAAGGCTCCTTTGGCCTTTACAGAATCACGGAATGGTATGGGTTGGAAAGGATCTCTAGAGATCACCCAGCCCAGCTGTCTGCTAAAGCAGGTCCACTTACATCAGGTCACACAAGAACATGTCCAGATGGGTTTTGAAACCTCCAGAGAAGGAAGCTTGACACCCTACCTGGGCAGACTGTGCCAGGGCCCCCTAACCTCCCAGGAAATAAGGTTTTCCTTGTGTTCAAGTGGAATTTCATGTGTTCCAGCTTGTTCCTGTTACCTCTTGTCCTGTCACTGAGTGCTATAGAAAGACCGGCCTTATCCTTTTAACATCTGTCCTTTAGGTATGTATAAGCACTGATTAGGTCTTCCTTCAGTCTTCTCCAGGCTAAACATCCCCAGGTCTCTCAGCCTTTGCTCATAAGAGAGATGTTTCAGTCCCCTGATCATATTTGTAGTTCTCTGCTGGACAGTTCTCTGCCATTGCACAGTGTGAATTTGTCTGGATATATTTCAGCTCAAAGCAGCCTAGTAATACTTCAAGGCTTACTCTCCTGATCTGCTCAGCCATCTAATTTCGATAGAGGTTGCAGTGTTAAATATGCAGACAGATCACCTCAGAAGGAAAATTTCTGCCATTGCTTGACATTTATACCACAGAGATGTTAAAATACTTGATAGTCAAGGCTTTACTATATTTGTTAATCAGATAAAATGATGGAAACTGAACCATGACTGAAAAATCAAGTTTTCATTCTGATCCTAGGTTCTTACTGATACAGCCAAATGGGGAAATACAGAACTGAAACTACACTTGTTGTTTCTGAAGCTACCAAAATCTTCAATGCAATTTCTCCTCACACTATATCTTTCTGAGTGCCTGTGGCTTTTTAAATCCATAGACTCACATACCCACACAGAGCAACTAGATGAATAATTTTCCTTCATGACTTCCCCCACATTTTAAAAAAAACCCCAACTTTAAAAATTGAATAACCAGACTGGTAGCAGTCATGTGTATAAAAATGAGAGACAATCAAGGAAATAAGACTTCTCAAAATGTCACCAATGCCATAAGTTCCACAAAGGGCTTTGAATGAGGTCATAGTTGCATATAGATACAGTGTATATTCTGCTGATGAAACTGTCAGTTCCCTATCCAAGGGAGGCTCCCTCCTAAGAACACTTTAATACAACAGCAATTCCGTTGAAATAACAGGCATAAATGATTGTAAAGTTTAGCTCAGCTTATTAAAATGTCAGAGAACAGGGCAACACCCACTGCTTTCTTCAAACGTCTCAGACCAAAAGTGTTAATTTAGTGCTGGCTAATATCAAGAAAATACATATGATACTTCTACAAACTATGCTCTATTTCAAACTGTAAACCAGAAAGAAGTTCAAAGAAAAGTAGAGAAAACACCACTGGGGGAAGCTGTAACCAATGATGAAATAATCTTTCTTAGGATTGTAGCTGAATACATCAGTCTTTGAATACAATGCTACTTATCAAACATAATACACGTTTCTTCTTTTCAGTAGTAGAAAGCAGCAAAAGTAGAAAGTAGAAAAGTAGAAGTCAGTCTAGGAGGTGATAAGGCATCTGTAACATTAACTACTTAGCTGTGGGAATATTTTTCATGTGTATTTAAAGAACCAACTAGGATACACAAGCACATATTTTATTTTCCATATTCTCTAAAACTGACAGTTTGCAGTTTAATTTTAATAATTAGGAAATGAAGTTGAGCTTTCCTGTGAACAAGTGAGCATACTATGTGTTACCTCTTTGTGTAACACTGAGTTTAAAAACTTATTTAAATATGAATAAAAAGCTATTTTCAGCCACTCTATTTTTCTTTCTTTTCTTATGAAAGTGTAACTTTCTCCTGTGTTGAAAAATATTAACATGATACGGGGAAAAAATTCTTTTCAGTTATATTTTATGTGGTATATGGAATAAGGAGAGCATGTACATTTGAGAGGTTTTTGGAGTGGGTTGTAAAAAGGATCTGTGAAATTTCTGTTAACTATGTGAAACAAACAGGAAAAAGAGAAGACTAAATATGAAATTGTGTATGTACATTGCCTGGATGAGTACTTTAGTTACGTAGAGTGAAGTCTGTTGCCAACATTGTGACATCATCCTTTCTTTCCAAATAGAAAAAATATTTGACCGTGCATTAGTGGGTGATGTGTCGACTTGATAGCAACTGAGTGAAAAGCACTGTCACATGTCTTGTGATGCCTCTGTTCTTACCGGAGGAGGTTATAAAGAATAGATACTTCATCCACACACCACAAACTATCTACATTGCAGCAGATGTTTTCTCATAGCAGAAATTTTGGAAACAGAAGACAGTCTTTTTAACCACAAGATATTAATCAATCTGCAGCAGCATAGAAACCAAGGTTTTAATATGATGTACATTGAGAAATTACAAATAAAGAACAAAGATATCAGTCTATCATGATAACTATAATTCTTAAGAATTTTTACAGGAAGACTTGTTTGCTCTATGAACAAATTAAACTTTACAGTTTATTTATTAATGGTACTGATTAAATTATTCTATCTGAGTAAAAGGGGTTTGAACCGTTAATCATCCTTTTTTGCAGGTAGTTCTAGTTTATATTTAGTCTCATATTTTAAATTATGTCTCAGGGATTTTTATGGAAGTAAAATGCTCTTGCATTTACATTTAAAAACTAAACACTTTAGAATTTTCAAGATATAAAACCAAAGCTAATTTCTGTTTCTTGAATCCTTCCATCACTTCTTGCCATACCTAGATTCATTCTATAGATTCGTATTCTTTTCTTCTTGTAGCACTGAAGTTTCACCATTCCAGGACTGGAGAGAAAGAACCAGCTTCTGTTCTGACCATCTAGTATCTGTGGATTAGAAAATAATAATTAAAAATTCTGAGTTGCTAGGTTTCTTTGCTCTTTTAAATAAGATTTGTTACATCAAAGATGCTAATTCTGCAGATGGATGTAAACTTGCAGGGAGATCTTTAATCAGGCCAACTGCATCTGTTCTGCAATATGACACAGCTAAGGCAGCAGTGACATCAGTGCATTATGTTGTGCTGGAGAAGTGGTGGATTGTCCAGGGCTTTGCTGTGACTTGTTGCTTTCCTGGTGTACCTAGAATTGCCTCCGGTACAGTGCTGTGCTGAGTGTTGCACCTAACTCCAGTATTTTTCCTCTTCCTTTGTACATGTGTTATGTTCAATGCTTCCCTTTCTTCCCCTTTGCTGATACTCTCATCCTGCTGCCCTTCTCCAACACACGGTACTTTTTCTTAGTAGTACTAGTAGTTACTCAATATTAGCATTTTTTAATTTCATCCTACAGTCTGTATTTTAACTGTAGCATAGATGGGTGATGTAGCTACTCAAGGGAGAAGCTGCACACTCAGTAGCTAGACAAGTTTGGCATACCTTGCCTTCATGAAAGATTTGTAAACCTGACCCACTTGTGGGTTGTCATTTTACCTCCTACGGACATCTAAAGTCCAACACATATCTGAAGATCCTACAGACATTGGTTGAAGGTTAGAAAAGACAGATCAGCGTGTTGTTTGAAGTAAATGGATAGAACTCAAGTGTTAACAAATTTTTTTTGGCCCTCAGAGATGCACACAAATAAAAGCCATCCACATTACCAGAATTATGGGAAAAAAGCTCTGTTCTGGATCTACAGTTTGATCTCAACACAAGTTTTGTGATTTTGGCTTGTGGAATATAGGATGGTTTGACATAATAAAAAGTATGTTTACCCCCCTTTTTCTAGGTCTTGTTAAGAAAATCTGAATTTTCCTGCATTTAATGATTACAAATGACATAATAAACATGTATATATTTAACCAATTCCGAATTAGAATTAAAAACATGAAGTTAATACTTGTATCTTATCTTGTTCTTACATACTGCAGGGCAGAAACCAAGCAAGTAAATAAAACTGGATGTAACAGACCTCTGCCTTCAGCTAAAGTTGGGATTATTAATGCATGCAGACAGGTCAAATACTGTTGTGGTTTCACATCAATTTCTTCTGTTTTACTTCCATATTTTTGAGAGCTTCCCTTAGGTAAGGAACACATCTGTTTATGTCTGAAAACAATAGATATGCTCAAGCTGGAATGTGGAGGAGGCTTCTCTTCACAAAACAAGCACAGCACTCTCCTGGCAGGCTTGCTGGAGGGCACAACATAACTAGGAATATGAACTGCTCCAATTACCATCTTTATACAAACACAAGATTTTTCTCCAGACATGCCCTTAATGATACCAGGACACTGTATCTGAAGCTAACACTGGAATATTCCCATTTACTTCCTGACACTGGGATAACATATCCACCAAGCTCACAAAATCAGGTTACGTTCCAGCACAGTATTATTCAGATTATTACAGTGCAAAAATCAGTAATAATAAAGAGTCCAATATGCCACATCAGCAATAAAGTTATGCATGAACAGAGCTAAATGCTGGCCACCCTACAGTCAGAGAGTTTTTTTCCTCATTTTTAATGAAATTAATATTTAACTTTAAATGTCTACAATTATTCATGCAATTAAATGTATTAATTAAATGTAGTCTCAGGCTGCCCGGAGGGTTGTGGAGTCTTCTTCCTTGGAGGTCTTCGAGAACCACTGGGACATGTTCCTATGCAACCTGATCTAGGTTGACCTGCTTCTGCAGGGGGATTGGACTAGATGATCTCTAAAGGTCCCTTCCAACTCTACCATTCTATGATTTAAATTAAATCTGGTCTGCATTAACATGTTAAAAAACCCTCTTTTGGCTAGGATCTAAAGAATCATTCATTAAAAGGTTATGTATACACTACTAGCATGAGATCAGTGTTAGAGACAGTGCCTTGGCAACTGAACTTTCTTCAAGTTGTGGTGAGAAGGGAAAACCACATTTTTAGTGTAGTCATTAATTTAACATCTTTCATAATTAATAAAGAATCATGAGTCACTCTTATAATAGCATTAAAGAGACTTCAGTACATGGTATTTGACAAAAGAGAATTTAGGATCTACTGTGATATTGTTGAACTGCATTTCTTAACTCAGGCAAGTGTTTTTAAGTAACTTTGGTGATGGGTTCATGATTTAGTTAAAATCAGTCTCAGAAGTAAGGGATGCTGTAATCTGACAGTCAAAATGAAACATCACCAAGTAGTACAAGTAACTAGCAACATAGTTTTGAGATACAAGCAAACCACAGGTTTCTGGCAAGTGTTTTGTCAAGAAAACTTGAAGTAGTTACAGCACAGAATGATTAGATTTTCTCCTATTTAAACCAATGAAGACTTAGTGGTTTAGCAGGCAATATCAGTTAGAAAATTACTACTTTTATATTCATTCATGTTTATATGTATATTTACATATATTTAAAGCATTTCTTTATGATTTCAAACACCACAGTTATTAAGAAACTAACAATGATGGAAATCATTCTGTCCAGTTCATATGCTTATTTCAGATGTAGCTTCAACAACAACAACAAGTGGGTTGTAGCTCCTACTTCCAGGACTGATTTTGATTGGGTTCAGTGCCAGTCAAATATAAATGCATACATAATCTTAGCCATGGCATTTTAGTTGCATCCCTTAGCAGGATACTCTTTCACCTGATTTTCTTTTTAGCTCATGACACCTCATTTCTCTCAGCACAGATGAATCGTTTCAACCACCAAAATGACATCTTCCTTAGACTACTACTCAGCTGTGTGGTTAGGACACACATATGGAAACTCAGGTTAAATTCTGTCCAGTTAGAATCATCCAGTATAACCCACTTCCTACAGCAGTGTCAACCTCCATCAGACTTAACTGCACACATGAGAATAACAAACTTCTCAGATTTTCCTGCAAAACTTTGATGAAACAGCTTTCCACCCACAGGAATGTTGGAGAGATTGATGACTCTTTCTCTCCAGGACAGCCACCATGAACAAATGTTCTGAAATGCTGAAAATGGTGGGGGAAAAAACCCCAAAAACCCAAAAATGAAAATTCAAAAACATTCTGAAACTTTTAGTCTATGACTGTTACATTCACATTCTGGCAGTCCCTGAAATGCTTGAATTTCCCAGATCTTTTTTGGGACATCATTCAGGCAATTTCTGTTTTACTTTACTATGGAAATCTCTATGTAATAGTGACTGATAAAAAGGCTAGTCCTGCTTGTATCAAGTAAGACTAACTAGATCCTATGTCATATTTTCACACTTTTCTAATTTATTTGAGCAATATTTCCTAACATTGCTTTGAAAGAAAGGAAAAACAGATGAATATGTTTACTTCCTCCTTTTCCAGACAAATTAAAATCCTTCCCTAAGACTTGTTCATCAGTCAGGTTCACAGCATCACAGAATAGTAGGGGTTAAAAAAGACCTCTGGAGATCATCTGGTCTAATCCCCTCCTAAAGCAGTTCAAACAGGAACATGTCCATGTGGGTTTTGAAAACCTCCAGACAAGGAGACTCCACATCCTCTCTGGGCAACCTGTGTCAGGGCTCCCTCACTCTCACAGGAAAGTTCTTCCACATGTTCAAGTGGAACTTCCTGTGTTCCAGCTTATGCCTTGTCCTGTCACTGGGTGCTACAGAAAAAATACTTCCCTCATACTCTCAACACCTACCCTTTAAGTATTTACAAGCATTGATAAAATTCCCCCTCATTCTTTTCTCCAGGCTAAATAGTCCAAAATCTCTCAGCCTTTCCTCATAGGCAAATGTTTCAACTGACTGTATCTTTGTAGCCCTCCACTGGACTGTCTCCAGCACTTCTCTGTCTCTCTTGAACTGGGAAGCCTAAAATGACACAGTACTGCAGGTGTGGTCTTACCTACGTGAAGTAGAGAGAGAGGGTAGCCTCCATTGACCTGCTGGACATGCTTTTTTTGATGGCCTTCAGGATACCATATTGGCCTTCTTGGCCACAAAGGTACATTGCTGGCTCATGTTTAGTTTGCTGTCCACCAGAACTCCCAGATCCCTCTCCACAGAGCTGCTCTCCAGTAGGTAAAATTCTAGGCTGTACTGGTGCAAGGGGTTGTTCTTTCAAGAACTCTGCACTTTCTTTTTTGAACCTCATGAGATTCCTCTCTGCCCAACTCTCAAACCAGTTGAGATCCTGCTGAATGGCAGCACAGCCTTCTAGGGAATCAGCCAGTCCTCCCAGTTTGGTGTCATCAGCCAACTTGCTGAGGGTACACTCTGTCCCCTCATCCAGGTTGTAGATGAAGATGTTGAACAAGACTGGCCCCAGAACCAATCTATGTGGAACTCCACTGGCCACAGGCCTCCAACTCGACTCAGTGCCATTGATCACCACCCTCTGGGCTCTGTCATTCTACCAGCTCTCGATCCACCTCACCATCTACTCATCCAACCCACATTCCCTGAGCTTACGAGGATATAGTGAGAGATGGTGTCAAAAGCTTTGCTGAAGACAAGTTAGATGACAGCCGCTGCTCTCCCCTCATCTAGCCAGCCAGTTATGCCTTCATAGAAGGCTTTCAGGTTGTCAAGCAGGATTTCTCCTTGGTTGAGTCCCTCTGATAACCATATATTAATAGTGAATAGGTTAATAGTACGTTTAAAAATGTAATAAAATAGTACATATAATAAATGGCACATTTTATTTAATAAAAACTGAAGAATTTTATAAAGTGCAGGAAAAAGTTTAAAGGTGAATGTAAAAGAAGGCATAACTTCCATCTTCTTTTTCTTTCTGCTCTTCTAAAAGTCCTTCTTCCTGAAAATGTTGTCTTTGTCTCACATTCCAACTCTATTACACAAGCAGTCTTACTAAACTTTTTTTTTCCTCTAGTAAGCTTTTCCTCCCCTCGTAGCAGAAAGATGAAAGGCAGGTAATTTGTCTGCAGAGTCTCCAGACTGATGAGAAGCAGGAGATTCTGTGCACAGAGGAAATTCTGTGCACACACAGCTAAAGGATACATCACGGGAATGTGACACAAGTACTATTCAGAACAAGTCATTGAACAGATCATATATTTAACGTATTTCTACAAGAAAGTAACAGTCTGTAGTTTACAGTAAAGGAGCATGTTTCTGCTGAAGGTGAAAAAAAGAAAAAAATGTTTTATTTTGCTTGGGCGTAAGTAAGAACCCAAAAATAACAACTGTGTCTTTACAATCGTCCAGAATAGAAGTAATCAATCCTCGTCCTTAAGAGAAAGCTTTATGAGTGTATTTTGTTTTAATTAGCTGGTTTTTCAATATATTTGTCTTAAATTAGGAAGAAAATTTGAAACATTTGTCCTCAGAGATAAACATTTACTTTTTGAAAGCTGAACACATCTACATACCGTGTTATTGAGACTTTTACAAAGTTTGAGGTGCAAATGGCAGTAGACACATCTGTGCTTTTGTCTTTTGATAGAATTTCAGCCCAAAGTGTGGAAATAACTGAAGGCAGATTACTCCTGCAGGTGAAGTAAATAAGTCCTGACATGAGCAACAGAAACAGACAAATCGAATTACTTTCAATAATATATCCTTTTATCTAAAATAAGTAGTCCACCTGCTTTTTGTTTCTGTTGTGAGGCTGACTCTTCACTTGAAGAGGAGTTTTCTTCCCTGAAGGGGAAATATAAAGAATGAGAACTGATAACAAAAGACAACAAGCTTTACAAACGTATTCAAGGGACACAAGTGCACAGTGCCTCAGGGAGAAAATGAAAAAAAAAAGAATAAATTACTTTCAAATATTTCTAAATTGTCATCAGTAACAATCTTTCAGTAAGAGGTGAGATTGTTTTAACTTAATCTTCCCCCCTGAACAAGCTCTCAAATCCCTCTGACTTAAGAAAAATCTTTCCAGTTCCCTTGTTTTCTTTCACATCTCAGAAGTGAAGCTGAGGTATAAATCAACAGGCAGGTAAAGAGAAAATTAGCAGAAACTAAAGTGTGCCGTTTTACTATGGAAACCATTCTGAGGCTTTTAGTGAAGATCCCAGAGAAGCCCAGGATGTTCTCACTGACAGCTTAGTGCAAACTCTGGCCAGGCCCAGCTGTTGATCACATTTTTTTTTCCCTTGTGCTCCTTTACTCCAGGGGCAACCAGTCAATGCAGGTAATTCTGTTCTCATTGAAATAACTCAGATTAAAGCATGGACTATATAACTGTGCTTATTCTGTTTCACACGATTGAAGGAAATGTCATTCCTCCTTTTTTATTTTTAATTTATTTTTTAATCTGTCATTTCTTCTGATTTAGTGTGCCAGGTAACATGACTCCATGGTAGAATCAACAGGTGACTTTTCAGACATCACATCCACCTCTTCCTGCAGCTTTTCTTCCAGCCACGTCTTCTTCCCCAATCTTTCTTCTTACATCCTAACATTCCACTGCTGTCAGTGTGCCCTAAATTTTTTCAAAGACTCAGTGGAATATTGTAGTGGTGTTCAAAGGCTACATTTACTATTCAAATCTATTCCTTCTTAGCTATTTCCCCGATCAGTCCTGTGGCAAGTATGTGAAATACAGTTATCTCAGACATCTGGGATAATTCATTACCTTCACAACTTTAAAAAAAAATGTTGGCTAATCATATTTGTCTTCTCTCCTGAGTGAATAATGTTTAAAAATGAAAATAAGACAGATGAACCCTGCTTTGGTTTATTTAATGAGTGATATAAAGCAGCCTTAGTCCCCCACAGTATGAGATCTACTATCATCTTGAATTTAAAAGATGAGTATAAGAACTCACATGTGCAATATAACATAGACAGAATTATATCAGGTTGCTTTCCATTATGTTTGTCACAGGCTAGAGGCTCTCCTACGAAGATCTGCTTTGCCTCTGCTCCTGCGAAGTACTTTGACATGCTGGTGTAATGACAGTGTGTCTAACTAATCTGGCCATTAACTGGACAAAGTGAAACTGCTTGAAGAGGAGTGTTTAACGACCAGCGTTTTAAACATGGAACTCCATGGTTTCTGATGAAGAATCATATTTAAAAGTTTTCATGTTGGTCTGGGAGAAAAGTAGAAAGCAGACAGAAGAACTCTTCTGCGGTTGAGTTTCTCTGTCACCAAAGTGTAGGTCTTAATGTAAGAACATACTATTTGGTAGTGCCTGGGGGCCAACAAAGAGCCCTACACCATTTTTGTCTTGCATCTATATAAATAGAGACATAGGTTTACTGTAAAGTTTATCAAGTAAATAGAAAGATAAGACCCAAGTTAGAGGAAGTGGCAAAATAATTGTATGTTTGGAATGTGTGAAGGCAGCACTTGGATGTTAATTTCCTTATTGTATTAAAAGGATTGAATTAAATAGAAAAAAAAAAAAAGAGTATAAAAGGATCTTGAAGGAAAGAGAGTAAGAATTAAATTGTAAAATGAAGCTAAAGAAAAAAATCAGGATGGTAAAGAGCTAGCTGTCTGAGGACAAAGTAAGTGTAGCCAGTTCTGGGGACATTATCTGAATGGCAAAGCATCTGACTTGATTTTCATGAATACATCTGAAAGTTGGGCACTCCAGTACTCATTTCTCTATGATTTTCCATAAGATTTCAAGTACAGAGAGGGAGGACATCTTATAGATCTCTATGACTACAGAGCTGGAGCTTCTCCTGCACTGCATTGCCTGCTGGTCACGCTGGGCATGGGAGTTGTGATTGCATCTTCTGAGTAGAGGTGGTTCCAGGTAGCAAGAATATTTTAAAAAATGAAGTTAAAAACACAGTAGACATGCATCTTATATCTACAGGCAAACAAATTTAGAAGGTAAAGATATGACAGAGGCTGGATAAAACAATTTACATTATTTCCTGCTGTCCATAAAAGCTGTTCTTTTATTTTCTGTCATTTCTACTCAGAAAGATTCTCTGAACGTAATATTTCAATAAGAAATAAATAATGCACAGAAAACAAGCTAATACTCTGTACAGTTGCCTGAAAATTCATGCGGTGAAATGATCACATACATCATGTTTCTGATTCATTGCTAGTACAAGAAAAAATAATTGCCCCTCAGGGACAATAATAGCTTATCTGTTTTCTATCATCTGTAGAGAGAAAGAATAATAACCTTGAAGTCATAGCAAATGATCTCCACCTGTGACACTGATAAAATATGGTGGTGAAGCTGGCCAGGTGAAACTGTAGAAGTTGCAACTGTAAAGTAAAAGCATCAGTCTGGAAAAGTCTGTATATTCAGATATAGGACTTTGTAGAAGACAAAGAAAAGGACAATGTTCAGTTATGATTTCTGTAGTGGAACATAATGAGTCAAATAACCAGAATGTATATTATAGCTGGGAAAAAAAAAAAAAAAAAAGACAAAAAAAGTGACATCTGTCTCAGTCTGGCATCTATGAGAAACAAGAAGTTCCTTTTCTGAATAAGTTTCTCTTCTTAATAACTTCCTAAACTCCCAGGGTATGCTTTTTATTTTGATCCTTAACTAAGGAAGTAGAAGTCAAAAAAATAAGAAAAAAAATTGCACAATATCAAAAAGGAAAGACTATATCTATGTTAGAGATGAATAAGGTTTTTCTCTAAAAGCAGAAACTTTGTGAAATTTGATTGTCCATATAAGTACTTACTATATTGGAGACATGTAAATGCTGAATATCTATGTTTGGGTTTGTTCATCAAAACTTCCAGAATTTTTCTCACAGTTCATCCAGTCACTGAAACTTTGTTTTGGTACATATTGAGACAATCATGCTTTCCAAGATTACTCAGATGGGCTACCAACATGGTGAGATAGTGCCAATCAGTCACACTAACTGTGCAGGTTCAGCAAAAATATTTACAGTGACTCAGCCACTGTGAAACAATTTTTAGACCTTAAATACTTCGGCAAAATTAACACCTGGGATATTGCTACTAATAGAAATAGTGCTGGAGACTGTAGCATAAATAGACATTTGCTATTTTATCAGGGCTCTACTCTGTGAAGATTTAGTAGGTAACTGTAGCACACAGATGAATTGCCTGCATTTGGGATAACTAATCTCAGTAGTCCATGAAAAGCACTTGATGAAGCTGCACTGAAATAATCTCCAGGGTGGCTGAAGCCCATGATATACATAAAGCTATGCTGAGTAGCTGGTTGTGTAGATCAGAAATCAGTGAAAACATAGCTGACCATGGCCAGCCTTCCTTTCTCAACATTTAAGTCAACACAATTGCACCTATGTCCAGTAGTTTCAAGCACAAAGATTTCTGGGCCTTTACCAATAGAGAATTGTGGGCTTCAGATTTCCTTATGGTTATGGAGCCTTTATTCTGAAGTCTGATACTACAAAAATAAGAGTGGACAAGAACCTTGGATGAAGTCAAGGTCAGAGTCAGTCTTGGTCTGATAGGGCCACTAGTTTATCATATTAAGATTCACTAATTGCTACTGACAACAGCATGAACTGGCATTATGTGGATTACATTGTGCTTTTGACTGAACAACCTCAACATTCAAGTACATAAATGGGAGAAAAATTTCGAAGCTTTTGGCTTACCTCTGGATCTGCCTAGAGATTTATTTATCACCATTCAATGTAATAGGTATGGGAGAAGTTACATAGCTCTCATTTTCTCAAAATCATTGATTTACAGGTTGGTAGGATACATATACGATTTCATAAGACAAAAGAAGAGGAATAGATAAGAACATTGTGTCATTGTGCTTTGATAGTTCTTGCTGGAAGCAAATTTCTATGATTTAATTCAACTTAGAAAGATAAGGGTATGGAATGACCCAACCTTTCACAGGAATGCACTTCCATAACTTTAAACATGCACCAGAGAAGTCAAATGTCAAGAAAAGTGGTGGTGGCAGTGTTCCCAAGTTAAATGCCTACATATTAACTTAAGCCTACTCTTTCTTGTGCCCTGAGATGGCAGCCAAAACTAGTTTTGAATGAGTTAATTTTCTTTTAACCATAGTTAAACATTTCACAAAGAGGTTATTAGAGTTTAGATGATAAAAAAGACAAATCAATCCAATATGTAGCATGGTGCTTATCTTCTGAGGAAAATTTTTTTAGTAGAAATGTGAGTGGAAATACAGAGCATGTAATGTGAGTCTATAAGGCACACTTCATTTTCATCATAGCCATTACACTGTCACTGTGTCATATCTTTTTATATTAGTATCATTTGCTTCTTGTAACTCAGCCATTCTGTAACCTCGGGAGTGTTTGAATGTATGCAAAATTATCACAGAAGCCTGAATAGATTATGTTACTAGACTTTTGCTAATTCAATGCAATCACTTAATAACAGAAAGCAAAACTACAGTCAATACAGTGACAATAAATGTCCAAACATTGCTATAAATATTCACATCTAGAAATGTTCATATGAAAAATGTGCAGAATAAATTTATTCACTTGCTGCACTAAAAGTTTCCCAAGCTCTTCGTGTTTCTCCTTATTCAATGAGTGCAGTTTGTCATGCAGTATTGAACGGACAAAACCAGTGGAGTGTAAAGCTTCTCACAGAGTGGATCTTGTCACTGTTTAATTTCAACTGGTGAGTCAAGGTACCAGAGCCTAGGCCTTCATCTGGTCCAGGTCCTATTTAATGAACTCCCATAAGAATTAAGAATTGATGTGTGTATCTTTATAGTAAATATTTCTATTTATAAAATTGAATTAAATCAATTAAAAATTGACAGTCTGAAATCTGATATTGCTTTTGCAACTTCTGTGTGAAATAATTTCAACTCTAAAACTGATCTCATTAATATTTACAAGTGGTGGATGTCAGGAGGTTGGGACATCCTTTTTTTCTCTTCTAGCTAGCAACAGGACAAGGGGTAATGGGATGAAGCTGGAACACAAAAAGTTCCATTTAAACATGAGAAAAAAATATTTTACTGTGAGAGTGAGGGAGCCTTGACACAGGCTGCCCAGGGAGGGTGTGGAATCTCCTTCCTTGGAGGTCTTCAAGGTCCACTTGGACATGTTCCCATGTGACCTTACCTAGGTGGATCTGCTTCTGCAGGGGGGTTGGACTCAATGATCTCTAAAGGCCTCTTCCAACCCCTACCATTCTATGATTCTATGATGATGATGACTAAATACACACATAATGAACCTATGTATGTACATGTATACACATACATTATACACACACTCAGTAGATAATCTTGTTCCTTTTAACAGTTGGCTGTTTCATATTTTTTCTTGTGGCATCATGTCTGAAGCTTGAGAGAGCTTCCAGTTGTTCAAAATAGCATATGTTCTAACTTTATTTTGATTGGCTATCAAAATCCATATATTTATTCACAGTAAAAGATACTGTAGCTCATTTTCCAGCACAATGTCTAGTACAAAATGTGCCTACAGGGTGTGATTTCTTCTAAACTTTGTAAATGAAATCCAGACCTCCCTGACCTGTGCTGAATTTGGTAGTTCTGCTGCTGACCACTGAGAGTCCATACTTCTACCCTTATTCTCCTGTTCTGCAAGAACCTGGACACTCTTTAACCCAAAATGACATTAGCTGAAGAAAACAATGACTGCTGATTGTTAAAGCTTCCATTTCCACTATGTTAGGACCCTTACCTAACACATTTGTGAATGCCACGAAGTGTTCATCTCCAATTGTCATCTTAAAATTATTGTAATTTTAGAACCTGGAAATAAAAGTAAAAAATCAGAAGCAGAACTCTGTTAATGATTCATTGGTGATTCAGAGTGTGTCATTTATACTCTATTTGTTACCAAGGGAACTTGACACCCACTTCCTACCACATCATCGCTACAACCAAAACAGTGTTAAGCCACAATACTGCTTTGCTGCTGTTTATGACTGCTAAATGCCAACTTCTTGTAAAAATAACTGTGTAAAATAGATATTTTTAATATCATCATTAAGTTCCATGGCTTAAGGCTATCAGCAGCCAGCTAGAAATCACACCAGAAAAAGGATGATATGATCTGTAGTTTCCAATCTGTCTTCTGCAAAACTGTTAAATTGGTTCTGCTAAGTGATTTGAACTATAGTACACCCTGAATCTGGAATTGTGTAAGGGGGTTGATGGGTTTATACTGAAATATTTTCTTGATGTCTGAAACCATTTAAACTAGAAATAAGCTAAAATTTGAGATATTTGATAGTGATTTTGTGGTTTGCAAAAAAAAAAAAATCTAATGGTTTTTTTTTTATTTGTATTTTTAATGTGGTTTACATCCAGATAGATGAAATCAATCTTTTTCAACATTTTTCAATGTACTGCAAACTTCCCTTGTCTTATTCACTGTCATGATTGGCATTCCTGTCACCAGATGTGTCTGCTTTCAAGATAAGGAACTGAGGTGGTGTCCAGTATACTGTAACTGAAATTTCTGGGGCTCAAACAACTGATTTCCAAAGTAAATATCTTGTTGAAAATGTTATGACCTGATATGATAAAGATATTCCAGCCTAGTCCTGTAGCCTGTCTTTTTCTGGCTTCAGAATCAGTTCCGCTGAAATGATTTAAAAATTCTTTAGATAATTCCACACATACTTTAGATTGACCCATGGAATCACTCAGTGATCTCACTTGCCACCTTCAGACAATCTCTATCTATTACTGTAGAACAAAAGAAAAAGTTTAAGAAAAGCAATTTCTTAATAAACAATAAGTTTATTTTACATACCACACTGTTCACCTTATCATAATATTGCAAGATTTCTTGGGTGATTTACCTGTTAGAGATCCTCTTCTCATTGAGGGATGGACTTTGCAAATTGCTAGATAGATCTGCATTGGGAGCATCTCTTTCTGAGCATAGAATGAATTCAAGGAAAGCATAGAAGAAGGAGAAAGCTACACACCCTACTGGGAAGGGCATTTTTTCTAAACTTGGATTTTAGAAATTCTACACTGAAAGACAATTGCAAGTGACATTACCTTTTCTTCAAGCCAATCAGAAAAGTGATTTAAGCCTATGTTTTCTAACAACAACAAAGTAAAACCTACTCTCTTGGCTAATCTATACTGTGGCATAATTTCACTAGAAATTATTATTCTCAAATATTTTTAATTTTTTTGCTGCCAAAACAAAATTTTTTGGTTTTACAGAGAAAAAAATGGTATAAAGAAGTCTTGGCAAACCTGATCCAGTATTAAACATGGTGGCTTTGGTCCAGCAAAGCACTTAAATCCTTAACTCTAAGAAAAGCCTTAGCTCTCATTGTTCCAGATCCTTGAAATTATGTACAGCATTCCTTTAACATCAGACATTTAATAAGATAAGAACTTAATAAGAATATGTTCTGAGGCGAACACCCTACGAGTAACATGGTCTTAGGAATTCATTAAAACATAGGAATTTATTAAAATTATAGTGCTTTGGTTTAATTTATTAAAAACAATTAGAAAGTAAGTGGAAAAATATTTTTTTAACTTTCTGGTTTTAGTTTGTCTCATTCCTCAAGAATCAAAACTTTAAAGTCCCCCAAATTACTATCAAAACCTAGTACCCATAAAAAGAATAATGGAGTATAGTCCCATTTTATTGATGTTTTCTTTTTATACCATATTGTACAACATCTTTTTGAAATAAAGCCAATATATCTAAACATATGAGTATTTAGAAAAGCTAATTGCATTTTAATAAGAAAGTACACATTTTAATAAGCACACATTTGTAACTGTTAAGTATATGAAAATACAAATATGAGGGTTATGTGAAGAACATGGATACTTTGTTCTTTCTTCCCAAAACTATGTGAATAAAATTTGCTTGTAATCATATGTATGTTTATAAGTATATATACACACATAATTATTTAGGAAGAGAATTCAATAAGAGCTTTCAATGCCTATTTTTGTATTCATTGTTTGTCATTTGAGAAAACATGAATCTCCTGTCTTTTTTTGAGTTTAAATCCACTTGAGAAATAAAAAAAAAATAATGATAGGTATACGGATAATAAGATAAGCAAGAATAAATCAATAATAAGCATGGAAAATTTATTTTAATCTTAACTTTTGTTGTTAGACTCTATAGACTGTGAAAAAGAGAAGATTGGGTTATATTCCTCAGGGCACAATATTGTTTTTTTTCTGGGCACAATATTGTTTTTTTTCTGAGGGCAGATAATATTTTTTTACTGACTTTTCAACTGCAATGCATAGTTGGCTAGATAACAGCCAGTGACTGAAGCAGAAGTTCACTTTCAAGGTACTGATGCAGAATATATCACTTCTCACAACTCTTCTTTCCATGGTCTATTGCATTTACTAGCAGACTCCTTTAACTTGTCAGGAAACAGAGGCAAAGAGAGCTTATTTGCTCAGACACAGAGTATATTAAAGAGTCCATAGGAAGAATGGAAAGTCAATGGCTCTCAGTCAGCTTTTGGCTGCCACACTTGGGCCCCTGGGGCCTCTGTTAGGTGGGCTCTGACAGATTGTGTGGCATATCAGAAATGGCCTTAATGTGACAGAAAAGATTGAAGTGGAGCCTTGTGTCTTTAGTGACTTGGAGAGAAATGCAAGGAAGAAATACAGATTTCAAAGACCGATTACATTGTCAAACAAAAAAAAAGTAATCTAATTAAAACTGTGGCCAGCAGGGTCAGTGGTCCAGCTGGAAGCCAAGCTGTTTGCTTCATGTTCAAGTTCCCTTGAAGCTCCTCTCAAACATTAAGCATTTTTTGGATGACATCTGTTTCTTAGTGCAATTTCGAGTTTTAACTTAAAATCAACAATAAAGCTTTTATTAACTTTATTGAGACCAGGATTTTGCTGTAATTCAGGATCTGAGACCATTTCTTACATGAGATAAGGAATCCATTTGATCTCAGGTTACTTGTAAACTTTTCTCACTGATTTCTTCAGAAGAATGGGATCTACAAACAAAGGATAATCCTGGGTCTAGTACCATCAGGAGAATACACCACAATCTTCTGAGTCTTCTCAATAATATTTTCATGCTCAGAATGGAGGTTGAATAACACACCCCTGTTGTGAAACTTTCCTTCAGTTACCGCTAGAAAGAATGCCTTGGGGTCCATTTATCAAGCATCGAGTATTGTAAGCTCGACTTAAAAATACAAAACTAGTCTAAACTAATAACCAGTGCTTCATGTACTGATGACATGTCATGTTTTCCGTTTTGTTGAGTAAGATTCTGAATGGAATGGTGGTCATTTCCTCAGTTCCTCACTTTTGGTTTCTAGATGGAGCCAGATCTAAACTAAGGAAAATCTTCTGAGTTAAGGGCAGTTTATAAACACAATGTTAATAATGAGACATTGATCTCAATGTTGTAAGCTGCTCATGTATTTAAGATATTTTAGAATCACAGAATCATGGAATCATTTCAGCTGGAAGAGACCTTTAAGATCATCAAATCCAGCCTTTGTTGCAGCTCTATCAACCACCAGACCATTTCGCTAAGTGCAATATCCACCCATATCTTAAACACTTCCAGGGACGATGACTCCATCATCTCCCTGAGGAGCCCATTCCAATGCCTGACGGCCCTTTCAGGGAAGAAATTCCTCCTCATATCCAGCCTGAACCTCCCCTGGCACAAGCTGAGGCCATTTCCTCTTGTTCTATTGCTTGTTATGAGGGAGAACAGACCAACCCCTACCTCACTACAACTTCCTTTTGAGTAGTTGTACAGAGCAATAAGGACTACCCTGAGCCTTCTTTTCTCCAGGCTAAAAAGCCCCAGATCCCTCAGCCATTCCTCATGTGAGACGTGCTCCAAATCCTTTACTAGCTTGGTAGCCTGTCCTGGATCCTCTCCAGCACCTCAATGTCCTTCATGTAGAGAGGGGCCAAAACTGGACACAGTATTCGAGGTGTGACCTCACTAAAGGAATGATCACCTTCTTACTCCTGATGGCAACACTATTCTTGATACAGGCCAGGACACTATTGGCCTTCTTGGCCACCTGGGCAAACTGCTGACTCATGTTCAGAGACTGCTGACTCATGATCAGTAGTTCAGTTTGAACTCATGATTGATATTAAGGTACCATCATTATTTGGTTAACACCTTTCTCTACACCTAACTGGTTTTGATAGTAAGGCCGGGTAAAGAATTTAAAACTTTGATATATACCCGATGGCTGCAGTTAGACACAGCAGCCCTTCATCTGGCATTTTTCTTGAATGAAGGGGTTTATTCTTGGTCCCTTGGCATCTTCTTAAATCCTTGTTTGCAAGAACAGTTACTTTTAAATTCTAGTATTTCAGCCTTGCCAATTTAATAAGTAGTTGTACCAGCAGTGGAAAGAGGAGGGCTGGTGTCAGATCTAGTCTCCAGGTGCCTGCTCTGGGAGCTGGATCGGGGATTCAGTCTGCCTGAAATTGGTCTGATGAAAGCAAGGATGAAACAAATCCAGCAAGCTGCATTGAGGCTGAATGAAAGTAGTGGTATGGCTGCAATCATAGCAGATGTGATGTTAACCGAAATGTTGGACAGCCTTAAAACTTTCCTAAATTAGTCTGAGGTCCAACCTGCTACCCTGGCAGACAACACCTCTGCCTTCAACTTTGCACAGAACGCCACTACAGGGGCCCAAACAAAACAGATATCTGTTTGTCTGGGTTGTTGGATGGATAGCGACTCATCTCAGTGTGGAAACGTAACATTGTTGAACGTGGCCATGTTGCTGCTCTGCTGTTACATGTATCAGAAATGTCTACTAATTTTGAAAAGTTTGAGATGATAGCGAATAATATCCTTCTCTTTCCTTGCTGCGTTTTCATCCCAAAAAGAAAAGAAAGCCAAAGCCACAACCAGGTATGTTCAAGGCTTTCCAAGTAAAAGTTGTATCACAGTGTGCCTTGTTATGCAATCGTGGTTGAAATTGATGTTTCTTTTCCTTGGGTTACTAAATCTATCCTTTGAACTCCAAGTGTTGATATGAATTAAAGTCAGAAAAATATCAAAAGTTCAATGCTCAAAGGCATGTGTCCCTTTCCAGGCAGTGCTCAGGTCTTGAACTTTGGAAGAAAAAAATCTTTTTTTCCTAATACTGCTGTGACTAGATACACAGCTGTCAGGAGTTCTATATCCAGCAGCCCAAAAGGCACTTTGAGATGAGTTAGATTTAATTTTGATTGTGAAAGACATAGCTTAGGCAATTGTATTAATTCAATTTAACTTCTATACACATTCTTCTTTTCTCCCATATTAACAAAAAGACTGTCAGCACTATCTCCAACATCATTTCTGTCACAAGATATGGACTTTTATTATATTATATACCCGTGGAATATTTTTTTCTTTGTATTTATTTAGTGTCTTATGCCAGAACTCACTAAAATGATTCAAAAGCATCCACTAAAGCACCACATATTGTAACAAAGAGATACTTATGGGCTGCTTTACTCAATGATAGGTGAGAGAAAAATGAAAAAAAAAAAATCATCAGCTGTAAGACATGTAACGTTTTGATTCAAGCTTCCTGGATGTGATTGAAATAACTACTTTTGCAAAATTTTCCGTGTGTTGATCCATAATAATTTATACCTTTTTTTCTATGTACCACATGTACTTATTCTAGAAGATGGCTGTATTCAGCCATTGTTTTGGTTTAAAATTATCTTTTCCAAGGAAATATATTTTTTTAAATGGGAACCCTATTTTAAGAAGAAGTTAGTTCCTTTTTTCTTTATTTTTTCTGCTTTTTTTATAACAAGATACATTTTCAGGGAACCTTCAGTTAGCACAAGTGATGACTACATAAGTTTAATACCTCATCTGAAAAAAAGACTCCTGCAAGAATGTATATCTTCTCAGCGTTGTAATACTGAAAGAGGGAGTTTTAAGTCATTCTCTGAGTAAAATGGTGTTCACAGAGGGTCACTGTTAAACATTTTTCAGTCACTTATTTTTCCTAATATCATCCTTCTTTACATTAAACTAGTAAAATGTTTATTTGGTGGTGATATATGATCTCAGCATAACATATTTGGACATAAAACCAGCTCCTTCGATTGCTGACAGAATTACCACGAGTGTGGTTTCACCATGTGCAGTTGCTGACTGAATGATTGGATACTCTGATAGTGTGGCCACTAAATCTGATAATTTCTTTTTGACTGAAACTTTTAATTGTGAAAGTGAGAGTTTGTCAATAATGAATTTTTTTGCCAGAAGGATTTATATATTTCCAGAAATATTTATATTTTTATATCATTTTTTAAAATATAGTATTTTTAAGTCTAACGTAAACTTTCTTTTAACTTTTATCAAGAGGTTAAATTATGCCTTAACTTGCATTCTACATTTCAATCATCTTTGCAAACCCCAAAACTTCTAATACAAATACAATATAGAAGTGAAATGTACAAATAAACTTTATTTAGTAAATATCTCGACGAAGTATTTTATTTGAGCTGTGAGAACTAGAGTTTATAGTTTTATCAGTGGCCAATCAAAAGAGTCACTACATTGCTTTTCTTAAACTATTAGGACTGTAATGAATCACAAGGCCAGGAGAACTAGAAAGTTTGTTAAACCCTAGAATTTCTGAAAGGCTTCACAAAAAAGGAATGTCAAATGTTAGCTTTAAGTCATCCCTTGTACAAGAAAACCTACCTAATTAGATATTTCATCTAACTCTGTAGGCAAAATAGATTTTCAAAGTAATAGGTAAGAGCTTTAAAGAAATCTCACTGAAGTGAGCGGAATTTCCTTTTGACTGTTGGTGTTTCAACCACCAGTGTGGCTTGAACACCACTTTACTCAAAGTATGATTTTATCCTCTCCATTGTGAAGTTGCACCCACTGGGGACCTCAGCGGACTTGGAAATCACAGCTTGTTTCAGCTTTTTGATCCTTTGTATGATGTTTTCAAGAACAAGTTGAAGGCATAGAACTGCAATTGTAGCAAAATCTTCTTTGATTCACACTATGATACCTTCTTCCAAATTGACAGATCATTTTCACTGCTATATCCATATTACGAATGTATTCTTCTTAGCAAACTAGCTTCCCCCAAAAAAAGGTGAATGAGCAAATTACACTGCAATGACTGACCTACATCAGGAAATATAAATAAGGTCTTTTCACTTCAAAGATCTAAAGTCTTTTAAAAATGCTACACTGAAGAAATTAGATTTATGTGTATCTCATATTTCTAAAGCTTCCAACACGATTAGTAAATGAGAACGATCTTCCCATTTCATCCAAGTGAAACTCCCTTGGGTAACAGCCCAAGTGTATTGCTGCATTTAGGTTAGGTAGTGGCTGAATGTTTTTTCATGATAACTAGCCAGCAGATATTATAGTGGGATTTAAGAAAGATTAAACTTTTAGGATCCTGCCAAAAGCAGTAATTAGAGTAACTAGGATCTGCTTATATAAACAGCTGTCATTTTATTTTAACTGGGACTTTTGCTTTTTACTCATGTCAAATGGAATAAGCTTCCAAGCCACTTGACTTTCAAGAGGTTCTCTTTAGTAACTGTATCTTTTCTGAAATGTTAGTACAACACACTATTTGCATATTCTGCCCCTACTAAGACAAAACTATGAACTCTTTAGTATAAATTACTAAATTACAAACCAAAGTTTGAACAGAAAAGGTCCTGAAATGGCCATGGAGTAAAGATTTTCAATGTAATGAAGAGATCAGAAACACGAGAAGGAAAAGGAAGAGTCATGACAAAGAAAAAGCGGTAAGTCTAGTCTGTGCCTCAGCTGCCTGTGTCCTCAGTGCTCAGGACACACTGAAGCTCTTACCTTGTAAGTAAGTATAAGTTATCTGGTCAGAGTTTTTTATGAACTTGAGTGACTTGTGGGACAAATGCTCCTTTCTCTAGAATGAAGCGGGGGGTGTGGGCAGATTTGGTGGCAGAAAGCTTGTTCCCTGCTGGGAGAGGCAAGGTCCATCCATGCATAGTGAACTCCAGAGAAGTGCATACTTTTCTCTTCTTGATCTTCTTCCTGCACCACACACACACAAACACAGCATGAATCTGCCCCAAGTCAGATCTGAAAGTCCTTCAACAGGAAATCAAGGTGGGCAGCTGGGGAAACAGTTCCTGTCCCTTTTTCAGAGTATAGGCAAGGCAACAGGGGTCCCAAAATGTCAAGTGTGTGTTCAGTCAACAGGGGCTTCTCAACTACTACAGAGTGAGGTCAGATGTGCCACAAACCTCTTTCTTAGGCTTCTCTGGAGACGTATATTATTCTTTTGTTGATGGTGAGCCCCTTGTGCTTGTTTTTCCACAATCGGGAGCCCTGAATGTTGTCTGTGAGTTCTTGTAGGTTGCAGTGAGCTCTTATCCAAGTGCTACATGACCATGGCTCAAAATTTTATGAAGTTATTGGGTACTAATATGAATTCTAGTATATGACCTGTGACCTGTTACTTTTAGCATGTGTTTCATTTATATTTCTACTTTTCATTGCATTATTTTGGCTGGAAAAGAAGAACTTTGTGTCAGGCTGCTGAAAATCCATTCTTAGCCACTGGAAATCTCAGTACTCATTCTTCATTTTCTTTTAAGTTACGCCTGAAGGACAATGGTTTTAACTCCATCTTCCTATCCTTTAAGTAAATTAAAAACATTGTATTAAAAACAATGCCAGCAATGTTTTCCCTAATAGACAGATAGACACACAGATTTTATTGGCATAATTAAAGGCAGACTTTAAAAGCTAACAATTTCTACAGAGCCTGAGAGTCTGTCTTTGAATTAAGAGGAAGTGGTAGATGAATTTCATGATTTCTTTGTTGAGAATCGGCCCTCAAAACTTAGTGCCAGGATCCTAGATAAGCCTAGAAGAGTCTTAAACCTCCCTCCAATTCTCAGCAGGCACATGATCCAAGTCACTAATCTGACTGAGTTAGTTAAAATTCTGACTGCCCAAAATCACACTCTGAGGAATTAAAAGTGAAAGGCGCACAGGAAAAACTACCAGCAGGAGGACGTAGGAAATTTTAGATTAAAGAGACCACCAACTGCTATTACACAGATTATGTTCTGGCTACTTGCCAGTTAAATGAGCAACATTTTAGACACTCACATAATGTGACTTAGATTTCTGAAGGCAAAACATGCAGTACAGGGAATTTCAGGTAGTATTTTGATTGTCTTTTTATAGAGTTAAATACTCTTTTTTAATACTTGATTATATATAGAATAATTACTGATTGTTAAATCCAGATGCTCAAATAGAGCGATCATGAATATAATTTCTCCTCCCCTAACCTCCATCCAATCTGACACTACCATATGCCCCTGGCAGAGACGGAGACTTGAAAGTTGGGCTCTCAAGAGAGAGGATACATTCAAATTGGATTGTACTTAAAGTTTTGTGTATTCTGGCATTCAGTGACCGCATCCGTCTGTCAATAGTTCTCACAGTTTTGCAATTCTGCATAATAAAAGTTATACAATTATACAGTAAGTTGTACAAGTACCTACAAGTAAATATAAGTCATACAAGAAATTATATAATTTCCAAAACAACTCAAAGAGAAGCAGGAGTGTGGAAAAAAGGCCTGGTTTCTCAGGAAGAGTATAGAAATGCGATCAGAGTATGCAGGGATAAAACAAGGAAGGCTAGAGCCCTCTTGGAACTGAATATGGCAAACAATGTCAAGCATAACAAGAAAGGCTTCTTTAAGTATATCTGCAACAGAAGGAAGATCAGGGAGAATGAGAGCCCACTGCTGAATGAAATGGGTACCCTGGTGATGGAGGATACAGAGAAGACAGAGCTACTGAATTCCTTCTTTACCTTGATCTTTACTGCTAAGGCCAGGCCTCAGAAATCCCAGTCCCCAGAAGAGAGAAAAAAAAAATCTGGAGAAAGGATGATCTTCCCTTGATTGAGGATTGGATCAGGGATCTACTAGGCAAGCTGGACAGTCATAAACCCATGGGTCCCTATAGGATGCATCCATACATGCTGAGGGAGCAGACCAGTTATTGCTGAACTGCTCTCCATCATTTTTGAATGACCGTAGAGTACGAGTGAGCTGCCTGAGTCACTCCAATGTCACTCAGATCTCCAATAAGGGCAAGAACAGGGGCACAGGAAACTACAGGACTGTCAGCCTCACCTCCATCCCTGGAAGGGTGATGGAAACTCATGCTGGATGCCATGTCTAAACACACAAAGGAAAAGAAGGTGATCCAAGGAAGTCAACACAGATTCACCAGGAGTAAACCCTACATGACCAACCTGAAAGCCTTCTGTGATGTTATAACTGTCTGCTTAGATGTGGAGAGAGCAGTGGATGTCATCTGCTTTGACTCAAGCAAAACTTTTGGGACTGCCTCCCATAACATCCTCATCAGAAAGCTCAGGCAGTGTGGCTTGGATGAGTGGACCGTGAGGTGGATCGAGAGGTGGCTGAATGACAGAGCCCAGAGGGTGATGATCAATGGCACAGAGTCGAGTTGGAAGCCTGCGGCCAGTGGAGTTCCATGGAGGTGAGTTCTGAGACCAGTCTTATTTAACGTGTTCATCAATGATCTGGACAGAGTGTACCCTCAGCAAGTTCGCTGATGACACCAAATTAGGAGGACTATCTGATTCCCCAGAAGGCTGTGCTGCCATTCAGCAGGATCTTGATTGGCATTAAAACTGGGCAGGGGGGAACCTCATGAGGTTCAACAAGGGCAGTGCAAAGTCCTGCATCTGGGAAGACCTCGGGAGGAACAACCCCATGCATCAGTACAGTCTGGGATTTTACCTACTGGAGAGCAGCTCTGCAGAGAGACCTGACAGTGCTGGTGGACAGCAAACTAAACATGAGCTAGCAATGTGCCTTTGTGGCCAAGAAGGCCAATATGGTATCCTGAGGGGCATCAAGAAAAGTGTGTCCAGCTGGTCAATGGAGGCTCTCATCCCCCATCTACTCTGTCCGGGTAAGTACTGAAGTACTGTGTCCAGTTCTGGGCTTCCCAGTTCAAGAGAGATTGGGAACTTAAGGAGAGAGTCCAGCGGAGGGCTACAAAGATCCAGACACTGGAATGTGTGTCTTATGAGGAAAGGCTGAGAGACCTTGCGCTGTTTAGACTGGAGAAGACAAGAATGAGGGGGGATCTTATCTATGCTTATACATACTTAAAGAGTGGATGTCAAGAGGACAGAGGGAGACTGGAACACAGGAAGTTCCACTTGAACATGGAGAAAAACTTCTTTCCTGTGAGTGTCAGGGAGCCCTGGCGTAGGTTTCCCAGAGAGGATGTGGAATCTCTTTCTGTGGAGGTTACAGTCCTACTGCCTCTATGATCTCATTTAATAGCTTTATTGAGAGTTGCATGGTGCAATGTAGGCATGGAGTTTAGCTAGCTAGCATAACAGATAGTAAAGAACTTTCAGAGTAGGTGGAGTTTCTTATGTTGACAGGATAAAATCATCTGCCTTGGGCCAGAGATAAAAAAATTCTAAAATATATGCCTATAAAAAGTAGCAGTATGTAGGAAAGTGCTAGCTTGTAGCTTCCTACCTATCAAAACAAAAAGTTGTGAAAACATAGGAAAATATTAAGATGACAAAGGCAGGTTTCCCAAGGTCAAGTTTACTAAGCTGTTGCTATAGCCTGAGTGTGAAATACATGCTGATAAAGTATCAGTTATCGAAGAGAAACTGACAAACCAGTATCTAATCTCTCAGAAGTATCAACACACTAAAAATGTCTAGTTTTTATAGATTAATACTCTGCCACAAGATCTGGCTCCATCTAGAAACCAAAAGTGAGGAACTGAGGAAATGACCACCATTCCATTCAGAATCTTACTCAACAAAACGGAAAACATGACATGTCATCGGTATGTGAAGCACTGGTTATTGGTGATCATATCACCACAGGAATGTTAAAGAAACTTGTGCAAACCATCAAAATATCTTGACTTATAACAATATTAAATAACAAATACTTCTGGGAACACAAAGAATCATCCAGTCAGTGGTCTACGGACCTGAGAATTCTGTTGCCAACAGCCGAGCCACCAAACTGCAAAATAAGACCCATGAAATTCTACTGTTTCAGCCTCCGCAGGTGAATGTTTACCTATGTATTTCCTGAAGCTGGAGTAGTTATATCCCTAAGGGACATCAATGGTCTAATTTACAAAAATACAGTATTATCATATAATGCGAATAGTTTAGTCATACAGATAGAAGTGCCTTCAGCTAGCATAGTCCTCATCCTTCCTTGCATTGAGCAAACAAATTGACAACTGCAGTCAGTTGCCATAAGACAACCAAGCTGATCAAGGCTATGAACTAAATCCATCGAGGATTCATAACATAGGCAAAATCCAGGTGATAAGCCAAATAAGGCTCTGGTTAAAATTACAGAAAGCACAAAATGAAAGTATTTCCATTTCACATTGAACAATTGTTATATCAGGAACTTGTGCTATTTCTTCATACAGAAGATCTTATAAATGTGAAAACTAGTTTAGTGTAGGCTTCTTGTAGTTTGATGCTATTCTTATGAATTTCTTGTAGAGTACACTAAAGGTCTTGTGGCACAGGTATATGATGGATGACTTCTGTTTTGGCTGTAGAATTCTTTAAGAGAATGTAGAACATTACCAGTAAAAAGTAATGTTGGAAGTCACCCAGCATGCCTATCTCTAGTTGCATTTTAATAAATCTGTCTGAATACCAGTTTGCCTATTTGATTATCAAACTCTTTTTTTTTCCTTTCTGATAGAGAATATAAACTAATTAAGTGCCAGAAAAAAAAACCCAAATAAAAACAAACTGCATAACATTAAAGTATTTTCAAAATAAAGCATCGTATTCCAGTTTTGAACATTTAAAATGTTTATACTTCCAATATTAAAAAAATACAGAGTTTTCTTAGTTTTAAAAAGTCATTTTAGTGGAAAATAGGGACAAGGTGACACTAAGGTGTCAGAGAAGCTTTTTTTATTGATATTATTGAAAAAAAAGGCTATTTTGTCACTTTTAGACTGTGTTTATTTCAGATTGAATTTATGGGGTATTTTAAGCAAATAGAATTTTCATCCAACATAGTACACTTTCCCAGCTTTTTGATTTTTCTTGATTTCAGCAGCAGTTCCCCTTAAACCATACTATACTTGTAGAAAGCAAATAGGAATGTGTATGTAAGTAAATCTTGTGCAAATATAGGAAAGTTTACCTCCAGGTGACCTTCAGCCTTTCATGTAATCACCACATTCTGGATAGACACACTTATGCTAGAGGAACTGACATAAACTAAACTTGAAATAAGGTTAAAATAATTACAGTGCTTTAATCACTTAAGATGTATACCATATTTATCAGTGCCATTTAGAACCTGATAAGATTACAGAAATTGAATGAAAGCAGTCCCCATTCACTTTTGTATGATCAATGTAAAAAATTCTCACAGGAGAAAGCACAGAGGACTTGTTGAGTGACAGAGAACCTTTGTTGACTGCTTTGTAGCAGCTGTCTATATGATGGTACTGTGGGGGAAAACTTTGTAAAGCCAAATTGCCAATGATTTTGCAACTTACACCTGTTTCATAGTTGCATTTGATGGAGGATAATCAGTCTTGAGTGTGTGAATGTACCTAATTTTCTTTTTAAAGAAGGATAATATATATGTGTACATTTGATGTAAGGAATATATTTTAGGATTAGGAACACTTGGTTTTTGCAGTGGTTTCAGAACAGGTTTTAATAATTTGGAAGAATATTTTTATTGCTGTGTCTGGCACTCTGACATTTCTGGGTCTCATATTTCAGTATTTCATGGTTGCCAAACACATGTGAAAGCTAAGAATGCCAACAGGGAATTTAAGGTTAACTTGTTCTTTTTTTCACATTGATGTTGTTTGGTTTTCCCTCCATCTAATCCCCAAGATCCAAAAGTTATTATCTTTAATTGTAATTTTTTAATGTTTACATTGAATTGTAGTAAGTAATACTTTTAACTCAATTTCCACTATTCTTTGTGCACAGGGAACATGCAACTTACATAACCCAGATCAGAAGCTTGCATAAATGTCATGGAAATTTATTCTTGTTTTCCGAATATGTAATGTAAATGCTGCTTATATAGTATTTAAGGAGATCTGAAAAGTAATGCGGTCATCAGGTTTTAACCAATGGAGTGCTAACAGATAAAGCATTTGCAGAAAGATTAAAAAAAAAAAAAAAGCAATTGGTTTAGCAAAAACAGTAGTAACAAAATACTCACAGAGGGCCAAGCCCAGAGTTCCTTTCCTTATCTTAATCAGTGGAAATGATCAGGGCCTTGAACTTTCTTAAATGTGTGCCAGCTGCCACAAAAAGAAGTTTGAATGAAAATTGAGCACCAAAAACTGCCTTCACCAGTTTCAATGGGAGTTTCACCAAGATTTCAGCCTGTTAGAGCACTTCAATTTTGGCTCTGAAGAGAGAGCCATAGTGGAAAAAAAAAAGGAAAATTAAATAACAGTAAGCCAAGTATCATGGCCTGAAAGCAGTATTTAATGAAGAGATGAAATGTGAAGATTTTGAGGCATAGAAGAGAAAATTATGCCATTTAAACACCAAAACCTCAGGGATATACTAGCTATTACATGAAGATTAACAGCTCCGCATATGTGCTGGACTTGAAACAAACCAAGGTTCACAGGAATCTTTAAAATCTCCTGTTTAACTGGTGATCCACAGCTCACTCAACAACACAGATGCCTAATGAGCAGGTATCTATATTGGACAACAATATAATTGTACATATTTAAATCGCCTGAAGAAATAAAATCTTATGGGGAAAGACCAGTTCAGAGACAGTTGAAGGGCCAAATTCTGTTCTCTTACACATACCTAATTCCATTGATTTCAAATTTGTATACTTGCATGTAAACCAGGAGTGTATACATGGAGAAAAACAGATTTGGTCTGAATTTGATCAGTCTATTTCAGCTTGAGAAGAATCTTGACAGTTGGATTTCTAAAACTTGGTTTCATATTTACCTTAATTGAGTGAGATTTAAACTACTATGAATCAATCACACATGAATGCTATTAACTAATTTTAGCTTCGTTAAATATTACCACTAATGCTGATTTATTCTGGATCAAATAGAGAGGGATTAACGGGCCTGTTCTATCAGAAATCTGATTATTTCTGCAGATATGCACAGTGCATAATATATTGTTAGAAACTGCAATTCAAGCAAGGAACATATTGGCCCTTTATTAACAGATTCTAGATGATACTTTCAGTCTCAAATGACACCATTAGACTATTTCAATACCTATTTAGAGAAAACAAGGTGAGGATTTTACCTTGATATATCTTCAGCAAGCTTGATACTGTTTAGGGCAAACACTTTCCATTTTCTTTGCTAAAATTTACAATGAGGTGAATGATGTTCTCATCTTTGATAACACAGGGAGCTCAACAAGTTTGTGGATGCTGCAATGCTTTAGGCTGTGTCTTAAAAATAGGATAAATTATACTTTCCATGTGTAAGAAAGAAGACTCCCATGGGTGATATAAATACTAAATCTATATAGAATGTCATTTAATGATAAGTAATTGACTTAAATAAACAACTTTATGTATTAGAGCAAAAGGTTTGAACACTAGAGTGACAAACCTGCAGTGTTCATATTCCCCTTCAAGACTTTGTAGCTATAGTGTTTATGAATCAAAATTAATTTTGAAAGGAACTATTTTGAAAGGAACTATTTCCTTCTCTGTAGGAGTTTAGTTTTTCCTTCGAAGAATGAAGTTTAAGTCGCTTCCTCAACAATACTGACATCTTTTACAACCTAGATTATTATTTCTTACTGTAAACCAAATATAAACTTTATGCACTGTATGCCTCCAATTCACATTATGGTTTTTATTCTTAACAACCAGGGAATACCTTCAGAGAACACATGGCAGTGATTGGAATGTTCTTTGTTCTTATTTGTAAATGATTTTGGCCAGAAACAGATGTTTTAAAAGATATATTTTGAGAAGAAGAGTTCAGAGAGATGTCTTTTCAATAAATTTACATAAAATCTGACTATTCATTGCTTTCTCCTGTCTTAAAATAGTGCCAGACTAATAATCCTTCAGTGAAAAGCAAAATTATCCAAATATCAGAAAAGGAGGCTAGAAACTTAAAACCCTGAGTTTCTCTGTGGCATTGACATTCTTGTGGTAGGTTCAAAAATAACTAGAGGAAAGAAGCACTATATGTGTATCTAACCTTATGATCCAAATCCAGGTTAGACATACTTTTTTGGCATGCAGATCTGGGATAACATGTTGAGTTGCCTTGCTTTTCAACCTTTGCTGAAGATACCACATGCTCCATCATGATTTGGATTAGTAAGCTTTTTGTATAGAGTATGTCATTCTGCTTTGCCTATCACAACACAGTACAATGCCCACCAGATCTTCAAATCTGATACTTTTACCTTTCATAAGCTCCTGGGGAATGTAATTTTCTATTGATTATGATGGCAAAGAACATGTTTTGCTGCAGAAGGCTCAAAACTGACCTAGTATGGTTGTTCTCATGCTCCAATACAACATTCAATACTGCCATGAACTATAACAGTACTTAACTGGTTTGTAAGTATATTTTGATTTGCATATACAACTGAATTTATTTCTCTATTATCCTCAGACACTAAAGATCAGTCATTTAAAGGGATCATTTTCTCAGACTTTTTGTTCCAAGAGAATGCTTACCACAGGGCATAGGAAATACCTCAGTAACAGAGAATAGACATCCGAAAGCATCCTCAGTATTAGTGGGCTGCCAGTAAAAGAGAGAAACAATTATGCGGGGGGTTATGATTCAGAGCCACTGACTCCATTGTAACAATGTCTCCTTTATCATTTCAACATAGATCATAGTCTCATGCCAAGAGAAATTGCCAAAAACAATCAGAGAAATATTCAAGCGGGTATTAGGAGCAACAATATTAAAGCATTATCAGAGAGAATATAATGCACACTCGCACCCATTTATTGTGTTGTCTGGGACTCAGTGACCTTTTTTAAGTCATTTAAATTCCTCCTGACTAGGCTGAGCCTGTTTGACACGGTTTAGCACTTGTAGTTCTGAGCAGTTATGTTTGTTTTGGGAGAGAAAAGCATTTCCTCCAATAAAAGTCTCTATTATATAAGCAGTACTTTTTCTTTCTGTACTTATCAAGATTCTGAATATAAATTCAACATTTTTGGTCATTGTGACAACCTCAGAGCAACAATAGGCTCAGAAGCCACAGTCTCTCAACAGTGCAGAACTTTAGTAGTGAATAGTCGCAGACAAAATGCAGGTGTAACCGTGTGAAAAATTAAAAGCTTTTTTAATAAGGTGTGTGTTTCAGAAGAAATTATTGATTTCTGCATCCTTTGCAGCTCCTAAGAGGAGTTTCTTCCAGAACTCACTATACCCCCAGAGTTAAGATGACATGCATACTATTTGCTGAAATTATTCAGTCTTGAGGTTTTCCTCCTTATCTGGCTTCCATAATTAATGTAATTAGACAGTAACAATTTCTGAATAATAACTGCTTACTAATACAATAATAAATACCAGGGATGAAATTTTCAAAGGACAGTAAGGAAGTCAACTCCCATTGAGGGTTGTGTTTTTAAAGAAAGAGTTGACATGCAAATGCTTTTGGGGAGTATTACTCACTAATTAGTAGCACATTACATAGCAAATTCCACAATTTATGTAACTGACTGGTAGCTGAAGCACGATTTTCATCAGAGTAATAGGTTACTGATTTTACTGGAGAAAATTACTTCTCTTTTTCTTTTTCATTGACAGATGCTTGGAGCAAAAATGGATTTATAACTGCAATTGTATTTTGTGTTCTGTTCTACTCAAAACTTAAGGTGAACAGGATGATTGTTAGACTCTCTCTGGTGTCTTATAATTCCTCCCATAGAGCTTGGAAAATGAGGAGCACCGATGCAAAAGCTGAGTCCTCAGATTCCGTAGATGCAGTAGGATGAAGTATCAAAGGTGATTCCTGTCTCCTGCTGGTCCTAGATCACCAAATACATAAAAAAGATTTCAAGTGCTTATATATAGGTATATGACCTCATTTTAGACATCCCTGAGCATCTGACACACTTACTAGGGCTTATGATATGACAAAGGAGAACTTGGAAGACCCCTAGCCCTCAGGAAAACGTGACATGTTAAATAGTCTAAGGTGGAACCAGACACTTATGATTAAGTTTGATAATATCTTATGAAAAATAACAAAAGAAAATAGCATCCTATTTTAGCAAAAGTGAGAATGCAGACTTTGCTTAGGATCAAGAGATGAAACCCCAAATCAGAAAATAATAGTTTACTGGACTGTGTTAGTTATGGTTTATGAAAATTTTGTCTTCTCAAGAAGTTCAAAATGTCTGTGCAAGTTTCCTGAGAGTAATCAAATTATTCAGAAATGAATCTCCCACATTCTTGTTATGTGGTTCTTATGTTTGATCTAAAATGAATTACAAGACTCAGACACTCAGACACCTTCAAGTCAATGGGTTTCTGATTTCAATTAAAATTAAATCTGTGCCACCTCAGATTATATTCTGTGTCTCATAGGCTTCAGATGGCATGTGAGAAATGGAGAATAACCATACCTCAGCTACTTTACCTCTTTGTCCCTCAGTCATGACATTTCATCTGATAAAAATATACTCTTCATGCCTTTTAATATTTGGTATTTTCAAAGTGTTTCTGTAAAGGTACTTGTTACACAATTAATTTATCAGCAGCCTATTTCACTTCTAAGACAAAAAGAAAATGTTTTCAGTAAGCTAGCCACCTTAATTGCTCTGTATATATGCAGTCTACTGATGTAGGACGGTTCATAAAGGAATAAATGCCTACAATTTTGGTTAAAGAAGTGTGGAAAACATGTGCCTTAACTCTCACTGCTTGAGAATTCCCTTCAGAACAACCTCAGGTGTTGAGAACTGGGCCCTAAAACTAAGGTTGTTTGGAAAAAAAAGACAGGAAGTTACATAAGTAACTTATGTACATAAGCCCATAAGTAATTCATTTGCAAGAAGTCAGTATCTGAAGTATCTGATGTAGAAAAAAAAGTTTCTTTTAGTTACCCAAGCAGCAAACAAATGCTTTGAAAAGGTGTTGGTGGGTATTTTGTAGAAATACGTATCCAAAAGTCCTATCTCCCTCCAAAGAGCCAAGATTTTGCAAGGAACATCTGCTATGAATTTTCCGTGCTTAAATTGCGGACTGCTAGCTGAAATGGTTGATTTTTTTCTTCTGCCAACAGCTAAGTCCTTAGACAAAGATAATTACTGTATTGTATAAGTTACAGTCATGCTTAAACACCTGCACACCTTCATATGAGCAATGGTTTTGGGACATGACTTAATAATACATCCATGACAACCTAAATTCTGCCTTTGTTTACTGTCTGGTTGCTCTTTCCCTCATTTGAAGTTTCCCAACAAACCTGGCTCAAAGCGTAGTTTATTCCAGAGGGAAGAGTAGAAAAAAGTTAATGATGAATAATTATGTTGTTTGGAATCTGACATTCCCAAACGAAGAAAGTCTTCAGAAGAAGAGGTAGCAAATTTTCAGTGTCTTTACAACATCACTGAAAAGATACGTAATATAAAAAATAAAATTGCTTTCAGTAAATTGGCAATGACACCCAGTGAAACTTATATAACTGTCTGGGTTCAGAAGAATACTTGTTTGAATGCCAGTACTTTCCCAGATTGTGTCAGATACTCCTTTCATGGCTGTAAAAAAATAGCCAGAGCCTTTCCCATCAAATGAAAATAAGCTGATATTCTTAATCTTTTCATTAATGCTAGATAACAGTGGGCTAAAGAGAAGACTAGCTGAACTTCATCTTATCTGCTGAAAGAGTCCGCTGTTCCAGTCCCAGAGCTTAACAAGATCCATAAAGTAGAATCTGAAAAAAGGAGGAGCCCGACATGTCAAAAGTCATCTATCGTCCAACTCATTTAATGCAATCCTTTCAACAGCTACACTGCTAAAGACAGGCCAGCCATGTTGCACTTTAAAAGGACTATTTTTGTAGAACAATGTTGCCCAAAGCATTTCCTGTTCTTATCACTCCTACAGCAATATGTCTGGAGCTCATTATCAGTAGCTCCTACTTTCAATAGTCAATCTTTTGGAAAAGATGTTCATTCATGTTTTCTCTCTTTCCCCACCAATTTGCCTTGTGAATTATCTGATCATATATAATTGTTGCACTGATTCACTCGGGAAAACACAGACCTATTCACATCTCAAGAAAAACTGTTGAACAAGGCAAATTCTTAGACCACCCACTCATTGAAAATCTTCTGTAACTTGCAGCTGAAAGAATTCAAAATCATGAAGGAATTCATTTGCATTTTATTATTTGATGTTTGTCAAGTAAGTAATTAAGTGGCCATATTGAGAAGTCAGACTGTGCATGTTTTTTGTTTCACTTGTGTTGAAAAGTATATACCATGAACATTTGGTAATAATTTTGTGTGTATTTGTTCTGTGCTGATGGACTCTACGTGCTCGTTGCTATAAGAACATGAAATTATGTTGCTTAAATATAGTATCAAAAATTTTAAAACCAATATAAATATAATACATTTTGGAAGCTTCAGGGATGAAGCTAAATTTATAGAAAATGTCTTGGATATATGGATGAGAATAAACTAATGGAAGAGACTCTATGGTGTGGTAGAATAAGGGAGTTTGTTAACCAGGATGTCTCTTTCAGGACTATATTCTAAGAGTCTTATTGATGGGACGGGGATAACTGAAGTCCTGCAGTGGTTATGGGAAACATGAAGTAAATATAAATATATAAACATATAAAAATATAAAGAAAAAAAAGAATGCTTTGCACTGAAGCTACAGTTCAGCAAATTGTGCAATTACGTGCTTATCTTTAAGCACAGTTAGTTGTATGGAAAGAAATCCTGCCTTCAGTGAAGTTACATTTGGCATTTTTCAGAGATTTCCCAAGGTTCAAATCTCTTATCTTAGCCATTACATTTGACATTTCTCAGAGACTTCCCAAGGTTCAAATCTCTTCTCTTAGCCATTAACTTCAGAAACCTTCAAACACTGCATCTATGCCCAAGCTGGTAGACTGTCAGCAAGATTCTTCAAGAACTATTTTCACAGTCTTGCAAGCTGGTGGGAATTGCATGCCTGCCTCCCTGCTCCTTGAGTGAGCTAGATGTTAGACACAAGTTCACATAGATTCTATGAGATGTACAGTTTTCATGCCAAAATTAGCAGAGTGGGATAGTTTTCTTAGCTACATGATCAAAACTAACACCCATGGGAGAGTCTACATCCCTTCATTGGTTTTACAGGAACCACAGACTTCTAGTTCATCCAGTGACTTTTAATAGCTCTCTCAAAGCCTGAGATGGCCAGCCTGATGATTCCATGCCAGGCTGTAGAGGAGTGATCACATCGAAATCTGTGCCACACCATTCCAGCAAGCTAAAATAGGAGTAAACAAAGTGCTTTTGGGGCAGTAGAGATTTCTGGTGACCTAACGAGATGAACCAAATTGCAGTGCAGAAGTTGCAAGGACAAGAAAAAGTGTCCAGATGAAGAAGGAAAGGTTGGATGGCACAACAGAAACCATCATAGGATTCATCCCTAATGACTTAGATGCTAAAAAAATTACTGCAGCATTCAATTCAAGTCTGATATACAGAAGCTTGATCTCAGCTTTTGTATATACCTTTGGAGGGGGAAGTGCAGAAAATACAACACAGTGTAAAAAAAAGTGACTTGTAAGACCCTGATGCCACAAAGATGATTCACAGGCTTATGCATCTATTTGTATTCTAAGTGACACTACTGGGAGTATATTGCCTGGTAAGCAAAATACCGCCATCAAAGCCAGATATACCACATAAAAACGTGTGAGTTACCAGGATAAGCTCTAAGTGATGATCAAAGACTGGGTAAAATGCTACATTACATAATTTTGAGGATTTCTGTTTTAGAATGAAAGACTTTTTAAGTGCTGCAAATAATTAAAAACAAAGGAAAAGCTCATAAACAAATAGAAATCACGTAGGCATGAAGAGTGCAGTGTTCAGAAGTGACTGATCTCTCCTGCACCAGTTACCAAAGGGTTAAGAACAAAATAATTGCTTCCTAAAATAATTTAACTAAATGCATGGGTGTTGTTTGTTGTTTGTTTTTTGGGTTTTTTTTTCCAGTAATGGGCAGGCTGTTCCTGGAAGTAGGCATAAAGGTACCACTATTTGTATGCATTATAAAATCTGAGGAAGTGCTATATTCAGGAATTCCCCAACACTGGCTCTGCAATCTGAACCTCTGAGTCAGATTTTGACTTCTTTTGTACTCATTCAGCACTTGTATAAACCCAGTCAACTTAACTGAAAGATTTGATTTTTACAGTGTGGTATTGCAACAAGGGTTTATTCTATATAGGATGTTTTCAAGGTAGCCAGGTTAACATACTGTAAGCCAGAAGGTGATATACAGCCCAGTAGTTGCTTCTGACCCCATCATCTCAGTGACAATCTGAAAGCTACGTGGTCTGCTGCACCTTCACCATGTGTTGGTAGGAGCTAGGAAGAAAAGAAAATGAAGGCAAGAAGGTAAGATGCCCTAGTTAAGTAACCGTTTTCCCAAGAGCCTCTGTGTCATCAAAGGATAAGGTCTAAGGGCAGAGCCCTCATTTTCTCTCCTCATCCATCACAGCCTAACACTCATTGTGCCAGCCAAAAAGAAATGAACATCCCTCCTTCTTGCAAGTTCAGTTTCAACTTGAGTCAGTTCCTGGATCTCCTTTAGCATGTGGCCACACACATGTTGATGTTGGCACAAGGTGCAGAAGAACAGAAAGGCAGGACTGCCTTTTCCAGCAGCATTGTATTGTACATCCTATGTTTATTCACATTGATTCTCCTGTGTGAACAAGCCTCAGCCCCAAATTTCCCCTCCCAGCTGTTGTCATTGACATTGTCACATGTGAGAAAGGGATCAAATGTACCTCATCTGTGTCCACTTAAAGCAGTGGAAAAATTTGTGATAACTTTGACTATTAGGAAATTATTAATATTTTATATTCTAGTAGGTTGAGTGGAATTGTGATACAAAATTAATATTTTTCATTCAAACACATTAGCTTATGCCACACTTGAAGCACAAAAGTTATGAAAAGTCAGGAAATGAGGGGAAGGAGTGTACTACTTCTTCCTCAACCCAGAAGTTGTCAAATATCTTACCAAACAAATGTGTTAGCAAAAGGAGTTTCAAAAGTTTTTACATAAGCATTTCAATTTTTTTCAGAGCTTATTCCAAAACAAATTCTTAGCACTGAGACCACCGAAAGATCAAAAAAAGAAAAGCTAAAAAACTTTCTTAAATTTAGACACTTCAAAGTAAACTAGATTTAAATTACTATAGCCTGAAACAACTCCACTGCTCTCAATGTGAGAGAAATTATGTCCTGCATATTCAGACATGTTACAGGACATAAACATTATGAGACAAATCTCAAACCACCCCTTTCTCTTCTTAAGGGTGCATGACCTAAAATTTATGCTTTAACTTCTGTCCAAACTGCTGGTTTTTAATATTATTCGTATCCTATACTACTTCAAAAACTAAGGATGCGTGAAAATCTTCCAGGTTTTGAACCTCAACAAACTTTGCCATGAACAGGGCAGAAGTTCTTCATTTGTAACTGAAGCCTGAACAGGGCAAATTTGAGACTGCATTCACTCCACAACTTTTGATGCAGGTTTACTTGAAAACTTATTTTCAGTCAAACTCTAGTTTCTGCTTGTTCATCACTTTCTCTAGATTATTAATATATAGCCACAAACTCACTTACTGGGCTTATTGTATAGGTGACTTTTTTTGTGCCAGTATATTTTGAAAACTTTGAAACAAAGCCACTCTGCTACCAAACTTAGTGACACACTCATCTTTTGCTACATTGCATCATTTTTATTTGCTACAATGTAAGAACTATTTCAAGAATATGTTATATGGTATATAGAAATGTCTTCTGTTTAATTAGTTCATATTGAGCACATATTCTTCCCATAAGCCATTTAATTAGCTTATTTAAAAACCAGTCTGCAAGATCATGTGAGATGACTAATAGGAATGGTAAACTTGAGTTTAAGAAAAACAACATGCTAGGGAAGTACAGAAAAAAGATTCACAGTGGCAGAGGTCTCTTGTATTTGGAAGCTGATTTTGACATTTCTGTCTGGGAACAGTGTTAGTAATGAGGCTCAAAGTATCAAGAGGAGTACATAATGTTAAAAAGCATTAGTTTATATAGCAATTCTTACTGGGCTTTGTCCTCTGAGAAAACAAATTGAATTTCCTGATTTCAAATGGCGAACTCTGCTATTACATACTTTGTGATTTCAAAGAGCATCTGTCATCACACAAAGACAAATACATTTCTTGGAGAAACATCTGGTGCTTTTTTAAACAAGCCTCAGGCCAGGTCTGCGCAATGAATGAAATATGTACCATAGATAGAGTGTTATTTAGTGTTGCTTTTCATGTGTGTGGAATGTTTGTATCATGTTAATTATCTCTACAATATTGTCTCTTATACCACTTTGGGCAATTGTTTCTGTTTTAAAAAAATTAAAATTTGTGCTTTAACAACAAACAGCAGTAAATTGGCCCTACTTGATTTTTCAGTTCCTCGCAGGATATCTGTGGATAGACAGTAGATGTTCACATAGTTTTATTTTTTCAGGAGACAAGTGTTTAGTCTTTGTGATTTGCAAAGACTAGCAATAAGCTCTGTTAATTTGGTTGTCTGAATTTGCAATAGAGAAATGAATACACATCCAACCCCACCCTTCAACTGAGCCAATATAAAAAACTGTAAAATAGCTCAGAAAAGAATCCACAGCAAGCTAATCAGCATAGTGGTACCCCTGAAGCCCCATTTATCGGGTTTTGATTGTTTCCTTGGTCACTTACTACTTTGATGGCACTAAGGCAGTCAGTATCAAGGTCCTCACCTTTCAATGACATGTCACAAGATCATTTGTAATATCACTTTTATGCCGAAATTCAGAGCAGTGATGGCTGTTGAAGAACTCCTTCATCCTTCTCTGTGGCCAGGCTTTGTCATGTCTCACATCTGACCGTGTCTTTCACAGTGAATTTGTAAGTGGCGTGAATGACTGGGGGCAGTGTCACACGCGTGAGTAAGGAAGCTGCTGAGAAACTGACCTGTGGCATACTGAAAGTTAATATGAAAGGCAACAAGAGAGAAGGAGAGCACAAGCATGGAAAGGAGATGAAGCACCTCATCCAGACCACGTGGAACGACCATAATGAGACAGACCACGTGGAACGACCATAATGAGAGATTCATACCTTGAACAATACTTCCCACTTTTTTTTTTTTTTTTTAATGAAGAGACTGTACATTAGTTTTAACTCACTCTGTTGCCCCTGTTGGTATGTAATTCAATATTGGTCCGATCAATTTCAGAGTGCTTTCTAGATGCGAAACAGGCAAACTCGGTGTATGTCTCCTTGGATTTACACTACCCTGGAATGACACATGTTTGATGAGCAGAATAGTTCATTTTATTTACCTTGTCCTCCTTTCACTATAGGGAAATGGATAACATTTCATTTGCATCCTCTGCACTCACATCCTGCTTTTAGGTGAATGGTTCAGCAGTCAAAAATGCAATTAGCACACTAATGTAAATATACTGCATAAATTTGGAAGACAAGGAACCAAAATAGCAAGTATGCATAAATAGGTCATAAAGCACTAAAAATCCCACTGAATTGCAGAATCAAGTTTACTGTATGTCTACATTCAAGGCAAAACAAAACAAATAGGACAAACAAGACTTCAGAATGCATAAACAAATAATTGGAACTCAGATACAAAGATCTATTGCCAGGCAATGTAACATCCTTACCATTGAAGCATCTTTTGCAATACTGTCTGTGAATCTTCTATGTCAACCCTCACTCTCATTAAGAGTGACTGTCAAACAAAAAATTAGAACAACCATGCTTAAAAGCATAAAATAATTTCAGACTATCAGGGTTCAGTAAGAAACTTCCATGAATAGGTTATTCCATACAAGCTCCTATAGAGTTTTATCCATATTTGTCTGAAGCAAGTGCTGTCTGAAGTTTTGGTGTTGAACTGAAAACTGAACATAGAAAATAGTGATCTGATTTGGGAAGTTTAAGAGCTTTCTTCTACAAACAGGAAAAGAAATGCAGTAGACATCAAATACTTCTTTTGAGCCAAATTCTGTGTGTGACTGCAGCATTTTAGGAAGAATAATATTCATTTAGGACAATGGCAGTCTGGCAAGCAGTATTGTATAGCACACACATTCAACGGGCAGCTCAAATTATGAAGAGCTTTTCCATTGTGTAAGCCAACAATTGTGAAGTGTTTGTATGATGACAAGTTTTGCACTGGCAGATTTGAGTGGGCATTTGTGCACACACTTCTTAAATGCACACATTTCTTTAATACCTCCAGGGATGGTGACTCAATCACTTTACCAGGAAGCCTATTCCAATAATTGTTAGTGAATTTTTCCTAATACATAATCTAAACCTTTCCTGGTGTAACTTGGGGCCATTTCCCCTTGCCTATCACTCATTACTTAGGAGAAGAGATTGATCCCCACCTTGCCACATCCTCCTTTCAGATAGCTGTAAAGAGTGATAATGACTCCCTTCAGCGTCCTTCTCTCCAGGCTGAACAACCCCAGGTTTCTCAGCTGCTCTTCATACAACTTTTCTCCAGACCCTTCTGCATCTTCATTGCTTGCCTTTGAATACACTCCAGCACCTCAGTGTCTTTCTTGTAATGAACTGAACACAGTATTTGAGATGTGGCCTCACCAGTGCAGAGTACAGGGGGATAATCACTTCCCTGGTCCTGTTGTACGATTCTTGTACAAGTCAGGATGTTATTGGGCTTCTTGGCCACCTGGGCACACTACTGGCTCATTCTCAGGCAGTTGTTGATCACCATATCCAGGTCTTTTTTTGCTAGGCAGCTTTCTAACCACTTTACTTCAAACTTCTAGCTCTGCATGGGGTTATTGTGAGAATAATGTCATGTGTAGAATTCAGCACTTGGCCTCATTAAACCTCATAAAATCAGCCTCAGACCATTGGTTCAGCCTATCCAGATCCCTCTGTAGAGGCTTTTTACCCTCGAGCTGATCAATGCTTCACCCCAACTTGTTGCCATCTGCAAGCTTATTGAAGGTGCACTGGATCACTGCTTGTGACCAGCCACCAACTAGATTTATCTCCATTCACCACAACTCCCTAGGCCTGGCCATCCAGACAGTTTTCTACTCATTTCAGAGTACATCCATCTAAGCCACAAGCAGCCAGCTTCTCCAGAAGGACACTGTGGGAAACAATGTCAAAGGCTTTACTAAAGTTCAGATAGACAATATATACAGGCATTCCTTCATCCACTAACTGGGTCACCTTGTTGTAGAAGAAGATTGAGTTAGTCAAGCAAGATCTGTTCTTCATAAACTCATGCTGTGCATCTGAGAGGTGTAACAGGTCATTAACCATTTCCCCTTAGCTTACGGGGACTTCATTTTGTTATCCATTCCTGTCTTTAAGCTCAACGGTCTAGGTATCTGGAGAACAAATGGTCTTACCGTTAAAGACTGAGGGAAAGAAGCCATTAAGTACCTCAGCCTTTTCCTTAGCCTCTGGTCACTATGTTTACCCTAAATCCAGTAAAGGATGGAAATTCTTCTTAACTCTCCTTTCATTGCTAATATATTTGTAGAAATATTTTTTATTGTCTTTTACATCAGTAGGAAGATTAAGCTCTAGTTGGGCTTTTTGACTCTTCAACCTCACAACATCCCTCTAGTTCTCCTGAGTAGCCTGGCCCTTCTTTCAAACATCATAAACTCTCTTTTGTTTTTCTTGAGTTTGAATCAAATCTCTCTTTTCATCCAGGCTGGTCTTCCCTGTTGGCTGATCTTTCTGCACATGGGGACGGCCTGCTCCTGCACCTTTGAAATTCTCTTCTTGAAGAGTGTCCAGCCTTCTTGGAATTTTTTGCCATTTGAGACAGCATCTCAAGGGACTATGTCAACCAAGCTCCTAAACAGGCCAAAGTCTGCCCTCAAGAAGACAAATAAGTGGTTACAGCAGACTGCTTGCCTCAGGCAGAGATCCAGTTGGTACGAATCAACTAGCTTTTCTCCCGTCCCATGCACACTCCTTGGTCCTACATCATGACTCTTATCCTTTGTAGGGCCATCTCTAGAAAAGCTACAATCCTACCCTACGCTTGATCATTGGATCCTATGTGAAGCAGATACATAGCCTGGGGATGTGCAGGACAGTTTATCCTTTCAGGAAGGTCTGATCCTTATCCCTCTTAGCAAGTAGTGTTCAGCTCTTACTCTCAGCATTGGCTTGCACCACTGCTCTCCTTTACAACTTCACCTGTCATCCTCTGGGCAGCAGCAGCCCCAGCTTTCCACGATCTTCTCTTTTATAGCCATCATGTTTAACCAGTAGTCTTGGTGTAAAATTAACCTAAAAATATTCCTTCTCATGATAAATCTGCAAGCATAGATTAGTCTTCCGTACTTAAGTTTGGATTCCGGTTCAGCTGCAGTTCAGACAAATTCAATTATACAAATGAAATAACAAAATTACTTAATTTCCTTAATGTTTTCCCTATAATATAAAGTTATCAAACTGAAATAAGAGGTTAAATAGGTGGAATTATCGGCCAGAATTATGGATGGCTACTTTACATGGACACAACCAAAGTTGTTAGGGAGATTTAAAGTACACAGAACTGCAAATATTTTGATTTTAACTAATGCAAAGGTAAGAATTTGTTAATTTTGACTGTAAAGTAGATGAATGAAATATCCCACAAGTGTGTGGTTCTAGGCACAAAAAAAAAGCACATTTATATATTTATCTATCTAACACCAAATATTGTCTGATTTCCCTATTATTTCCACAGATATCAAGTTACACAGAGCAGACTAAATAACATTCCAAGATAGGCACAGCAAACTCTCATTAAATGAGAGCATTAGTCTGAACAGGATTTTCCAGTTGCATTGAATTTGTATTGATTTAAAATTATTTTAAAAACATTGTTTTCAAACAGCTTCCTCTTATGGAATGTTTCCACAAATCAGTGGTGAAATATAGCTACTGCATTCCAATGTCTGTGAGCCTCTGATTGTAGAGACCAATATCGTTTCTTGGGTGGCACAGGCTGGGAAGTTCAGACTGGCAGCACTGAGCTGTGTGTCAAGAGACGAAGCAGGAGGCATCTTTGGAGTGGGGCTCTGAGCAAGCATCATTGCCCCTCTCACCCACTGAGTTCAGACACAAATGCCCATCTTCAAAAAGCCTGGGGCAATTTACTAATGCTGGCTTATTAATTATTTTCTTTGCTCTGGCTTACCCTTGACATGTTACTCTTCTTTTTTTTTTTTTTTTTTTTTTTTGCTGTAGAAGAAAGATGATATGAAAAGATGAGAAAATGGGAAAACAGGACAATTAGACCCCTCATAAAGCCAAATAAATGGAGTTTCATGTCCTAAAAGCCAGCAAGTCAATGAGATTGTCCTCAGAGGCAGTGTGATGTAGTGACAGAGTAGTTGGAACGTAAGAAAACTCACAGTGTGATTTTCAGCAAAGAGGAAAGATGTGAGCAGGTTACAGGAATCAAAGACAGTGATGTTTTCTTACACTAGGTTTGGGATTTTTTTGAAACCTCTTTAATTTCCTCATTCTTTGTTAGTGGTAGAGTGTGGGCTTACACAAAGTTTTATGCAGCTCAACGGCTAATATGGTAGATATATTGAAATACATTTCTCTTGTCTTTTTAACCAGAAATTGACCTCATGGGAGTATTCCCTATAATGTTTATTAATAAAAATGAGAAGCTATGAACATGTTGCAATAAAACCTGATTGTCACTGAGAAACATATTATGGCAGGAAAATAACATAATATGCTGATAGTCACTTTACATATACTTAGAACTCCAACATCTTAAATAAAATAAAAAACATCAACCACACTTTCCTCCAGGTTCAAGTCTCTATTTTGAAAAAAAATGTTCTATTATTAAAACTGGTCAGGGTATTATTTTCCCTTGAGAATATTTACACTAAAACCTTTTGTTCCCATAAAATGTATTTCTATCAAATCTTACAGAAAATTTAATGTTTTTGACAGAAAATGCTTCTGTTTTTTTTTTAATCATTATCTTTTAATATTCAATAAAAAGAAAACAAATTATTGAAAAAAAAAACCAACCACTTCACTTAGTTTTTAACTAATAAAACATATTCAATTCTCTTCTAGAGGGTTGAGATGTTAAGAAGACACTTGTATAGAATGATTTCCAAATTGAACTCTATGAACCTAAGGCTAAGCAAAGCCTTAGCAAGTAAATAAGTACCAAGACATACCAAATAAAATTAAAATTAAATCAATCCCACATTTGGCATCTGTTCAACAGTTTAAGTTAATTTGGTCTAGTTTGATAAGATCAACATTTTTAAATGGCTTAATATAATCCTGGAAGGAGACATACAACACACAAAGGTGATGTAATAAAGTAAGTTAACTCCATAAAGCTAATGTATTGCTCCTTTCTCGAACGTATAGTTACAGATGGAAAAACAAATGTCTTATGGAAAAGTAAAACATGTCAAAGGAAATTTGGACAAAGGAAATTAAGAAACATACCTGACACACATTAATAATTGAAGTATGTGAGTTAAAAAGTATACTCTTAAACTCTGTTATTAGTCAAGAATTGTAAAATTAAGGGTGTATAATAAAATCCTCAAGAGTTCTGTAAGCTAAGACAAGAAAATTGTATCTACAATACAAACACAAATACTAACTGTGGGAATTTTGCTATACACTGTAGCAGCAATACTCAACAAGCAATGTTGGGGCCTGGGCTATAACGAATGTTATGGAATCAGTCAGAAACAGAGAAAGTTAGCGGTTTGTCTTTGATTTGCCTTCTACAGCAAAAAAGGACTGAAAGGAATGCCTATGTGATAGCAAGCTTGAGCAAGAGGAAAACCAAAACTGCAGATTGTAACAGAAACAAGGTCAAAGCAAGAAGATAGGACAGAGCATTAAACTGAGCATTGTTAGAAGACTGAATAGAGCATTCAGTTTAGCATTATATGATTGATTGTACTTGACTAATAAATTGTAACATATGTAACTAACAATAATATAAAGTTAACTAAATGTAAGGTAAGCATAACCATAGTATGAGAGAAAACTAACTGAAGGCCAAACAGATGGGGTGATGTTTTAGACACAATAAGGCTGATGTTTTAAGCACAATAAGGATGGTGTTTTTACACAATGGGGTTGGTGTTTAAGTTGGTACAAAAATGAAACTTTGAGGCCTTATGCATAGTGTGTGATGCTTAGGATTAACTTTTTGCCATGAATTGTAGCACGTACACAGCATTTGGAAAAGGTATATAAGTGATGATTATGTGACAATAAATTGGAGTTGATGCACATCATATTGGTGTCTGGTCACTCCCGTTTCGCGCAACAAAGAAGAAGAACCCCTGCACAAAGAAAATGGAACCCTGCACACAATTTCTGACTTTTATTTATGCTGTTATGCAAATGTTATTACGCTTACTGTAAACCTGGGGAACTGAAGGCCAATATGGTGAGGATGGGAAAACTGATGAGCCATTTTTCTTTTCTTCAAACAGCAGCTTTGAAACTTCCTGATCAGTTAGGCTGTAGCTCCCTATATGAGCCCAGAGGCAGTCCCAGGGCTGATAGAGGAGCTGCACAGTAATCTAGGAACATCTTATCCCAAACTCCATATTTTTAGTCAGTCCCGTGGTTAACTGCACTCCTGAGCATCTGCGTTCCTCCTAGGAGCTCACTTTCAGATCAGACAGTGCATGAGTTTCTCTGCTTACACTTCTCATTCTTCTGCATTACACATAAACGTTTTTTACCTTAGATGGTCCCCAGCAACTAAATGCATCCCTTCTGTTATATAAGCATATCCCTCTGAATCTTCTTTTAGTCCATACTTTCTATTCTTGTGAAATGCTTAAGTCCTTTTTATTAATCTTCAAAATGTCTCACTTCATCAGTTATGACCTTTTGATTTGGCCATAGATGTTCAACTCTCCTTTTCTTTTTTTATAATAGATATATATGTTATTGGAGTATTCAGCTAATACTGCCAATGTAACTGGGGCCCTCCCTTGTTTAAGATACTTCATAAAGCCCTAATCAACTTACAGATGTGTCTCAGCACATTGCAACAGTTCATCATTTTATCATGTCAGCTAGAACTTAGCAGTTGGCAATAGAAATCTTTCACAAAGCAATATCCATGAAATCCCAATGAAGGAAACAGAAATAATTTACAGTATATACACTCTTATTTACTATATTAAATAATTTCTATTAGTTATCATGGAAAATTATTTGTCCCAGCACAGAAGTATTAGAAAACTCTGTATCAGATATCATATTTAGAGATAATATATATCACAGAAATAAAAATATTAATTGTATCATTGGTTTTAGATGATAGTTTGGAAACTTGGAAATTCTTCTGAAAAAGCTAACAGTCTGTTTAATTTTGATTCAGTTAGATCAGATAGATCTCATTTTCCATACTTGTTTCTCTTAATAAAAACACATTACAGACACAAAAACATACATGAAATCTCAGTTCTTTTTAGCTAAGACCAATTTTAGCACAAAGTTGTGACAGAGAAAGTTATGGGTTTGTATTATTCAAAACTTTACTTCATTAACGAGCCAAAAAAAGCAAATCAAATTTCAACAACACAATCACTTCAGTACTGTAAATGAACCAGGTACTTTCAGAACCATAGTTTTTATACAGTACTTGCCTGAATGTAAGGCTGAAGTGTGACACAGTTATCTTGTCGTCTAGTTCAAGCGTAGCAAAGGAAATAGAGTTACATAATGGAATTGCTTTATTTTCTTTATTCTGCTAAAAAAAATTAATATGTTAATGAGATTAGAATGTAACATCATGATCATCCTGCTAAATTCTCCTAATTTATATGGGGGAAGAAATGTTGTGAAGCTTCCTGTGGCTCATGAAAAAAGAAATTACTGTAACAGCAGATGAAATTTCATAGCAAGATGAAGAAGCTCCAAGCCACACAAAATATGCCACGGACAATCTTGACAATATGAAAAAGTTATCAGTTTTCTCAACTGCCTCTGTTACTGCAATATGTGCTATCCTGCAATTCTACAGGTACACATATAGACATAACTTTTAGTACCCATAACAATAAAGACTGTGTAGTAGCACTCCATTTTTACTGCAGACAACCACATAGACATAAGGATGGCAAAATATTCTTTTTCTTGATATCCATTTGTCTATGATTCTGTCTGCATTAAAGATTAGTGCACATTGCAATAACAACTCTGTCAAAGATGTTCACTAGATAACTTCCCCATATAGAAGTAGGCATATATGTTTCCTCTTCATATACCTTCTTAACTTACACAAAGTCCTAGCAGTTTTGTCTGGGCCAGATCTTTTTTAGAGCTGGACTACAGAGGTGGCTTCTTTAAACAAAGAGCTACTAGAAGCTTCTCTTGTGTCCCTATATACTTAGGTAATATGCAATAGGAAGAGGAGATGTGGGTGAGGATGAAGGGCCATGGTCTCATTGCAATTACAGACACATGGTGGGACAGCTCACTTGACTGGATTACAACTATGAATAGCTAATTATTTAGGAAAGATGGGCCAATGAGGCAAGGAGGTGGAGTTGCTCTCTATGTGAGAGAGCAATTGAAGTGCATTCAACTCTGTCTGGGCAGAGATGTCGGGTGGGTTGAATGTTTATGGATGAGAATTAAGGGGCAGGGTAATGTGGGTGATGCTGTTGTGGAAGTTTACTACAGGTCACCTGATGAGGAAGAGGAATTGGATGAGGCCTTCTACAAACAGTTGAGAGCTGGCTCACAGTCACAATCTATGGTCCTTATGACGCACTTCAACCATCCTGATATTTGCTGGCAAAGCCACACAGTCAAGAGCACAGAAGGTTCCTACATAACATTGATGACAACTTCCTGTCACAAGTGGTTGAGGGCACCAGAAGGAGAGGTGTGTTGTTGGACCTTGTGCTAACAAATAAAGAAGATCTGGTTGGGGATGTGAAGGTTGGAGGCAACCTTGGCTGCAGTGACCATGAGCTAGTGGAGTTCAAGATGTTGCCTGGAAGAAGCAGGACTGTGACCCTGGATTTCAGGTGAGATTACTTTGACCTCTTCAAAGACCTACTTGGAGAAATTTCATGGGATAGGATTCTTGACAGTAGGAGTGCCCAAGAAAGCTGGCCAGTCTTCAAGCCCAAGATCATTGTATCCCCATAAGTAGAAAATCAGGAAAAGGAGATAAGAGGCCTGTGTGGATAAACAAGGAGCTACTGGAGCAACTCAAGGAAAGAACAAAGACTATGCAAGGTGGAAAAAAGACCTGGTTTCTTGGAGAGAGTACAGGAGTGTTGCCAGATCATGTAGGGATGAAACCAGGCTAAAGCCCTTTTGCAATTAATCCTGACAAGGGAAGTAAAGGAAAACAAGAAGGGCTTCTTCAAGCACACCAGCAGCAAAAGGAAGTTTAGAGAGAATGTGAACCTGCTGTTGAATGAGGAGGGTGCCCTGGTGATGGAGGATGCAGAGAAGGCTGAACTACTGAATGCTTTCTTTACTTCAGTCTTCATAGCCAAGGCCAGACCTTGGGAAGCCCAGTCCCTGGAGGACAGTGAGATAGTCTATAGAATGGAAGTCCTCCATTTCATGAGTGAGGATTGGGTTAGAGACCAAGCTTAACATCCATAAATCTATGGGACCTTATGGGATGCACCCATGAGTGCTGAGGTAGCTGGCTGATGTTATCGCTAAACTGCTCTCCATTTTTGAATGACTGTGGAGCACAGGTGAGGTACTTGAAGGCTGCAGGAAGGCCAATGTCACTTCAGTCTTCAAAAAGGGCGAGAACGAGGACAGTCAGCCCCACCTCCATCCCTGGAAAGGTGATGGAACAATTCAATGTGGATGCCATCTCTAACCACACAAAGGAAAAGATGGTGATCCAAGGTGGTCAACATGGATTCACCAGGGGGAAATTCTGCATGACAACCTGATAGCCTTCTATGATGGTATAACTGGTTGACTAGATGAGGGGCGAGCAACAGATGTCACCTACCTTGACTTCAGCAAGGCTTTTCACACTGCCTCCCATTACATCCTCATCAGAAAGCTGAAACAATGTGGATTGGATGAGTGGACAGTGAGGTGGATCAAGAACTGGAGGAATGACAGAGCCCAGAGGATGATGATTAATGATGCTGAATGTCATTGGAGGCCTGTGGCCAGTGGAGTTCCACAGGGATCAATTCTGGGGCCAGTCTTGTTCAACATCTTCATCTACAACCTGGATGAGGAAACAGAGTGTACCCTCAGCAAGTTGGCTGATGACACCAAACTGGGAGGACTACCTGATTTCCCAGAAGGCTGTGCTGCCATTCAGCGGGATCTCGACCTGCTTGAGAATTGGGCAGAGAGGAACCTCATGAGGTTCAACGAGGACAAGTGCAGAGTCCTGCATCTGGGAAGGAACAACCCCATGCACCAGTACAGGCTGGGGATGACCTGCTGCAGAGCAGCTCTGCAGATAAAGACCTGAGAGTTCTGGTTGACAATAAACTAAACATGATCCAGCAATGTGCCCTCATGGCCAAGAAGGCCAATGGCATCCTGGGATGCATCAAGAAGAGTGTGGGCAGAGGGCAGAGGGAGGTTCTTCTCCCTTTCTACTCTGCCCTGGTGAGGCCTCATCTGGAGTCCAGTTTTGGGTTCCCCAGCTCAAGAGGGAAAAGGAACTTCTGGAGAGAGTCCAGCGCAGAGGACTGGAATATCTTTCTTATGAGAAAAGGCCACAGGAACTGGGGATGTTAAGCCTAGAAAAGAAAAGACTGAGGGGTGAACTTCATTAACACTTACAAGTATTTTAAAGGTTTATGTCAGGAGGATGTGGCAACACTTTTTCTGTTGTCTCCAGTGAAATACCAGGGAGTAATGGACATAACTGGAAACACAAAAAGTTCCACTGAAATATGAGGAAAAATCTATTTCCTGTGAGGGTGATGGAGTACTGGAACAGGCAGCTCATAGAGGATGTGGAGGAGGAGGCTTTCAACACCCTCCTGGACTCCTTTGTGACCTGATCTAGATGGACCTGCATTAGCAAGGGACTGGACTAGATGATCTTTAAAGGTCCTCTCCAATCCCTACCATTCTGTGATTCTACAAAAGAATTCTTTTAGGTATGTGTGTACATATATATAAAAATGTGTGTGTGCATGTAAACTGCACATTTCCTCATTTCTATAGTGTATGACATTACAGAAGTAATAATGTGACATTTTCTTATGAAGGAGATATGTACAAATAGAATTGGCACAATTAGATTTTTATAAAATGCCACAGATGTTTTAGTCACAGATCTGTGCTGAGGATAATACATTCATATTTATTAGATATGTCAAGGCTAAAGGTTGCTATCAGAATCTCACCAAGGTAAACACTCAAGCTAAAAGGAGATTTCTTTTAACTTTGATCAGAATCAACACCTAAAGCTTCCCAAGAAATTCTGGGATCTGGATTTTATGTTCTTATATTATTATTTAGCAAGATAATTATATTGAAAGTGTGGCTTTCTATGTAGAGGTATATCCTGAACAAATGAGCAAGACTGATAATTAAGAGGAATTCTGTCTTTATCAACAGTTTGAAGCTTGATATCTTCAAAGATTTACATTTTGCTCTAAATTTAGAACCAATATCACTATGAACTGAAAAAAAAAAAGTTACATTCTATTCTCTTCAGTTGAGTCCTCAAATATAATGAATTTATCAACCAAAAAGGTGCCTTCTATCAAACTATCAATTCCAGAGTGTTGGATGTTTAAGCATCACCAGATATGTTGTCCAGCTGCTACTATATACTGAGATGATGTTGAACGCTACCCTTTGTCGTAAGCTACAGCAGTCACTTACAGGGATTTTACACAGAGACTCGCTTTCCAAAGAATTTGAAAATAAAAAGGAAAAGGACAGATCAGTTCCAGCAAAACTTCACATTTCTTGTTACAATAAGCATTGAATATTAAAGATAATGTCAATGTGCAGGATTTAAAGGAAAATAATCCAGAATATGCCTTGTGCTCTGTAGTATCTTCTAGACTAATGCCACAGGACAAAACTGATAAGGTCTTACAAAATGTCACTTCACGTTGAATTTTGTTTACTGTTGTTGGCAATTATGCATGTAAAAATAAGCTATTTAGACAATAAAGATTTCCAAAGATGTGTCATATGTTTATGGTTAAATATGCTAAATGTCACATTAAAGCTGACATGGCTATGGCTCAAGGCAAAAATACTGTCAAGCTGCCTATGACCCAGATGTGGTATATGTCATCAAGCTGATTGTTTCTGTTTGACTGTGGTTTATAGTACATAATACTGCATATCAAATGTCCTGCAAAAGTGTCGCTTACTGTGAGAGAACTTTCCCCTGCTTTTGGTATTTGTTTGTGATTATGTCTTGTTATAGCTGCCAACAGTTGTTGAGGATATGTTTCAGTTAGTGTTAGCTTCCTTTTCATTGGGAAATATGTGTATATATACACATATATGGTTTTTTATATATATGAAAATATAGAAGTAAATAAACACGAATGAAATCAAATTACTGTGGAGGCATACACCTCAGAGGAATTCAATAGCATTATACTGTGTAACTTTACTATAGCAGGCTGACTATAGTGGATCACACAATAACTTGCAGTTGCACAGAGAGCTTGCCTTGTCCTCTATCAGTAAATGACATACAGGCTGTTGAGCTCAAAAACCTGGCAATTCCTGCTCCTCTCAAGGAAAGCTCTGCCATTGATGGAAGATGTGATAGACTTTCCAGGTTAGCCTGCCTCCACTCTGCTGACTTGTCTTCCAGGCTGAAGATGTTGATATCACCCTCCATTGTGCTGATATCCCCCATTCCTCTGGTTTTCAGTTTCAGCTTTATTTCTTCTTCCAGAACTTATAAGTGCAATTCAATTCCTCACATCTATTCCAAATATTTCCTGGAAGCTCTCTAACCCAGATGAGTCTCGTAATAGTTTTACAACCTCCAACCCCTGCCTGCCCAATCTCCACAGAGATCGCTGTAAAAAAAATTGTGGCCTCACTCTGGTCTGAATTCTAACCACTGTACCTCTGAAAAATCTTCTATAGTAAGAGCAATTGCTGGAGAGAAGAAGAGAAGGAAATCATGGTTTTCTTTCGTGCAGCAGATGTGTGAATTGCTTATAAAAAAAAGTGACTGCAAAACCAACACTTCTTTTTACTTGTGTTTGCTACAGACTGGTATTTCTGATTTACAAGCAGTGCTTGCTTGAAGCTGTTACATTGTACAATCTAATGGCTATCATGTATTTTAAGAAGAGGAAGAAATCGTATCCAAGGAAATGTAATGGCAATGTAATGATCTAGACAAGATTGCTTGGAAAAAAAGAAGCTCAGCTACTGTTTGAGGAGCAAAGCTTTGTTTACAGTCTGAAGGCTAGTAATATATTATATGTAATATATATACCCCAAAGTTTGTCAAGTGGCTGAAATTTGCAGAATCATTTGCATGTTATGCTATCTGCTCTGAAACTACTGGCATTTCTGAAGAAATGGCCTTCTTACTGGGGTTTTGTACAGTTTGTTGTGGTCTGTACCACATCATTCCTCTGAAGAATGGAAAAAATTAATAAAAAGAGAAAAAGAAAACCACCTGTGGATTTAGATTACTTTTAGCAACCAGCAAGCAACAGAAGGACCTATTTTTATATATATAACAGAATCGAAAAGTTAAACCCCACAGTGGCTTACCTTCAAATTTTCCACTATTTTTTTTAAGATTATGCAGAATTGCATATCCTGCTCTTACTTTGTTTCCCACTCAAGATAGCTAAAAAAATGCTTTTGTTTTGTAGCTCATCATTACTTCCAGGAAATATTTTTACCACAAACTATTTTCTTCAGATTGTAAGATTTAAGAGGATATAAAATCATGGATGGAGAGGAAAGAGGAAGGCAAGACTTGTTTGGGGGCAAAGTGTTATAAGCCACTATTTCTGAACACTTTATCATTTTTTACACCTAGTTAAAAGACACTGGAAAAAGTCTGTTGATACAAGTAAATAAATGGGCCATGCTACTTTAGGTTCCAAGCCTTAAAGCATCATCTAATATGACAGATAGAATCAATGAGTAAAAAATCTATGTAAAATCTCCTGAAAGCATTGCTATGACCCAGACAGATGACCTGGTGCTATCAGAAGGTGGTAGTTTTCCTCAAATACCCTATTTGTAAGTTCTGATGGAAAAAATGGACTGACTAAAAAGTGAACATAAATTGAATTGTCATGAGCCAGTTTTTTACAATACATGTAAGCTGCATCTGGAGGAAGCTGAGAACCTTGTTCTGCAGCAAGATGAACAGAGTGCAGAAGGCTGTGTAACAGCTCTTGTTAAAACCTGTAATTTTTCTTCCTATTTTACACTTTATACAAGTTCAAACTCTTAGATAAATTTAAGAAAACAATCAAAAAGACAGTGCTTTGTGTTAACTTTTGTAACCTTAATCTGGTGTCTTTTATTTTTAAATTTTTTTCTAAAGTTATAAAAGAGAAAACTTTTTAATTTGTCCCATAGACAGCTCCCTATTTATGCCTAAGATTTTGCTGTGTATTATTACAAAGTCAAATTTCCTTGTCAGCCTAATATCAGAATATCACATTAACATGGTAGTGACCAAAGGACAGAAAATACACTTTTAATCACTGATTCAGTTTTTTAGGGATGTTTTATGTACTGTCATGGTTTTGTACGTAAATAATTCATTTCAAAAGGCAGGTTAGGAGCAGGACTTCGAAGTGAAACCTCACTCAGAGATTTTCAAAAGTCTAAAAATGTGTCAGCCTGAGTCCCACAACTAGGTGTCACAGACAATGGAAATTTGGAGGGATAGAAGCAAATCTTGCAAAGGAGTGTACCATAAGCAGGAGTTTTCCAGTAAGGGGAAACACGGGTGACATAGGAAACATCTCTCCATTTTGGTTTTCTTTTCATCTGAGAGACAGTGTAACTAGAATAGAGAGACATTGGGATACCATCAAGACTTTTGAGAGTGTAAAAAAATCCATGAGAGGATATTTATTCTGGAACAGAGATGGAGAGACCACTTGCCGAGACTACAGGCTAGTCAGAGCATACACCTCAGTGCTGACTGCAGCAGATCAGGGAGGTGAACATGAGGCAATTGCTTCAATCAGTGTTCTCTCCCCAGTCTGTATGAATTACTATTAATAAAACATGAAATGCCTTCAAGAATAGTATAGCCAAGAGCCTAGTGTCAAGTTGAAGCTTGTTCATTCTCATAAAAAGAGCTGAATTAGAAGAAATGGCATTTTCAAGCAAGAACACACTATAGAAGACCTCTCAGCCAGCTGAGAGTTTTAAACACAGCACAACCTGTGAAAATGGAACAAGAAGTATTCTTAACAGAAGAACAGAAATGCAAATGTCTCTTTCCAAGGCCAATCTCAGGGGATCTAGTTTCACTGATAACAGCAAATTTCAGATTAGATCTACAGAACTGAATGGTTGCAGTCTGTAAAAAAAAGAGAAGAAAAACCTTTGGATTCTCTCAGCTCTTATACTGATGTTTACCCTTGAGCACAGCATTTCAACTGTATGCCTTGTTTTCTTTGGTTCTTGTTTTCTCTCTACTTTCTGTCTGTTACTCTGCAGAACATCCTCTTTTTGTAATAAGAATTTTGTTACTCCATTTATACAGTGCTTATATTCAGTAATGCAGATTTCATCACTAGCAAGAAACAATAAAAGTATTTATATATGTATGTCTTGGCAATGCTTTAGGCACACACTGTAAGGATCTCACTTGAATGTGTACATTTGCTGCATTTTTGCCTTAACTAGTAGTTGGCCATTAGTTCTGTTCTCTGCCAGTGCTATATCTTTACTTCCTTCTCTACCTTCTAAGTAAACTATGTTAGGACAAGCGACAAAGAACACTAAGCTGCAATGAGAAATGAGGACTAATCAAGGACTGAATCCACACAGCTGGTTTAAGCTCAATCATGCTCAGATATCAAAAAGAGATGAAGAAGCTGCCTATTAACACAGGCACAAATGCTTGGCTTGAGTGAGAAGGAGCAGCAGTGGATTTAAGTAGTCTATGTGGAAACAGGTTATAGTAGGTGTTCAGAAACAAGCTAAAATTTCAACCTGTGCTTGGTTGTGAAGATAAAAATGCTTTCAAAGGAGATCTGAAATCCTGTAACTTGCTCCGATTCTTACTTTTTGTCATGTGGATACTTTTCAGCTGTCAAGTATACTTTAATCTTCCCCTAGGAGGCAGATTCTATTTTATCAAAACCAGCTAACCTCTTCTGTGATTTTTTACATGATGCAAAAAATCATAAAATGATATGACCTGAACTATTTTTACAGAGTTAAGGAACCTAAACAGAAGTAAAATCAAATGGTTTCTTTTTTATTATCTTCTTCTGTTAGTTTTACTCATAAATTTCAGCCTCAGGAGTGCCAAATCCTAACCTCAGCTACAACCATATAATTCACATAAAATCAATAGTAGTAGCCTAACTTTAGAGCCCTTCTCATTTTGTCCAAAAAGCAGTTTCCAGATTTATTATTTATATAATTTTCTTATTTCAATGCCTTCCTTATGGAGGCATGAGATCTGTGGCTGTCATTGCACTTCAAAGAACAATCATGTAAGAATGACTCTGTATCTTCCAAAGCCTCTGAAAATACAAAAAGAAGACAGTATAAGACACTTCAACACAGGCAATTATAAAACATGTGTTTAGCAAGTTTGAGCAATTATGTATGTCAGAAGTATTCAAGGCATTATTAGAATGTTTTTTTCTACATTCTGTCAATTTGTGTCTGATCCTAATGGCATAAAATTACACAAATAGTATATCCAGTCCCCTACATCCATACGGAGAGATTAGCCATTTTACTGCTCTTAGTGCTTACATAGCGCTGAAACCTGTGAGGCTCTTGCAAGTGCCTCAAGCTGATATCCATCTCCTTCTGCTCTCCACACAGGCCATCATGGCAACCTTCAAGATCTAAATACACTCCCCAGGGGACTAAATAGAGCTTGTGCTTCCCCTTTCTGATTTGTCAGTTGCAGAGAGAAACCAGAACTAAGTTATCATTCCCAGTTGTCTGAAGAACACTTGATGTATTGACAATGAAAAACCTTTTTTGTGAAAGGGCATTGGATTTCAACATTTTTTTGTTTCCAGTTTGGAACAAATGCTCCAAAATTTGAAATTCCTTATGTGGTGGAAGAAGAAGACAGACAAATAAAAGATAGTTTCCATTACAACGTGCAATGTGGGCAATTACCTCTACACTTTAGGCAAAAAGGCATTTCATGTCAAGCATTTCATTCTGTAACTGCAAATGTGTTTTTAAAAAAATATATTTATCAAGTCACATTTATCTTTTAGAAAAAGAAATTATGGTTGGAATGGTCATGATTACGGGAAGCAGTTGTTTTCTGACTCCAAATGGCTTCATCAAAGCTTTCTCAATAACCACTGGTTATACCACTTGGTAGTCTTGTTTTTGCCTTCGGCAGGACATAATAGATTGTGGCTCAGCCTAACACAACAATGAAAGAGTGCAAAAAACAGTAAAGGTCCTTCAGAGTCATTACAGCAGTAACAGAAAAATTAGTATTCTCTATAGTCTTCACCCAAATGAACAAAAAGACCTTCTCGTTAGGAGAAGAGACAAAGACATTTCAAGTACCATAATTAGAGATGATCTGTTACAAGAAGATAAATGTTCTGTATCTATTTAAAAATCACATTAACTTCTTTCTGTGGAAACCAGAATGGCATTTTATTACATAATATTAAAAATCCTTCTTGAGTCTTCTCTGGGAGTAACAGCAATAATTATTTAAAGGCACACTCCAGTCCAAATCAAGCCTTTTCACTATTTTTATCATTAATTTCTAGAGCTACAATAAAAAGATTAAAAATGCTTATTTTCTAGGATGAACTGGAATGGCTCCTAGAGGATTTAATTGGTGATAACGTATGCTGCAAACACATGCTTGAAGCAGTGTTTATAAATATCCTACTTAATGGAAAATGTTATGAGTGGTAATAGAAATCTGTCTGGCAAAAAAATAATATGCTATCTGCCAGAAAGTGCAGATTACCAGCACAACTGAAATGTTGGTCCAGCATATATTAAGCATAATTAAAATATTATAAATCACCATTCAAAATGGTTTGCCCCAGAAGTAGTCTTCTGAATCAACTGACATGAAACTACTTTAAATGTATTTGTTATAAACACCAATTCTCTTCACCAGTAAAAGGGAAAAAACAATGCCTGAGGGTCAAAAATGTCATCAAAGAGCACTATCAGCTGATCCTTAAGCAGTCTAACAAGACTGTAGTGTAAAAATCTTAGTTTTTCCAGACTTTCCCAGGAAGCAGAGATCCACTCGTAGCCCATGGAGGACCCCACGCCAGAGGGGGTAGATACCCGAAGGAGGCTGTGACTCTGTGGGAAGCCCACACTGAAATGAGTTCTTGACAGGACCTAGGAGTCTGTGGGGAGAGAGGAGATTTGCTGTCAGGATTTGTGACCCTGTGAGGGACTCAGGCTGGAGCAGTCTGTCCCTGAAGGACTGTTCTCCCAATGGATGACCCACGTTGGGGCAGTGTGTGAGGAGCTACCCCCATGGAAGGCCCCATGATGGAGCAGTTTGTGAGGAGCTGCAGCCCATGGGAAGGACCCATGCTGCAGAAGTTCATGAGGCACTGTCTCCCGTGGGAAGGACCCCACAGTGTAGCAGTGGGAAGTGTGATGAAGCCTCCCCTTGGGAAGAAGCAGCAGCAAAGTCCATCTGTAATGAACCAATTGCAACTCCCATCCCCTGTGCCACTGCAGGGGAAGGAAGGAGAGTCCCAGGAAGAGGAAGGGTAGGCGGAGGTGTTTTAAGATTTTATTTCTTATCTCCCTGTTCTGATGTCTCATTAATAAATCAAACTCTTTTCTCCTCAAGCTGAGTCTGTTTTGCCCGTGACGCTAATTGCTGAGATATCTCCCTGTCCTTGTCTTGACTCACAAACCTCTTGTTATATTTCTCTCTCCCCTGCCCAGTTTAAGAGGGGGAATGATAAAACAACTTCATGGGCATCTGGCACCCAGCCTGGGCTAAACCACCACAAGATAGAAAGGAAATAAAAGAATAAATGTGTTAAGAGAAGGAGATTAAAATGCAAACTGGTAATTTGAAACAAGGAAGTCAGGGTTTTTACCTTCACTAAAGTATATGCTAGTAAATTCCAGGCAGGTAAATTGAGCTACCCTGACTCAGAGCAGAGTGAAAAACAAGAGAATTAGTTTTATTTTTTTTCCCAATTCTATGCATTCATTGTCTCTTTTTGTTGTTATTGTTTTTCATGTTTATTGGTTGGAAAGGAGAAATTTACAGATAGGGAAGCTGGGGAGCCTTTTTCTTTTAACTTTACAAAGTTCCAAATACAGACAAAACCCCATTTACTTCAGAAACGTTATTTAAAAAAAGGCATTTGTTGTGAATTTGCTGGGATGCATCAAGAAGAGCGTGTCCAGTAAGTTGGGGGAAGCTCTCCTCCCCCTCTACTCTGCCTTGGTAAGGCCTCAGCTAGGGTCCTGTGTCCAGTTTTGGACTCCCCAGCTCAAGGGAACTTCTTGAGAGAGTCCAGCAGAGGGTCATCAAAATGATCAGGGGACTGGAACATGTCTCCTATGAAAAAAGTCTGGGGGACCTGGCGCTGTTGAGCCTGGAAAAGAGAAGACTAAGGAGGGATCTCATTAACACAAGTATTTAAAAGGTCTATGTCAAGAGAATGGGGTGGCACTTTTTTCTGTTTTCTGCAGTGCCAAGTCAAGGGGTAATAAGCTGGAACACAGTAAGTTCCATTTCTATAATAATTTTATATTGTTGTAGACTTTTCTGTCTCTGACTTCTCTTTAAAAAAAGAAATCCAAGAGTTTGGCACTCCAAGTGAATTGCAAGAGAAAGTTTCATTTAGCTGTCACATATTACAATGACTGCCAACCTGCCTGGTTTTCGAAAATAACTCCTCTCAATTCTATTGAAAATTCCCATTTATTTATTGATTTTACTTTGAGAGAAAGTATCATAATGTTTTGTTTACTGCTTATTATTAGGTTTTGATTGTGTTTACCTATATCTTACAAGTTACCAAAACAGCCACTGAATAAAACTGACATTTTCTTCTACTCCCTTTTTTACATGTATAAGGTTGTCAGGTCATCACAATGTTAATGACTCCATTTTCCCAATATCCTATAGGAGTATAAATATTTCTTTAAATTGAAAATAGGAAACTGAATTCTAAAGACATGATATGAATTTTGGAGCCAAATTGACAGACAACCTGATTTTCAAGGTTATTGACAAAGAGTCTTTGGGTTACTGAGCACAATTGCTAGTCTATTCTATGTTGTTTGAAGCAAGTACTCAAAATTGATATACATTTTTAAAGGGTGAGACCATTTGAGTTACAATATGTAAGCAGTTTAGCCTGTCTGTCAGACTTCTGTTATAACTGCAGTACCTTCACTGTGGCGTTTTTTAACTGCATATTTGTAACAGACATTTACCAGACACCTCACTTCAAAACACTTTAGCAAATATTGACCTAATTTTACTTTCAAATGTAATCACGTGTGAGGCCACAGAGAAAGCAGACAGTCCTGAAGAAGCTACAGTTGCTTTACTATGGCTGCTTCAGCTGTTTTTCCCTACTTCTTGTTTCCTTTTTTAAGGTAGGAAACAAAGCTCTATGAATACTGTAGAAGTACCCATAAAATTGAAGGACAGTGACTACAATGCAAACAGAAAGACATTTTGAGAGTTTGCAAGATTTCTTTTTTTTTTTCCTTTAAGATTTTTATCCAAAGCCTACCTTGCTCAGAGTACCAAGGCTGACCTTTAGACTGAAGACCAACAGGGAACTTTTAGATGCCTGTATAGGATCACTTCAGCAGTACCCTTTGAAGTCACTCTAACACAGAGGATCTTTCACCATGTTGCCACCTGCAGAGCATAGTCAATTGAAATGACAGTAAGTGAATATCAAAGGCAAAATTCACAAGCTACAGCAGCAGGTTATACAGCCCTTTGCCGTGTCAGCCTGCTCCTGCATCACCCTCCCTGCCAGGGTGTTTAGTGGTGTTCATGGCGGTGATAGGTTAGTGCTTGTAGCTGATGATCTTAAAGGTCTTTTCAATGGAAACGAATCTATGTGTTCGTAGCTCTTCAGCCACTGAACTTATCCAAGGTAAAAAACAAGGCTTACCAGAACCAATGTTTTCTCTGAGAATGACTTTGTGTCCAGCCTTGGTGCGAGGTTGGAGCCTGCACTGCGAGCTGCACACACCAAGGGCTGACAAAGAAAGGGGTGTGAAATAAGAGCCTCAGATAGATAAATTCCACATAGGTATTTGCTCACATTCACCCAGGATCCTCCCAAACCTCAGACTGCACAGCATATGACATCCTCACACGGTGTCTGATTAAGGGCTATGCAATGTGCTTATCACATTGTTACAGTGCTCAGTGCCGACAATACCTCCAGCATTGCATACTGCCTTCACTGCAGGAGCCAACGGAATAAAAGTGGAGAGACAACATGACAACCACAGCCAGATGGCAGGAGAGCAAGAGGGAAGAATAGTTCAGGCAGGGACCAAGGGACAGCTGTGTCTATGAAAAATGCTAAGTAACTTGAGAGATGGGATACAGATTGAATAAAGTGATTGTGCTTTATCATTCTTTGATTGACCCATTACACTGGTGATAATGGTAATAATTTAATTCATTATTAGAGGTTTGCTCTTTTTTTTTGGTTTGTTAAAGGCTGGAAAAATATTCAAATACATTAAATTGCTTGGAAGGAAATGAAGTATGCTAAAGTTGTACTTTTAGTAATCTTCTGTACTTACTAAGAAAAAATACCAATAAGGAGATCTATTGTCTGCAGTGCAGACTACAGAGTTTAAAAATATATTCAAGACAATGCAAGAAAAAGTAGGCCAAATGTTACATATCTTCCAACACAAGAAACTATACCTGCTAATCTAGATCTCCATTCCTGTTCCCTCTTTATATTTTGGCTTGCTGCATCCTGAAGCTTCATGAGATAGACGTGTCCTGCAGACGCATGCCTTGATACTCTCATGGATCTCCCAGCCTTTTCTCATTTGCTCAGCCCTGTGAATTTATTTGGATGATGCATAAACCCTTCAAACACATACTTCTGTTGAGCTGAAAACTAAGTAGAGTGTTGGGCTCACCTCTCCTGTCTAATGAAATCCTTGAAATGAGGTGTTGCCTACTTTCTTTGCAACTATTTCTTAGGAGCTACCATGACTGGCTTCTCAAAGTGAAAGTTTAGTTAGCCACTAAGACCCAGACTGCCAAACAGCATAGCATGGGCACTTACTGTGTCTACTGCACCATGCAAAGAAATGAAATGCTCAAATATATACGTTCTGGTGAGTATCACTATATATGACCTCCTCCAATGACAAATAAGAAGGAATGCAATTTGTCCCAAAGAGAGGAAATATTTTTTAAACTAGTGACAGATATGAAAGGACAGCATATTCCAGGTGAATGATGAGTAGGCAAAATGTCTCCTCCTTTCAGATACGTTTCTACATGCTCTTTTTTTTTTTTAATTCATGCTGACAAGCATACACTAAACCTAGCAGATAAATATTTTACTCAGATTTTATGCTGTCACTGACATGTTTGCACAGCAAGAATCAAGTCTGCTCCTCATTTTCAGGGGCATGCCAAAGCAAGTGCCAGCCTACACAGCTTTACACTTTGGAGGGCAGACTTTTCTCTGATGGCTATCCCTGACAGGCACGTCAGTGCATGGCCACAGCAAATAGCTTATTACTTGTCAATTCTGCAGTCTAACAAGTCAAATGCAACCAGTACAAAGGGGAAGCTGCCTTTATGATAACGGCCTTTTGGTATTCAGCATCCTGCCTGTGGGAAAGCGGCTCTGGCTGTGGGAACTGGGTAAGTAGGTTCCTCCTGAGACAGTCAGCACCGGCTCTGGGCTCACGAGATTTTTACCAATCTTGTTATTAAACATAGCTGGATTTTACTAAGCCAAAACCTGAGAATTTGCATGGGTCATTATGCAGCTATGAAAATTTTTTTGAATCTATCACAAGTTTTAGGGTTTGATATAGCAGTTGGTAGTTACTGGGTAACAGCTGCTGTTCAGATCAGATTTTATAGCAATTTGATTTAGAAATATGATACTGTGATTTAACACCAAATGTACAAATAGAATGTTAGAGTACAGTTATGTAAAGTTAATCTTTACCATTTTACTATAGTGAGGTACAAACTGGTAACCTGCAATGAATTCTGTTCAAATGAGCAGCTGATTAAGTTCCACTTAAATATAAGAAAAAACTCTTTCACTGTGAGGATGATGGAGCCCTGGCACAGGCTGCCCAGAGGGGTTGTGGAGTCTCCTTCCTTGGAGGTCTTCAAGACCCGCCTGGACATGTTCCTATGTGACCTGATCTAGGTGAATCTGCTTCTGCATGGAGGTTGGACTAGATGATCTCTAAAGGTCCCTTCTAACCCTACCATTCTATGATTCTATGATTCAACAACAATAGAAGACGTTTCGTAAGCACTACTGGGTACTGCTGCCAGTAGAACTTTTCTACTTTTCTATTTAGAATAGCAGCACCTTCAGCTATTAGTGCCAGGAACTTTTTATCCTTTTATTAGCTGTTCTATCTTTCTCTTAGCTTCTTTAACACACCCTTGGTAACCAAACACAAGAAGTGCAGCTCCCAAGAGACCAGTGACATACAATAACCAGCTCTTTATTAGGATGAGACAAAGTTAGAAGACAAAAGACTGTTAATGGCATTGAGTGGTTAGTAAAAGGAACTGCTAAACCACATCTTAATCCAGAGAGCTTTCAGTCAAAGAAAAAGTAGGTTCATGTGCTGCTGATACAGAGAGAGATGAATCACAAACTTTGCTGGCAAGCTTTCCTTTACCTTGGCATGGGCCAAGAGATGTGCAAATAATGAAATAAATTGAAGCTAATTTTCTTTGAAGAAAACTGACAGGGAGGGTGTCATGTTGGAGAATGGAAATAACAAGGTGCTTTGCTTCGGATGCTACGTGCACAGTCAATGCTGCACCTTTCTCAGATCACTGGAAAATAACAAACTCACCAGATGATAACCAATAGGCACGTTGAGTGGATGAGGTCAACGGAAATGCTGATTGCTTCACTGAGAGGGGCAGTAGGGAACTCTTCCCAGTCTATTGATGGTCCAGCAATAGAGTATTAGACAGTCCAAGAGAGATCAAGCCTTACCTGCTATGATTATCATAAACAGCATAAACTCCAGCATTGCAATTGTACAGATAAATTTGACTATAGTTAAAGGGTTTTGCAATGGTAATGCTGTTTGGTTGGGGTTTTTTTTCTGCTTGCACCGACTCTCTTCAGATTTCTTGTGGTTCTCATTTGACATCAGGATCTTTCAAAGCATTCTTTTCAGCATTTGGTATGGGAAGTTCTTTCAAAGGCTCTTGTATTTAAAATAAGCTTGAAATCGATGAGTTTGTTGTGCCAGCCAAACTCAAATTCAAATGCTTTAAAATATAGTGCTGAAACTTCCAAAGAGTGGCTGCATGTTTACAAAGTATTCTGTGGGGGAGCTTTAAACTGATTTTGAGGAATAAAATCCATCTGCCATCTATTTTAAGGGTCGTTTTCATCATTCATACATTTAGTGATATTTTCCACAAAGAAAAGTATTTTTTACATGTTTTGAGTTATATAAACTACTGACATATTGTTGTATATATTTCTAACATTGGTATCTAAAACTGATTTATAAGCATTTATGTGTGACTTCGTATGCACATGAGCAAAGAGCTACATTGAAATGGCAATCACAAGCTTTCTGGCATACCAGGAAAATTGTTCAGAAATGTGGAAACAGCCTAATGTCACAAGACTCGTTCTCTCTTGAAAAACATGTATGCATATATATTTAACAGGGGATTTTTTTCCCAGTTTGTGTTATCACCACACATATTCCTCCTTCTCTTTGGAATTCCTCTTCTTTTTTCCAATTTGGGATCCCAGGCAGCTATTCCTTAGCAAGAAAGCACCAAGAAAACATCAAGTGTTACATCAGTTTACTTATTTTACCTACTCACTTTATGTAATAGATTCTGTAAAATTTCAAGAAACATGTTTATCTGTGAATTGCTCTATAAGTGGTGTTCACATATAAATCTTTCCTTTGAGTCCCTATTATTGTGTAGCTGTATCAATTACAAGGACAGTGGGAGCTCTAGAGGATACCATGAGTCAGTGTTTCAGAGAAATAAGGAAGGTGTAGTGGTAATAGGTGAATAAATAAATGAAAAAGAAGCCCTTGGGGAGATTTCCACACACATTCATTCTGGTTGCTGCTGTCACAGCAGAAGCTGTCCTTCTGCTCAAGAATTGTCTCTCCCCTTATTTGGCCAGAGTGAGGCTGTTCACAAGTCATATCAGAAGCCCCTGAAAGGTCACTTCTTCTCACCTTAGTAGCCCTGAGAGGCTGTCATGATACAGCTCCCGCAAACTCGTCTCTAGGAAGAATTCACATGTAAAGACGTTATTCTTTAGGTAGCAATTTTCAATTAAAATGTTTAACAAAGAGAATAGTATTCCTATTTTTGTTTGTCATTCTGCAAAAGTCTGTGGGCTAAACAAACCCTTAATAACTCTAAATATGTGTTCCTCCCATCTTGAGCTGATGTGACAACATGTTATCAGTGTGCTTGTATTTTCTTTAAGCTAGCTGTTGGTTTGAAGGCATGAGGGGATAGATGCTATACAGGGAAACATCTTAAATTTGTTTTTTCCCCCTTCTTTTTCAGGCTTAGACATAACACGCATCTCTTTGCTGCAGAAAGTAATTCCTTCACATAATGCAGAAACTTTCAGGAACTCTTTACCAGATTGTGTTACTGATAAAAGCATGCCAATACCACAGACCACAGGACTCTGCACCAGTGCAATCTACTTTTTCAGTGTCATTTTTGCTTATGCCTAACATATGATGGGGAGATAGGGAGAAAGTGACTGAAGTTTTCAGGGGGATCTAGATTGCTGTTACATCAAAGTCTCAGTAATGCAGGCTGAGGTAAAGCTTATAATAAACAAATTCAGGAGCCTTAATCTCTGTACATGGTGTCAATGTAGATCTCAATGTAGATAATTTTCTTTCATTATTGTATTCCAGCCATTTTACTCATCATTAATTAAATAATAGCCATGTTGGCCACACAGTCATATAATCATCTTTGACCATCCAGAACTTTCTCTTGACATCTGAAGAAAATCTTAAGGATCCATCCTCTTTGCTCTCAAACCTTGTTCACACCAATGCTTTGCTCATTGGCAAAGTCTCCAGTCAGTCTCCAAAGATGAGCATAGTGAATCTTTAGACCACACGTTACAAAAGAAACTTTAACCTTAGTCCTGAACATTGCCATGCAGTCCTGTCAACTAAGAGATGACAGGACTAAGCTTAGATGACAGGACAAAAAGCTTAGAAATCTGAACAAAAAACCACTGAACAGGCAAAAGATCAAATACATTAAACAAAACACTGAATTCTAAGCTGCATCTCCTATGTGATAAAGCTCAGGAAGCTGCTTTAACATGTCAGACATTGCTGAGCTTCTGGAGAAGCAACCATCATAGCACTGTACAGTACCATCCCACACCTAAACCCTCTCTACCTGAACCACTCCTGCAAGACCACCTTTTATTCATGAGGTTGTTTAAGCCAGCTACCAGTGACAGCTGGAATCTCCCCAGGGTAATTGTGATTTCTCCTTTATGTCTCCTATATGCCAGTTGGGCATACAGGTGAAATTCAGTATAGGACTCTCAAACCGCAATTCAGCCAGATATTCAATATTAAAGTGAACTTTTGGCTTTAATCGGGAAAGTCAAGCAATTACGGGCTTCCAGTGAGTAAAAACTCCTCCAGTAGTTTGTACCCAAACACGTTAATAACAGCACATAAAAAATGGAAACATTTCTGCCATTCCATTTCTGTCAACATGTCTCAAACCATCCTTGCAGAAAACTACCAAAATAACATCAGGAAATAAAAGCCTGCTGTCTACCATTCCATATATTCAAGACTTGAATTTATCTACAACGAAGCAAACTTGTTGCTCAGTCCCTTTTGCCAGATGTGTTAATCACCAAGCATTTCCAAATGCAACAAAAGAACTGCAAGGTAATCTAACATGGACTTTGATCTGACAGCAAGAAACAAGTGATAAGAAAGCATGATTTAAAATACCAGTCCAGATTGTAATTGAAACCGTGGCTTTGGTAGATTTCAGTAAAACTGCACAGACCACAAATTCCTCTTTTTCTTATCCTGTGACATGAGCAGCCACAAGATCACACCTTTGCTTTTCCTTTCTTTTGTTTTTAGCAATGCTCTGCAGAAAAGACGTGCAGGGTGTGATCCATCAGCTTTGGAGGTGAGCAGTAAATCCACTCAATCCAACAACTCTTAGATCAGATCTTCAATGAACTAGCCCAGCAGAAAATGACTTAGAAACATAATATGATTGTATAAAAAAATACCACAGCAGCATTTCTTTTTCTTTCTTTCCTTTTCTTGCTTGAGCAAAGGCTGATTTGTGTGCCAAAGGCCTCTTTCAGTACAGAAGCTGCCCAGATGATCTGGCCATAAGCTAACAAGCTGATTGCAGAGGAAAGTTTTAGATTCCTCTTTTTACTAAATTGAAAGACTGCACACATTTTCCACCATGATTCGTTTATGATGCAAATGATGGCTACAGTATTGCTCTTCACTGAAAATAGTCCAGCTGTCCATAACCTGCCATTGATTTTCAGTGCATATTTTGCAGCTTTCAAATACATTCTTGGCAACTAAGTTACAAATTTTAGCCTACGTTATTAAAATTTGTAACTGGTCTTGAGTGGGAAAACATTTTTCCAGGTCTTCAGTCTGTTCCTTTTTAGGAAGTTCCATTCTGGTCTTGTACATCTGAGAACATTGCGTTTGAGTCATCAGCAGGTGTAAAGTGCACCATGGCTACAGCAGCATCATCTTCCTGAAGCCATTTCTAAACAAGAAGAGTCTGTGGCTTGCTGTGACAGCCAGGCATCTTTGCACTTGCTCTCTCAGTTTATGAATGAATTCTCATATCAAGTAGATTGGAGTTCTGGATAATTCCTTGTTAACACAGTGTAAAATATTTTTAACTATTAAGACATCTAACTCTTCAATATTATCATTTAGTGCAATTCTTCATACTTATGCCTAGCCAATAAATTTAAAACACAAAAGCAAAACGTAAAGCACTTCTCTGCTGGTAATGATAACTAAAGTTGTTAATACTCTGAATGCATGTTTATGACTTATAATCCTCTGAATTACAACCATTATGGTTTTAAGAAGGAGATTTACTACTGATATTGAAGTTAGCATAGGTTTCAGACATTCAGTGTAAATATTGATTTAAACAGCATCCTTCATTTATAGCTGTGAATAATATATACACACGTTTCCCTACCTCAAATTACACTGCTGTGAGAAAAGCAAACTAAAAATATAATCTGAAGATCATTGTGCTATAATACCATCCCATTTCCCCCCCACAAGACACTTAAAATACCAGGCTTAGTTCCAGCAGAATGAATATGTTCACACAGAGTTAGGACATGATAAAGTTCAAAAATCTGACAACAGAGTCCTGAAAAATCTCAGAAAATATTTCTGGTGTCAGTCTTTGCATTAAAAAAACTATTTGTTTACCTTGTTGAAGAGTCACTACACTGTAATACCAAAAAGAGAGTAGCTATTAAATTTGGAGCTTTTGTGAGTGTTCCATGAGAGTTATGATGGAAATTACTATTACATTCTGGCCTAATAGGTGCAATACTATACTGACAGCAGTCAAAAGGGAGGAGGCAAGATTTTCATATCCACACATCATTAATTTGGATTTGTCTTTAGTCTGTAGATGAACATTTGTTTGCTTTTCTGATATAAAATTGGTTGATTCTAACTGAAAGATTTCTGTTGACTTCACTAAACTTCATGAAGTTCTCAAGAAAGAGTGAATTTTGCCAGAAACTGAGAACGTTTTGGGTTTTTTTTCCTCTGCCTTGCTCTCTCTCCAAGGGTCAGCTCAGCAGCAGCTGACTGAAATAGACTGAAAGCCTGAGCTCAATTTTCAGTTGCAATTTTTGGTTGGAGTGGATTTTTAGCAGCAGATGACTGTGCCCCACCGTAGCTTTCTACAAGCTTTGATGCAGTATATCCTTGTTTGATCTCATTGGCAAAGTGCACATGGCTTCATTCAGTAAATGTAAACTGCTAGGGATAGAGGACATCTCTGGATAGCTCCTGGTGTCAAACCAGAGTAGGACTCAAACTCAAGCTCTCTGCTTATAAGTACTATCTGTATGTTGACACACACACTAGCATGGACCTGGACTGAGGCAACTAACTCATGAGGAAAACAGTTTAGATATGGGAAGACTTGGGAGTCCTCACTCCACTTCAGGTGTTTCACAAAATATAAAGGGTTCTATCCAGGGAGGCACAGAGGGCTTGGCCCTACACTTATGCACTCTTGTCAAAAGCAGTGTCTTGCTGTGCAAAGGACTGAAATTTGTGCTGGGTGGGTGATACTAACAATGCAGGCTTTTCTCAACCATAAGCTAATGTCAAGAAATATCTCACCCTTAATCAGAGATGTCCACAAATTATTGTATCATAATTTTGCTTCCATCACTGAGATGGGCTGTAAATTCAGTTTATGAAAGTTTCAGGATGTTAGATGAGGTTTCAGTTTGGGTTAGCTGCATAATAGGAAAACAAGGATAATTTAGCATTTACCAAAAGGCTTGTCAACTTTTGTTTCCTTCTACCAACATTAGCCAGAGAAGTTTGGATCTTTCTTGCATGCAGAGTCTGGGGAGAACGGAGGATGGAAATGTTCAACATTTGGCCTCTTTCTCATCATGCAGAAAATCGGTAATGTATCACTCAGACAATTTCCTTCTCTTTGAAACTATTGTACTGTGCCAGACAGATGTACAATACTAGTGCAAGCATGAAGAAATACAGTAATAAACCCATGGAATTCTATATATTCCTTGAGCTTTATGGATGTTTTCCCATAAATACTAAATAAGGCAATTGAATTCTAAACCCACTATGTGCATTGGTTTTAATTTGCTTCTTCCTGCTTCATTCATCTCCCACTCCTGTTGCTCTCCAAAGCCTGTTTGACAACTTCTGTTTTATCTCTGTTTTTCTCCTCTACCCTTTGGTACATAATTGGATTGGTTGGCTGTTGTTGTATAGAACCATAGAATGGTATCTCTCTGTTTCTTCTTTTCCATCTACTCATTCAACACTACATGTCCCTCCAAAGGCTGATTCCTCATTTTAAGTTTTCCATCAATATCTTTTCTTCTTTATCACTCCCTATCACAGTGTGTGCAATAGTTTCCAAGAGACTCTCAGAAGTCGTAAAGAGATATTTTCCTTCAAAATTACATCACATCTGTATTTGAACTTCCACAGAATGACACCTCTTCCAATAACTGGGGGGAAAAAAAGGATAAAAGTTTATTTTTAATGGAAACTGCATTATTATAACTGTGCCAGATTCCTTGGAAAGTATAACCAGCTAATATCTGTGAAATGCTTCCAGCATTAGGAAAGCATGCCAAAATTGAAAAGCGTGAGTTGAACATGAACAGATTTGGAGCTGCCCTGTAATAATTACAAGTATTGAATGTTGACCTGCTTATTGGAATAGTTACTGTGTGGATAGATTAGCTTTGTTTGTTGCTGCTGCTGAAAAAAACAAACAAAACAGAAAAACAACTAGGACATAAAAATATAGGAATGGATAAGTAATTTTTCTCTGTTAAAGGGAAGATTGTTACCAGGATCTAACAGGACAAGAAAAAGCCTGGGTAGCAAGGAAGAGTAACAGTTTTGAAAGCAGTATGTTCTCAAGTAAGAAAGTTGTGCTGGAAACCAAACAGAGACAAACACATCTTTCATTTTGCTGTCTGAGAAAGTCAACCTTGGACTGGCAGCCTGGATCTGATCAGGATTTCACTGTAATTATGATAAAACTTATCAAGAAAAGTAGCCCATTGTGTTAAAGTGAAAAACATCTGTGTCTGTAGGACCAGAGGGTTGCTTTGTGGTGACTTTTGTGATTTTTGCCTGAGCCAATTTAAGCTTCATTTGACTTGTTCCTCTGGATATTTAAAATATTCCAAAGTTCCCTAAAGTAGTTTTAACATTCTTTCTAAGCTTTCTTATTAGTGTAGAGTGGCCAGTGTTGTTCCCACATGAAACTTCCTTTAAGTGCTCAAACTCAGGCAAAGAATTTCTGTGTTCATGCCAATATTCGCTCTCCCTGTACAGAATATGAAAACAAAAACTAAATTAAATCAGTCCTTGGAAAAAAAAAAAAAGTGAAACAATCTCTTACAAAATTATTGTTAAAGAATAGCTAAGAGAGCACAGAAAAGCCATGTGAACATACTCAAGTCAGAGAGTTATGCGTGTTTTTCAGATTTTAATGTCTTCTCTGATGAACCTTAAAAATCTCAGTTCTGCACTAGCACTTAGCCTTTGAGTCAGTAATCAAGACAGAATAATTCAGAACTGACATCACAGGCAACTTCACAGTTTAATGTCAGCAAACGACAGAGAAAGGAGAGACATGCATCAGGTTTTCATCAAGCTGTGTTTTGAACTTATGGGTTCTGACCAGTCTTACCTTTGGCACCAAGTGCAGCCTTTCATAGCCTGCCCTGGATGGGATTTTTGTGACTTGATTTCTTACTTGTCAGATACTATAATCAGTTTTAGATGACTGATGAATATTTTAATTTGACCTTCTAATATCCGAGTGTGTCACACGACAAAGAATAACAAAATAGGGGAGATTATGTACAAAATAGATTATTTCATTGAAAATCACAATCTCTTGTCAAATTTCACTATACTTAATGTTTTACAATATGCCAAAAATATCAGATAAACAGGCATCAGTAGTTTCACAACTATTTGTTTTTCTCCCTCAAACTGACCACCAAGGCCACTAAGCTGGCATGCACAAACATACACTTTGAACGTGTTAACTAAATGTGTTTGTCAACAAATTACATTCCTTTATTAGCTGGGCTTTGGTCAGCTATCTTGAGCTATTATACAAGAATTAATATCAGATGAGTGGTTTGCTTTTGCATCTCCATTCACGCCGAACTGAAATGGCTAAAGAAGATTCAAAATAGAAATGGCTTTTGGTTTTTAAGATCTAGAGTACAGATTTTAGTTCACTGGATCAAAGTCTCCTTGAATATATCTTGTGTCCAGAACTATTTTGAATGCTTCTGGTTTTTGGATCTTTTCTCATCTAGGATCTTACTTCTAGAATATGATTAATAATTCATAAAATAAGAAGGTTTCATATCTAGTTCCTACCCACTGCTATACAGTTGCATATGTCATTGATGTCAGATGAAGTTTGATCTACATTTCAAAAAATAAAGTGGAAGCTATGTCTATTGGCATCTTATGGTAAGTTTAAGTAATACTATTAAAGTGGTAGATTACCAGGTTCAGAATAAAGGCTTGAAACATATATGAAAGTGCTTTTCCTTACACAATACAAAGGACATGTTTTTTTCCAGAGCAGTAAGTATAATCATATCTTTTATCTAAAGCATGAAGTTTATTATCCCACTTCTATTTTTTTCTATAAAGTTTCTCAAAGCATTTCACTGAAAGGGGATTTAGCAAGTATAGCACATATCAGATTTCCTGACAGACAGATAGATATTTTTTTTCTTTCATTAGTGAAGGCAAAGCTATTTCTACTTAAAAATGTCTGTAAGTGTGAGCTGCATGAAGAAATTTTATTTTTGTTCCAATTAATGTACAGGAACTCTGTGTCTACAAGTATGTTGTAGAAAGATAAGAGAAATATTCATGTAGTGTCATGAATATGTACAAATTTTCTAATTGATTAATCATACATTATACAAGCCTGTCAAACATAGTGTTAAAATGTATACCAGAGTTTCAAGAATGAGAAACTGTTATTAATTCTTCTGAGATTCCCAAAGCAGGTAAAAGGTGACTGAATTAATCTTCGTGTTGATGATGTAAGACAGGCAGTTTCTCACTTTGAAAGACAAGAATCAGTATTTTCTATAAGGATTTCTCAGTTTGAACCTTCAGAAATGATCTTCCTAATGTGGATTCTTAAGAGGTATCAAGAATCTAGAGATTGCAGATATCAGAATATATCATCCTCTTGAACAAGCAAGAAAATAAAAAAGTCACAGCTGTTGTGACTACAAGAACAGACACACAAAATGATAACAGAATTAAAGTCCTGAAGGAAAATATTGACCTAAGTGGGTTTCCAAAAGCAATCAAGGACTGACACGGCCCAGCTGAGAGGTCTGAGCTCCCAACATAACAACTTAACTGCAAAAGAATAATTTATGTTATGCTACGATATATTCTAGGGTTCAGAAACATCCACATCAGTCACAGCTTCTTTGCAGTAGTCCCTTCAAATATTACATGGTGTTTCATTGCAAAATATTATTGTCCCATGTACCTGCTTTTTTCCCCTTTTTTTTACACATGGTCTCCTAGATTCTTAGAATAGTTGTACTGTGACTTCATTACTTAGTGGTTGATGAAAAACTTTTCAAATTCATACTCCAAGACAGATATGAATGAAATCCCCTTATCTTTGGTCTCAAGATGCTGCCTCTGAACATGTGGAAGTAGGAAATGAAAACATCTGTCTCCAGAGGAATTTTGCAAATCTGATTTTGCCTTCTGTGGAGGACAAGCCTGTAATGATGTGAAAGTTTCAACTGTCAGATTACCAAGGAGGAGGGAAGAGGAAGCAAGGTGGAAGAATTATTTTCTTCTCTCCTTAAAAATTGCCTTGGACTTGGGAAAGTCATCTAAGCTACAAACCTAGAGTTCATAAATCCTTGGCCACACTTGATAGTCACTTCAGTAATTTTGAACACTTCAGAATCATCACCAAACAGCAGCACATCTAACAGCTTTTGTAGGATAAACCAATCCTTCAGTCCTTCAAGAAAATAGTTTCAGAGGTAGTTGAACTAGAACTAAATTCTGTACAATGCCACAGCAAATCTTCTCCCATTTGCCACAGTTGGGAAGGATATATTCACAGCTCTGGAACATCAAAATGGTCTGCTGTCCCAGAGCTGTATCTCACACCAAAAAGTATTCACTGCGCTGAAAGGCTGAAAACACCATGACACCTTGAAAAGCTCAAAATGGGGAAATTCTGAGGGAAATTAATTGGCAAGGAGTGAAAGTGGTTCTCCAGGTGTCCTCCACAGATCACTGAACAAACATCTGCATCCCAGGATAGTTTGGGAACCAAGGTTCAGATGACTTTTAGTTTTTTTTCATACCCTAGCCTTGCTTCCAGGAACACAAGGCACTTCCCATGAGGAACAGCTCAAGTGAAACATGTTTCAGGAGCTATAATTTAGCTGCATCTGTTCTTACAGGCAATGCACTAAAAGGGATTTCTGATAAAACAAATGGAAATGATTGCAAATGATTGCAATCATTGAATGCAAATGATTAAGTTTGATATTTTCTTCATCATAAAGTCTTACATCTCAGAGAGGAAGGCCTCCGCACAGCAGCTCAAGTTTTGTAATATCTTCTAAGAGAAGGGCTTCCACAGTTTAGGGTTTGGGCAGCTTCTCTGCATGGTAGTCCACAGAGGAAGTATTTGCACCTTCATCTCTAGTCAGCAAAGCAGCTGGGCTGGAAGACAGCCATGCTCTTGCAGATGGGCAGGAAAAAAAAATAAATAAATAACAAGAAAGTCTAAAAGCAACAGGTATCTGATTAATGACTTCAGAAGTTTCAGAGCAGATAGAGTTCAGGACAAGCTTAATTTAATTTTAGATCTAACAGTTCAATGCAATTAGTAGCAAATAATGCAGAGACTCCTGGTCTCAAATTTAGAGGCTTGGACTCTTTTTGCATGACATCACTGAATCACCTGCTTACAATTTGAACTATAACAGTCTGATGACATGTCCGTAGATGTCTGGGGACTTTTTATTGCTCTCAGGAATTCTGCCTAACATTTTTTTCCTAGCATCCAGGAAGCATTTTTTCTAGCATTTTGTTATGATATGCTCCTGAGCCTCTGCTTCAACAAAGACGTTAACATTTGCTTTGAAATAAGCCAATACTGAAAGGCCTTGCTTTACAACTTGCACATTAACCTGTATTTCAGAATCAAAGCTAGTTTTCAGGTGACTCTTCAGGTTACTTCAGACAATACACACTGTCCAGTGTTAGTTTACACATTTTCATCTGGGAGAGATTTTCTACTTGGGAAGGTGAGTTTGGGCTTGTTGAGCCTATTCTTCATTTGTTTTTATTTTTTTAATTTTTTGCTCTTTGAAGACTTGGAAAACTGAAACCTGAAAATTTTTCGAGTTTTTTGGGGAGGAAATAGGAAGAAAACCACACTATAAAATCCATTTTTAAGTTTTAGCATGCAGCATATTCATTATCAAATTACAACCACTAAAAGAACTGTGGCAGACTAACATTTCTAACATTTAACAGGATAGAGATAGCGTGTACAGCTAAAAAAAATGCACTATACTAAAGCTATATGACAAACCTGGCTGCATAAAGACTTTCACTGATTACACAGTTTCTTTGTTTAAACTGAGGTTACTATCTTAGCTTTGGCTTCTAAATGATTAAAACCTATTGTATCTAGCCTCATAAACTATAAACTCTAATATAAAAAAATGACTGGCTTTAAAAGATGGTATTATAATGACAGCAGAGTATGATGTACTACTTTGCTTCCAGGGACCTTGGAGGAGCTAATATATGTTTATACTCATTTTTAACCTTGTTTATTTTTTATTCCGCTTCCTCTGTGATTGCCTTGCTCTGAGCCTGTGATGACAATCAATGATAAAATCAGAGTACATACAATTCAGCTGCAGACATACAGTATAAAAAAATATACAGAAAGCAATAACATGTACCATAAAAACAATTTCTGGGAAGGATGTTCATGTAATCTCATCTCTGTTTTTTTCTCCTCTTCTTATTTCTGCAGGGAACAACTACATTTAAGAAGAATCATAGAATCATTTATGTTGGAAAATATCTTTAAGATCATCTGGTTCAACCACTACCCTCACACTGCCAAGCCCATCACTAAACCATGTCCTTCAGCACCTGATCTATGTGTTTTTAAAATATCTCCAGAGACGGTGACTCCAACACCTCCCTAGGCAACTCGTTTCAATAACCCTTCCAGTGAAAAAGTTCTTCCTAATCTCGAAACTAAACCTTCCCTAGTATAGTTTGAGGCCATTTCCTCTTGTCCTATCATTCATTACTGGAAAGAAGAGACCAACCCCCATCTCACGACAACCCACTTTCAGATAGTTGTAGAAAGTGATCGTATCTCCTCTCAGCCTCCTATTTTCCATACTAAACAACTCCAATTCCTTCAACTGTTCGTCATAAGACTTGTTGGTCAGACTCTTTACCAGCTTTGTCACCCATCTCTGGACACTCTCCAGCACCTCAATGTCCTTCTTGTAGTGAGGGGCCCAGAACTGGACACAATATTTCAGGTGCAGTCTCACTAGTGTCGAGTACAAGGAGACAGTCACTTCCTGGTTATGATATTTCTGATACAAGGCAGGATGCCATTGGTCTTCTTGACCACCTGAGCACACTGCTGGCTCATATTCAGCCAGCTTTTGATTAACACCTCCAAGTCCTTTTCCAGCAGACAGCTTTCCAGCCACGCATCTCCAAGCAAGTAACATTACCTGGGGTTGTTGTGGCCCAAGGGCACCGCCTGGCACTTGCCCTTGTCGAAGCTCATACAATTGGCCTCAGTTCATCACTCCAATCTGTTCAGATCCCTCTCAAGAGCCTTCCTACCCTCAAGCATGTCTACAGACCCACTCAGCCTGGTTTAATCAGCAGACTTACTGAGTATGCACTCAATTCCCTCATCCAGATCATTGATAAAGATGTTAATAGAGCAAGCCCCAACACTGGGACCTGGAGAACACCACTGGAAACTTGCTGCCAACTGGATTTAACTCTATTCACCACCACTCTCTGTCTGCAGCCATTCAGACAGTTTTCTACCCATCACAGAGTGGGTCATTCCAATTTCTCCAGGAGGATGCTGTGGGAGACTATGTCAAAGGATTTACTAAGGTCCAGGAAGATCATATTCACAGCCTTTCCCTCATCTTCTAAACAGGTCATAGAAGGAGATCAAGTTAGTCAAACAGGACCTGCCCTTCATAAAGCCATGTTTATTGGGCCTGAATCCTTGATTGTCCTGCACGTGCCTCAGGATGGCACTCAGGGTGATCTGTTAGATAACCTTCCCTAGCACTGAGGTCAAACTAACAGGCCTGTAGTTCCCAGAATTCTCCTTCCAGCCCTTCTCATAGATGGGTGTCAGTTTTGCCAACCTCCAGTCCACTGGGATCTCCCCAGTTAGACAGCAGTTCTCGTAGATGACGGAGAGTGTCTTGGAAAGCACTTCTGCCAGGTCCCTCAGCACTCTCAGGTGCCAAAATTACCACCCAAATAATTCCCTGTCTTAGTATATTTCAACAAGGAAGGAGTGGTCTTCCTCAGGGATAGATATTGGGACCAGTGTCGTTTGATGTCTTCCTTGTTGACATGGACAGCGGGATTGAGTGCACCCTCAGAAGGTTTGCTGATGACACCAAGCTGTATAATGCAGTTGCCAGATTGGAGGAAAGCAATGCTACCCAGAGGGATTTTGAAAAGCTTAAGAAATGGGCTTAAGAAGTGAAACTCATTAAGTTCAAGAAGACCAAGGTCGTGCACATGGCTCAGGGCAGTCACAAGCACATATGCAGACTGGTTGGAGAATGGATTGAAAGCAGCCCTGAGAAGAAAGATTGTAGGGTGTTGGTTGATGATAAGCTCAAAATGACCTAGCAATGTGCATTTGCAGTCCAGAAAGCCAACTGTATCCCAGGCAGCATCAAAAGAAGTATGACCAGAAGATCAAGGGAGATGCTTTCCTTCTAACACTGCTTCAGTGAGACTCCACCTGCAGTACTGCATTCAGTACTGTGAGGCCTTCAAGATGAGAAGGATATGGACCTGTTAGAACAAGCCCAACGGGAGGGAAACAGAAATGTTCAGAGGTCTGGAATGCCTCTCCTATGAAGACAAGCTGAGAGAGTTGAGCTCGTTCAGTCTGAAGAAGAGAAGGGTCCATGGAGACCTTACTGCAGTCTTCCAGTGCCTAAAGGAGGCTTACAGGAAAGTTGTAAAGTGTCTTTTTACAAGGGTATGTAGTGATAGTACAAGAAGTAATGGCTTTAAACTGAAAGAGGGGAGATTTAGAGGAGCTATTAGGAAGCAGATTTTTACTGTGAGAGTGGTGAGGCACTAGCAAAGGTTGCCCAGAGAGTCTGTGGATGCCCCATCCCTCAAAGTGTTCAAGGCCAGATTGGACGGGGCTTTGACCAAATTTGTCACTTGGGAGGTGTACCTATTCATGTCAGGGAGTTTGGAATTAGATGGTCTTTAAGGTCCTTTCCAATCCAAACCATTCTGTGATTCTGTGATAAAATCAAATTAACTACTTCCCTGGGTACAGTTCTTAATATTATTGGGAAATGCTTAATGAAGGCTTCTCAGAACCCCTTCACACAACTTGTTACCTAAAAGCCCATAGTTTACAGCTGTATAACCAATTACAACCGTATAACCAAATACATTGAAGAATAAACACAGAAATCCTGGATGTTAGAAAAAGAAATTGCAGGGTCCTTGAGAGTGCTAGACTGCATGCCAGTATCAAGCCATTCTATGTATGAGTAGACCATAGTAGTAGTTTTGAGTACTTTTGTTACCACACCAGCCTTTTACCACTAATTTAGCCAGTCACATTTCTTTTCAATAGAATATATTGTCCAATATTGCCTGTTACCAAATGCTAAAGGGAAATCAATTTAATAGTTTTCCTGTATCTTACTCTGATCTCACAATTCAAATAACTGAGAATTCTTTTAAAATCTGCACTTTCCATGCATACGTGTATCCACACCAGTTGTTGTCATATGATTTAACTCATAGACTTAGAAACACTCTAACAGTTATTAAAACACAGTACAGCTAGTACTCTCAACAGTATGGTATAAGTCAGTCTGAGATGCTGCTGAGGATTCTGCACTGCTTGTCCTGTTAGGTCTGGTAACTTAGGATTTCTAAGAAGTACGATTTCACTTTTTTTTTTTCACCCAACATAGTGGAAATATGCTACAGATAGCTGCAATTTTGGTAGCTGTATACTACTAAAAAAAAAGAACTTATATGTTACCCACTGAAAGGTAAAGTAACCTAACTCCTAGATCTGAATAACCTAAGGTAGTGCATATGGAATATACTGATGGAATAATTTAGGAAAGTTCAGGGGTTTCTATATGCCACAGATGCAGGCTGTTGTTTAAGGTGTTTGAGCATTACCCTAAGGTTTAAGCATTTAAAGTGAAGAGAAAAAAAAATAGCTGAGTATTTTGTTCTTGTATTGCAGCTTTTCACATGTGCTTTAGTCTGAAGTAATTTGATTCACCAGTAATTAGATGTGAGAAATGTCCAGACAAGGTAAACAACAGTAAAATACTATCTGTACCATTCTTCTTGGACTTGCAATTTATATCCATAGACTAAGTTCAAAATTACTCAAATAAACACATCTGTTAAGCTAACATTTTCCAGCAATAGCAGTTTTAATGTTGTGAAATGTGTTTGATGTATTCATGTTACAAAGACCAGTTTTCAAAATGTTACTTTCCAACTTTTTTGTTAAGTGTAAACTGACCTTTTGCCTGTAGGCTCTGTGCTGGTCAACAGATATTTCATTTAGTACTGGCTAAAGCTAGAATGCTAAAATAGTCTAGTTGCTTTATACGTACATTGGAAAGAAAATATTGTGAGGTTTGTATGAAAAGTGGGACCGAAAAGTGGGACCAAAAAGTTTAGCTCTTTTAAATGTCTTTAGCAGTCACACATTGCAATAGATTACTTTGGTCATTAGGTAGGAAAGACCATATTTTTTAAGATAACCACAGCTGACTTTTTTGAGCTCCAAGTGAAGGTTATCAATCATATGTGGCGATAATACAGATTTAGGGCTAGAGTCAGCACTGGTACATAGTGCAAAAAAATCTATAAGAACATCTGTAAGCATTTGTGCCAGCGTCTATATAGAGGAGGCAAAATGTGCAAATGTCTTCCCTTTGAAATTTTGTGCAAGAAAGTCCTATTTGCCTTGAGGGTGCAATATCAGGTTCCTTGTGATAATAACAGAAGCACTACTGGTAGGATGATAAGTAATTGTTAGCCGGACAAGGAGTGACTAGAGAAGGGAGATAGTAATTTCATTTAAAAAGCCTTTCTGGCAGTGTGTTTTCCTGTTGTATTTCTGGGTGTTCAAATTTGCAGCCACCCAGCCATTTGCAGCCACCCAGCCCATCATCTTCTCCATTTTATTCTTCACACATAGTTTTGGTTCACAGTTGCTAGGAACAGACTAGAATTTAAACCTCAGAAAAAATACCTGAGAGTGTAGACATTGATATTTTTTTAACTTCTCTCAGGTTCAGACAGAGTAGCCTGGCAAAGGTCAAACACCACTTCACAGATGAGTAGGTGAAGAAACCATCTTTCATTTCTTGAGAGTATACCAACATTGTTACTTATGTGAGCCAAGAGACTTAAATTATTAGAAATCTCATGTTCAAGCATCATTCCAGTAGTTTCTGTTTAATCAGAAATCGGATCAGCAATTGCACTTTAAATACTATTTGTTTACAGTAATGACAGCTTATTTTCCCCCTTAGCCTCTCACAACCTGATGAGGTTGAAAATGTTTTACTTGTCAGGCTGTCATCAGACATTGATATTATTAAGTCAAAAAGAGGACACACGATTAGTGACGTACTGTCATTAAGTACCCAGAATGATCTCATAAACTCAGCAGTCCAGTCATATTAAGAGCTGTGATAAAATACACTCATTACAGCAGAGAGGATAGACAATAGCCTGACATTAAAGTGCTTTAATCCTCTTGCAGTACAGAAACTGCAGCACTTAGGTTTAAGGTCATCTGCTCTTGATATAATATAGGATTGATATAATTTGTATGTCAGTAAATAAACCAGAGTACTGTTAACACTGATTAGACGAAATATTCAATGGGATTTTCCATGCCCAATGAAGAAATGAAGATATATTTGTGTATTCATGGCACACACGGAAAACATGGACTTGTCAAAAATTCATCAGAATTCAGCAAGCAAGTCACAGAGGTGACGATGGAGTGATGTCAGAAAGTGATGCTGAGTGTCTAAGGGTTAAACTCTTGCAAGATGAATCAGGATGTCAGATCAGTACAAGCATTAAATTGACAGCTACCCTTTATCCCTTCCCCAAATCTCTCAAAATTAATGCCCTAGTAAATATTTGGAGAGACACCTTAGTTCTGACACTGGCATCACTAACAGGGATGTGTAAATTCTCTTAACAAAGCCCAAAAGCAAGGAGGCAGAACAGATCTCAAGTGGTAAATGTCACCTTGTTTCTACTGTCCTTCAGGTCTCCCCGCTGAAATGTTGAAAGATGGAGCAACAGAGATGTTGAAAAGGAAGGTTACAAGAAGAGCAGGAAACTGAGAGCTGCAGGCCTTCATTAGAGAGCAAGTGAGAATGACGATTGTATGTCAGGGATGGCTAAGATGACAACTATGTAAGGACTGAGACCAAAACAACAAGAACACAGGAAATAGTAAAGGCAGCAAATATATCAGATGAGGCAAAAGCTAGCCACAGAAAAAGGAACAGGGTGTGAGTCACCAACTGGTTCTCTGACACCAAGAAGTAGATAGGAGGAAAGAGATAGACACTCAAATGGTGAAAAAGCATTCTAAAAACAAAGAAGGAAGAAATAAAAGGACATATATTTTAGATCAACAATTTGGAGGACATTTAGTTTCTCAAGAAAACAAGTAATTGATGATTACGTGTCAAATTCCTTCATTGCAAACATTAGATGCAGAGATGCTATAAAGCTTTATGATTGTGCCAGTTTGATAAATTAAATGACTTGCACAAGGTACAAGTGGGGGACAAAATAGACAACAAAATTTTTCTCCAAATGAAAAACATTCAATTTCAACACATTTATGAGATAATTAAATTTTTAAAATTCAAAATATCTTTTTAAAATATTCCTAAGTTTTGCTTATTTGACCAGGAGCTATTTTTAAGCCAAGTACATTAAGAAAGCTGAGGAATTCTATTTTATATAACACTTGACAGGATGGATTTTAGCAACTCTGAAAATAGTTCACAGTTTCCCCTGCTCATGCAACCAGAGAGTAGCCGAAACCTGCATGAAACTAATTTTCTTTTTTCTTTTTAGTGGCTATTGAATCAAAGCAGGGAAAAAATGAATCATTCATTCAGTTCTAATTCAGAAAATCTGAGCCTGACTCTTTCTAACCAATTTTTTGAGCTCCTGGTGCTGTTCTGATTGCATTTGCTCAGCTCTGAAGGCTCACAGATTATAAACTCTTTCTGACAAGGACTCTCATTTATTTACTGCTGCCCAGACTTGCCTTAGGGCTGTATCACATGGTATAGGAGAGATTGCTGAAGCTCCTGTTCCCAGCATTGTCCGTGTTGTGTTACATGATTTAACATAAACACAGATTCCATAACTTCTGAATGTTTTGGGGAATATTTCACTTTGTTTAGAGTACTAAAAAGCCCTCTTTAATTGAGTTCTCAAAAATATTTTGGCAATATAAACCCAGATCTTATGCATGTCCCATTTCAAAATTAGTCTTTATGATGCTTTTTACTGATTATTAAAGTAATTATCAAAAATTTCATTCCATTTCTGGCTACTTCCAGCCTCAAAGTCCAGGAATATAACAATGCTCTACTGAACTAGAGTCTCACGTTCTAAGCCAGATGTGAGAACTGTGAGAATTACCCTAATAGTTTGCCTCACACACTAGAGTAGGGGTTATATTAGGATTGGGTTTGCAGATTTAATTTGAATAACCTGACAGACGACAGTCTCAATGGTAAGAGAAAAACAGCAACTTACTAAAAACAGAATTAAACATTTCCCCATTTATTGGAAGATAATATATTTAGATTGGGCCATTTCTCTAGGGGGCCTATAAACTCTGCTTTAAAGCATAATATTGATAAAATCTCTAGGACTGTGGTTAGTGGTAAGTAGCAGTCACCTATGGGAGAAGAAAAGCATAAACCAGAGACATTATAATTCAATAAATTAAAATTCACCATAACTTTTCTAATGTGATCTGATTCCATTCCAGTTAATGCACTTGTACAGCTTGCTCCCAGAAAATTGGGCTCTTTTTACCATCTATCTTTTCTGTGGGCAATTTCTCTTCCAAAAATGCTGAAGTTGAAAATGACCATATTGAGAACCATACATTGAAAATAGGTGCTTTGTTAGAGGAAGAATGGGAGTGTTCATGCAGATACAATAGACTATTATTTAGTGTTCATAAAGTAATGACTGCATTTCTTGGAAACGCATTTCTTGTTACTACCGAAAGGCATAGTAGCATTGTAGGTGGTCTTCTGTTTTTATTAGTTGTTATCAACAAATTGTAGCAAAGAAGGTACTGTGAAGCAAAAGACGCTAGAAGTTAGACAGAACTGGTGACTAAAATAACGTTTTATGGGTAATAGTTTGCAGTCAATGCAATTCACACTGTATTAACAAGTGCTGTGTTTTAGGAAAACTCAAAAACTGATGCATAAGACCACATAGTGATATATTTTTCAGAGTGGTTAGAATTACAAACATGCATATGTGTGTGTCTATACATGTAATTACAAAAGAAGAAATGTTGAAATATTGTCTATTGAATTGAGGTTTTTTGTCATATTTCACAATCAGTATCCATGATTATATGCAGTAATTCTGACCCAGATCCCACTAATGCCATCACTGCTTAATTTTCTGTTCCCTATTCTGAACACTGAAATTGTGTTTCTGGCTCATATTTTCACATTTTCCTAATTCCTGTACCTAGGTTGCTTAAGCATACTGTTCTCTATATTTCCAAAACTTTCTTTTACTTGTGTCTCTAAGTTTCTCTCACATATTGTTTTCTTTTAGGCATTTTGCTGGTCCTTTTCTCCAAAAGACTAACAGTCTTCACTCAATTCCTTCTTAAATCACATATTTCCTGGGAATGTCAATGCTAATCTGTCAGAGACAGAGACCATTTAGTACAATAAATCTGCACAGTCTGAGAGATTCTACCCCTCTCTGATCATTTCCCACATTTTATTAATGTCTCTGACTAGTACTGTTTATCTCACTGAAAATTTGTAATCTAATGGAGTGACCCTTGAGGTTCAAAATGCATCACAGTACAAATGTTCTATAAAACACAGTTATGGTCTACACTGAAAAAAAAAACAGTTCATGATTTTTATGGGTGCAAGTTGATGCCCAGTTTTTCAGAACAGGTGGTCCAGCCAGCTTCAAACCAACATGGATGCTTAAAATGGGGAATTAAAAGTTTTTAGACATTGAAAATTAGATCCGTATGATCATGGGAACTGTCTTACAGTAAATTAGAAATAAAAAGAAAAAAATTACTCCTTTTGTTAGGAAAGAATAAATTCTTTGCAGAGTACTAGAAGGCATATCTTAGTTGTAATGGCTGAATACAAAAACCACCAAATAAGAAAAATTGCTAAAAGCAGAAAAATATAATCTCATGGCATGAGTAACTATTATACTTTACTGTATTTTATATTTGGATTCAATTTTTTTTTTTTCTTATTTTGCTAACACTTTGAGTCCCAGGTTTATCCCTGTGTTTTATGCCAGTGGATCATTCAGCTACTGCTGACAAAAAAAGTAAATGAAAAAGCTTGCAACTTTATACGGCTACATGTTAGGGACATGCACATAGGAATAATTGCTGCCATTGATTCACTAGAAAACAACTTTTTTGCCTCATTTCTTTCTAAACAAGTTAACTTCAGTTTATGAATAATTAAACTGAAGCTGCCTCTGTAAGAGATAATTTAATCTGTAAAGTATCCAGTTTTCTAATAATAATTCTTTTTCAGACAATACTCTTCCTCTTAAAATCATATTTCAGATATAAGGGGGCATTGAGAGGTACTATGAAGTGCAGCTACTTCTTTAAAAATAAATACAGACTAGTAGTCTGTGAGCTAAGACTAATAAAATCAACCCTGGGGACTTTTTCCTGCAGCCACTGGGTTTGATCAAAGCTGCAAAGACAGTGGAAAAAATGTCATTCACCTCAATAAATGCAGACCAGTCCCATGCTCAAGGTCTCTGCAACATCCTCCCCAGCGTCTCACCACCATTAGTGCTGCTGTTACTGTTGTACCTCATTCACATTTGCTGTCTGTGGAGAAAGCTCATCCAACAAACTCGAATGATTTACATGTTCAGACATGCCACTGAAAAATAATGGACTATAAAAATAATTAATTTAGCAATGTGACAGTGATGGCTGTGAAATTAAAAGAAATATTAATAACAAGTGTGGTTATTTATAGATCACCTCTGATCCACAGAAAGTCAAGTCACTCACCTCATTTTACAAATTGATTTATAAATTATATATAAGAGGAATAATATCACTTAGCAATGAAACCTCTGGAACAGCATTTCATGGAAGAGAAGTACAGAACAGAGTATGAAGAAGAAATAATATGCCCATTTAATAGTACTGTGTCGAGATGTGCTCTGCCAACTGGAATTTGCCCAAGAGTTCAGAGTGTGCTCCTCTAAACTTGTGAAAGAGGAGCATAAAAAAAAATCATGCCTGATGTTTCCTCCAAAAACATGATAGAAAGACTAAAAGTGCAGATTATTGATCACCATAGATGACATTCAAAACCTTGTTTTCTTTCTTATCCAGCCAAGTGTCTGTTAAAAGCTTTTGCAAGAGTTACTGACAGCAATTGCTTTCTGCTGCAGTGACTTAGACAAACACGTGGCCCTTCAAAACATTTTCTTTACATACCTCCAACCCCCAGCCACATTCTACCTCAAGATGAAAGCAGGTTTGTTTAGTAAACTAAGATGAGAGTAAGGAAGTGTCCTGCAAACTTTCTTGGATAATTCGGCAAATACTTACACATCTCATATAACATTTTATTATTAATAAAATGAATAACGTCACCCCTCTCTTGACTTCCCCATCAATAAAATGATATAAATAAAAAGCATATTTTGCATCTCAGATGTGCACAAAAAGCTAAAAGACATAGTGTTCTCAGAATCAATATGTAACAGCTATTAGTTTAATTCATGAAGCTGAAGAACCAAAAAAAAATTGCTGTCTTTCTTGTTTGTGAAAGTACTTTCTTATTGTCTAATTTTTAAAATCTAGGCTACAAAATGTCCTATATTTCATGAACAATGACTACACAGCTAGCTTCTGGGTATGTGTGTTAATTTTTTTATAAAAGGTATTCATCACTTGAAGAAATCTGTAAGGTTCTCAAACCTGAGAATAAACAGTCAAATGTCCTATTTCACCCACAGCATTAAGGGAAGTACAGTGACTAAAAGCCTGTGCTTTAGTCCTTGTATGTAGAAACAATAATAGTTGATGTATAATGCTGATATCAATAAACTGATTTGTATTTGCCAAGCAGTGCTGGTTATCATCAAAAGCACACTTTTAATAGGGTATCTAAAAGGCACAGATCCACAATTTCACTCAAGTAAGAATGGGATGAGGGGGTGATTGCTTCTAAATCTGTTCATCATTGTCTTACATCCCAGATGAAGTGAAAGATCGAAACACTGTATGTCACTCCCAGCTCTCTTTAACTGGTGACATGTACCATTTTAGCTCTAACTCCAGCTCCAGGTCTGACAAATGAAATGTCATCACTCCTTCTTCATGCCTACACAGCTGTTTGATTAGAAGACTTGGTGAGGAAACAGAAACAGATCAAAATATTGTGTGTACTCATCTCTGAATGTGTGCCATTTACAATATCCTTCAAGTCAGGCTTCAGCAGTTTCTCATTGGTGGCAAAGAAGCCTATGTGACATAGATAAGCTAAACAAGCTTTTTTCCACTTACTGTCTAGCAGCAACAACATAAACAAATTTTCAGCAACTCAGATTCTCCACTGGTGCAGCATTTCTCACAGAGATCACCAAATGAGTTCCTTCACCCAGAAGCCAGGTGCTGCATACAGGTAACTTTGCTTTCAAGTTCTCTCCAGAAAGAATAAGTCATTAGTTAATTCCATGAGCTTCAGAGCCCATTCTTCATTTAACACCAGTAAAGATTTAACACAAGAAAGCTGGGACCAGTCCAACACTCCTCAAAGCCAGACCTCTAGTAGCCCCTGTACCAAAGACATGGAGCTGTGTTTTTTCCACCTCATAGGGATACAAATAGCTAACATTATCCTACTGGAGTATGTACTTGCAATACCCACAGCAATTCATTAAAAAATGGCATGACACAAACTGGAAGAAATTAAATTATCTGGTGAGGATGAGGGCCAGCAGACAATCAGCTAGACAGTAACACTACTGACTGCACGTGGCGGTCATTTAGCACCCACTACTTATTCTAGCCAATCCCAAATATATGCATGAACGATTAACATCTTTTCTTCATAGACTAGAACTTACTGATCAAAAAATTATTAAGATACACTGTGATGCCTCCTTGTCTTTTATTTTATCCTTATTCATCATTTCTTTTCTTCTTGTAGCTAGGCCAAGATTTCCTTTCCATCCTCTTTTGCTGCCTTTTTGCCTTAGGAATGACTTTCTGCTGCATACCCATATTTTTGAAGGAGTCTTTCATTTATTCTCTGTTTTGCCTCATAGAGTGGGACTTCTTCAAAAGCATCTGTGTTATCCTCATGTCAGTGAAGCATTTGGCACGGTGTTGCTATGATCAGGAGGTGCCAATATACAGTAGTTGTGGACTGAAAGGATACCAGAACAATATTTTTGATGTATGAAGACGGAATCTGTCAGGAAAGACTCGTCACATTGAGCCGCGAATTGTGTCATTACTTCTCCTATCTTAGCTGTAACTTTGCCATGAAAGACCTAGTTCAAGAATCATTAACAGCATCATATATTAAGACTAACCTTTCTAGATCTGTTGATGACTGGGAGGAGCTTACTGTCCATCACAGTCCTACCCCAGCACTGAAATCACACCAACATACTGCAGTGTGTTCAGCCTATAGCTCTAGGGCCCCGTAAAGTCTGACTTGGGATTAGCTGCTGATGTCCTAGAGGTAGGCTATAGATTACCCAGCAACTGGCATTTTATTATTGCTCAGACAATTGCTCAAAACAAGTGTACATTTTGTTTTAAAAAGTGAGACTAGATTACTGACTTAAGAAAAAATTAACAAGGTGTCACTATAAACACTACAATACATCTTCACAGTGTTGGGTATCACATTATACTTTATCTTACATAATTTTTTTCTATAATGATGGTAGTAATAACAGCCTTATTAATAACTGCCATATGGTCAGGAAATAATTTTTTTAAGGTTTTTTTTTAAGTTTTGCTACACAGCATGCTAGGGACTTTGGGATAGTCTGCTCCTATTGGGATAAAAGCAATTTATGTTAGCAGTTTTTTATGCAAATGTCCACAGAGAGAACATGCGTATCGTTGGTCATTAGCACTTCAATATAAATATACTTTCATATAGTTAAGAGAACTTGTAGCAGAAATATATTAAAATGGCAAATTTGTTTACTATATTTTCTTTCATAGCTACTAGCATAGCAATGGAGAGTGCAATATAAAGTCACAGTTTGAATCGGTTTTCATTGTTATCACAGTAACATGACTAGCAATTACTCCAGATGCTCATATATAATGAAGATGACAATCAGCTAGCCAACGTTATTTGAGAGAGAGGTACTGTCATTCAGAAGTAAGCAATGATTTGAGGTTGCAGTTTGGGACATCTTAGGGGCATTAAGCTGAACTTCCAAAACCTTAAACCTTAAAACACAGTCTATTTACACAAGCCCTGTGCTGGAATAAACACCAAAACAACACAGTAACTTCTGTATTTTAATCTCCTTGGTCTGCAAAATTGTGTTTAAAATTTTGCAACAGTTGTCTTTCAAATTAAATTTTGGGTACTTCCTTATTTCTGTGAAGATGAGGAAAAAACTTTCAGAGCAACATTTATTTCAGTTCATCTGTATTACACTTCTGCTTTTCATTAACACCAGAAAACATAAGGGCAGACAAGGACATCTAGTGAGTAACAGGATGGGTACTGAAGAGGAGAATTAAATCCATTTTTTTAAGCTTCAGAGAAAATCTACTTTGCATATTAAGCACAAGTCTTAAAACCATTGTTTGGACTTTCCCCCACGATTTCATAATATATTTGTTTCCAACGTCATGTTTCTGTGTAAGCTATGTGACTACCTATTCCTACCATAGGATACTTCTTACAAGCAATCAAAACTTGAAAGCAATATTCAGAGTCAGAAGCTGCACAGCAAGAATAAGAAGTCAAAAATAAGATCAAATCTGAGGTATACCTGACATAGCCTATGGCCCTTTGAGCAGCATCCAATTGGCCAGTGTGAAAACCACTGCTGCATCAAAACATTTGTATATGTGTGCCCCATTTTTATTTCCTCATGAATTATGGGACATCTTTTTCCTCCTCTCTCTCTCAAGAAAAAAAAAAAAAAAAAAGCACAGGCAGGTATTTATCAGCTGTATCTATGCTAAACAGCATAACATGGACTCTGACGTACATGGTCTGAATTGAATTGGCATGCCTTAGCTGAAAGCACCACCTAATGAAATACTGATAGCAGGAAGGTGGAGGAAACTCAGGCAGTGCTTTAATGACTACTAGTTACTTAGCCCACGCATAATAAAAGTTGTTTCTATTACTTTTTAGGCTTTTCTGTAAATTTTACCTCCTCAGTTAGTGATTACACTGGAAAACAACACGCAAATCCAGACTTAAGTGACACACCTTCTGACTTGCTGTTTCAGTAAATGTTTTAGATTAGTAGAGACAATTAGACTAAACTTTCTGCCACAACTTTGGGACAAAATCCTTCTTGGAAATATGGTAATCCCTGTGATAAACAAAGCTATGTCTGGAAAAGGTGTCCCAGGCATTTCTATTGATGTGTAACTGGGACATTTCTGTCTTAACAAGTAAAGCAGACATCACAAAATTGTTGTTTTGTTTCTTTTCAGCTGAATGGAAAGAATACATTAAAATGAAGGTGAACAGCATCCAGTGGTGACAGGAGCAATATTCCAAGTGTGATAAATATGCCAATGTTACTAGACATAATGGCAGCATTCTGCAGAAGCTGATAACAAACAGCTACTTCTTCACTGCTGCACCACTTAATGCTCCCAGACCAACAGGAAAAAGGAGAGGAAAGGAAATGAAAGGAACTTTCACATTGAGTTTCAGTTAATCAGAAGTAGAAATTTGGGAGAAGAAGTCTTACCTTTTGAAATCCCACTTGCCCCTCTTTAGATTGTATTATGTCCAAAGACTAATCAAATATTCTTTTAGTGTTTGGAGCAAAATATTGACTTTGCCCAACAAATATTCCTAGTGTTGTTATACTTGTCACAGAAAAAGCTGAACCTCTGTGTTTTATTTTTTTTCTCCATCATCAGCAATGAAAGTAAAACAAGAATGTTAAGCATTTGAAGTCAATTCTTTCAGGAGATTAAAAAAAAAAAAAGAAGTAGACCACAGGAAATCATATTTCTATTCTGCACTTCTAAGATTGCTAGAAGGAGCTGGTTGTAAAAAGGAAGCTAAAAATCTGGCAATTTATAAGAAATGAACACTTCCCCTTTAAGGACTGTCATGATATTCTAATTTACCAAGGGTACGTTTTCCTGAATCTTCGACCAGAAATAAGACCTCTACAAAAGGAACTGTAAAGCTATTCAAAAGTATAGCTTCCTGGCACAAATACAATTATCAATTCCACCATTTGAGACCGCAGTTACTGTGACTCCAGTGACACGATAGAAATGTTTCTGCACTAGCATCTGAGGTCACAGAGAATTTGAAAGGCCTTGTCTCACTTTATACTTGCTCTAGCTTCTTAAAATACAGACCATCCTACCACTGACTCAATAGATTTGTTCTGATTTCTGTTATAGCTTCTCAACTGTACTGTCCAGTTTGTTCTTACAGCATGCATCTTTTCTGACATTTCTTTTTTTCCCTTTTCTGAAGTAATTCCATACAGACTTACTTGATTTTGACATTAAAGTTGAACTGTCAGCTCTGAAAATGAATAAACTTGAATTTAAAATATGTGTCTTTTGTCACTGTGGTTATCTATGTAAAAGGTTTTACATTCGTGTTTTTAAAAAACTTGGGAAAAATATACCTTCTTTTCATAGTTGTGCAAGCTCAGTATTTTCAGATTTTGTTCTTGTATTATTTCAGTGAAAGAACACATAGTAATTACCAGACTAGTGCTATGTCATCTCTGGAGGCCAGCAGAAATAGGAGTGGCATTTTAATATTGTTGGCTAGATGTAATTCTATTATTGCTTTAACAGAAATGTTTATCACATGCTTTGTGTTTCCCTGGGAAACTATTCCGATATTTCTGTCTGATGTAGCTCTCACCAGGTATGTCTTTATTAGTAGATAGAAAATGTCCAGAGCAGAAAGAGAATTTTTGTATGATGCCCCATCCCTGGAAACATTCAAGGTCAAGTTGGACAAGGCTCTAAGAAGGCCCTAAGACATCTAGGTGAAGATGTCCCAGCTCATTGCAGGGATGGTGAACTAGATGATCCTTAATTGTTCCTTCCAACCCAAACCATTATATGATTCAATGAATCTAAAGTCTCATCCAGGATCACCCAAACCATACCACCCTTCACACAATCCTGGCCACAACTTCAGGCCATGCTAGCTCTCGACAGTGAGTCACGGGCACAACTCCCAGCCTAGGGACCTCATGTACCATGCAACGTTTCTGCTGGCAGTACATAGGCCGTTGCCTCGCCTGGTGTATGTGGAAGGCACTGAGACCTGGATGTAAGCTGGGCTAGCTTCAGAGCTCAGCTTCAGAGCCAGAGAATGGTCTGAAGTTTCTTTGATGACACTCACACAGCTGCTGATGGTCTTTGTCAACTTCAATGAAGCTGAGAGAGTCCCTTTGTCACCAAGCAGAATGGCTGGCATTGGTCGCTGCCTTGCAATGAGTGACAGTGTAATTAGAATGCTGTAAATCATTGCACTCTATTATGTTAGCACAAAAGTGCTAACAAAGCCTATTAGCTCAAAATGTCTTTTGCACAAACAGATCAAACAGAAGAGAACATCTTGAGCACTGAAGAACAAATTTCTATCTCAACTTGTCTGCTGAAGGCAGTACTTCTTGAATTACATTTCTAGCTGATTAGAATCCAGCTAAGTGTCTAGTACCTGCTTGTGGGCCTCAGTATTCTGTGAATACAGAGGCCTGCTCACAAAATTGGAATTTATTTTTTGTCAATAATGCCACAAATTATGGCTAAATCAAGTCAGGTTACTGAATGCATCAACTCTGGCAGGATTGAAGTTGGCCATTATGTAGTGTTCAAGATTGTATTATGCTAACAGATACTGTATAGTAGCAAAGCTAATTCTAATTGCCTTTGAAAACAGGTCTAGAAACTGGGAAAAATACTGCTTCAGGGATACCAAATGACCTTATATCTGTAAAAACACCCTTATAAATATACAGAGTTTCATACATGTATATCATATTCCCATTCCACCACATTCACATCTGATACATGGTCAAAGTATTTTACCACAACAAACAAGCAACACCACCACCACTAACATATTATTTATTGAGTAAATCCTGGACACAAGCAACACAGGGATTTGCCCTAGACGGGAAAGGAGAGCAAAAAATTATTATTCATTCATGGTGCATTGTAGTGAATTCCAGTTTTACAGAATTCAAATGTGCTTCATACTCAATCTGAGTAATGCCTGTGGGGTCAGCTCTGCTTTTAGAAAAGTACAAAGACCCAAGTGGTTACCTTCCTCATGCTGAACTTACATCCATTGAGCTCAGGTGTTCTTCTCACATTGATAAGCGTGAAACCATACAGGTAAGCACTGATGAAATGACATACACTAAGAAAGGTCTACTCCTTCACTGCTGGGATTATCAGTGTGAGCCCCAACATGGAATGAGGTCTCAGTAACACTTAGAGCTGATACCCATCTGCAAGACAGAGAATGGAGAAAGTGGACTTTGATTATGTCCTTGGAAGTCAGTGGGCTGTGTAAGCAGACACCACATCAGTGAGAGCAGCAAATTAGAAAGAAAAGGGGAGTAAGCGTTGTGCATGTGAGTTGTGTGAAGCAGTAAACAGAAATAACCAGCTCAACTGCAGGGTTAGAACTCACTTGGTAAACAGTGACTCACATCTCAGACACATTTCAGTACCTCTTGCTCCTCTTCTTACTAAGAACAAGGACATTTGTATCCAGCTTTTCTGTTTGCTTACTTGTCATTAAAGTGGTTGCATGAGCATGAGCACAAGCGATCATCTCTTTTTGTTCTCGTGCTTTGGAAGAGAAGTAGAGTCTGACACAACCTGAGGAGAGATGATCTTTTATTATCCATGTTTCAAATATGAGTTATATTGGCAGTATTTCTGCGTTGTCTGGATATAAAATTGGCCTTGGAAAAGGCTAAATAGCCTCAAATATTAGATCTCTGTGATGACCAAAAAAGCCCTAGGAGGAATGATTTAGATCTGATTAATTTGTAGAGCATCTTTCACAGTTGTCTTGAATTTTCACAACATATGCCTGTGGTTTTTGCTTGAGCTTTCTAGTGAATCTGTTGTTTCTTCTGTTAACACAAACCAACAGTGAAGATGCATGAGATTACAGGGCAGGCTTCATACTTTTTCAGTTTTCAGTGATTCTTTTCTGATCTCATCCTGAAAAGATCTCACTTAGAGGTGCTGCATGGAGCAAGGATGGTCAGAAAGGACAGGGTTCGCTTTTACTCAACTTGTGTGTCTGAAGGACAGGCATTGAGTCAGTGTTCCTCCACAGCCACTGCAGAGAATGAGGCACCTCATACCTTTCCAATCCATTCAATATGTTTCTCTCAAGTGCCTCTCACTCTCTCCTGCTCTCTCCAGCTGTAACACAGCCCTTCTCTCACTAACTTTTTACAGAATCACAGAATCTTAATGGTTGCAAGGGACCTCGAAAGAATATCCAGTCCAAATCCCCTTGCCAGACCAGGACCACCTAGAGAAGGTCACACAGGAGACTCAACAACCCACCTGGTCAGCCTGTTCCAGTGGTCCGTTATCCTCCCAGGGAAGAAATTCTTCCCTGTATTTATTTGGAAGCTCTTATGTTTCAGCTTATATCCATTGTCCTTTGTCCTGTCATTGGACATCACTGAGAACAGCCTGGCTCCATCCTCCTGACACACCCATCCTTACTTACTTCCCTGTACTCCTTGGTTCCTGCTGAAATTGAAAGAAGTGTGGAAACAGAGAGAGCTTTTCTCATAGTATTTCTGAATGAAACAGAAGTAGTAAGCACTGGAAATCTTCTGTTCAGTTTTGCACACTCTGAGGACAACTAAACAGCTTCTTTTGCAACATAGCTGTGACTAGACAAGTTATGAATATGAGTGTAAACTCGCAGAGGTCAAGGACTCTCGGATTTGTAAACATTGTATTACATTTTAATTCCACTCCACAATTACATAAACCATGTTTTCCCTCTGAATGAAAAATATTAAAAGGAAATAAATAAAAATCTACAATCACTTAAAAAAAAAAAAGAAAGAAAATCCGTCAGTTTTTCCTCTCAAAACATGCATTGACATCCTTGAACTCAGACATAAAAATTGAGTGCTTTTCTTCATTTTCCTTCTTTTTTTTTTTCTTTTTGGTGTAAATAAGCATAGTCTCTCTCAAGTCTGGCTGCTTAAATCTGATGGCTGAAAAATTCAGCACCACAGTTGCAGCTGAAGTGCATGAAAAACCAAACTATTTCAACTCGTTGAGCACTTAAACTTGTATACTTAACAGAATAAAGCCAGCATATTATATTGCATGGCAAATGCAACAGAAGTAGTGGTGTAGCAAGGAAGGTGGAGGAAGAACAGAAAACATTATTTCATATTTGTGACCAAACACAGAAGTGTGTGAATCACCTGCTAAGCTTTCTTTATGACCTGTTTGAACAACCCTATGCAAAAGTCTTTGCAATAATTCAGCTAGAGACTGAAGGATGAACAATTGCCCTGACATTTTCATGTGTTATAAATATCTATCCAGGTGCTGACGGAAAAAAAGCTAACCACTTGTGGTTTTGCATACCACCTGAGACACTGGGTTCCTAAAATTAGATATAGACATACAGTTGAATTTGTTTCTAAATGCTTTCAAGGCTTTCTCTGTTTTGTTTAGGTTCTTTATGAACATTTGTCTTGGGGAAAAAATTGCTTGTTACAGAGAGAGTAGCTACAAGAGATCACTTCAATAAAAGAATGGAAATTCAGCCTCGTATTCTCTTGTAGCAGTCAGAGATGAGAAAAAAGTAATTTAGAAGAAATTTACCCAAGCTATGCAAACAGTCCTAGAATATCCTTCAAATGACCATATCATCTCTTTCTGGGCATAAACAAGTAAGAAATACGAAAACCATCCTTACAAATATATCTCCAACCAGTTTATAAAAACATCCAATGGAGGAGGTTTCCCAATATTCTTTGGTTACCTGCTTCACTCTTCACTACTTTAAAAATATTTTAAAAAATATTACTATCTTTCTACTCAAATTGTGATTCTTTTTTCTTTCATAGTGGAAAAGAATAACTATTCGTCCTCATAGCACCTTTTATGCATCAAACACTATGTTCTTTGCTATCCACACTACATTTTAATCTTCTTTTTTCTAGACTATGCCTTAAACTTGTTTTGTAATCTTATTTGTACTACTTTTCTCTGGGTTACACCTAAGCTGCCCACCTATTTCATGAAGTCTGGGACTCAGTAATGAAAAAAGTGTTCTTGCTGAGGCACAAGCAGCACTACGTGAAGAGTTACAAGCTGCAGTGATCCTATGTCTAAATTAGTTAAGCTTTTTTTCCAAAACTGACATTTTACTGCTGCCTTTTTTCATTTGCAGTCTCAGAGATTCAGTATTCTTTGCCTAACTCATTTTTATGGAAAAAATATTCAAATCAGTCCTCACTTTCTTTGGCCCTGTGTTACATTTACTTTGCATGAAATGTGTTTTTGTGACCAATGTTAATATCCATGTATTCTTTATTCCGTCGGGAAGATAGTTTCCAGCCTTAGCAGTTCCACAAAGTCCTGACATGCTTTCTTCACAAGCCAGGGTAGCTTTAGTCCTGCAGTCCAGTATTTACAATACAAACTTAATTGTCTTTATTAGCTATTATATTTTTCTTAACAAATTAACATTTGAAAGGTTTGGTAATTCTATTTAGAGGGTCTGTTGTGGGAAAAACAACCTCCAACAAATAACTGAATTCCTCAAGCTCACTGCAATCATAATTGCTTGATACAAGGTACAGATTGCCTTTGTGTTTTCCTAAATGGGATTAATGCTTGGAGGATTCAGTAACTCCTCATTAACAGGCAAAATGATTGAGTGCAACTGACTTCCAAATAATGGCTTTGGTCAGATTACGAGTGTGCCAGAGAAACATATACCCTAAGCAACTGAAATAGTCCTTTCAGCTTTCCCTTCTGTGCAGAACATGGATTTGAAGGGATAATAGACTCTCAGCTAGCATAATTGCAAAGCATTTTCTTATTATCTCTGGCTAAATATCTCCGTGGCTAAGCAGAAAGGCCAAATTTGAATACCATTTCCTGCTGCTGCAGAAGCAAACTGAAATATTGTGGCAGTTATCACAAAGGAGAGATTCTAGATGCAGAAGTGCTTTTGTGGGCTGATCAAACCTATTCCCCATATAACAACAACAGCCTGTAATGTTCAGAATTTCTATGGAAATGGAAGAAGAAAATTTTAAAAAACTTCACTTGGCACTTAAGAGGACTCTTGCTGTTACACTTTTCTTAGTGCTTCAAGTATTGTATATCTATACCCTGAGGAAAGATGAGTTCTGTGCTTCAATAAGACACTGTGCACACCCATTACATAAATACCTAGTGGAGCCAAACAAGGATTTGTCATTGTATCCCTGGCCTCTTTTTTCTTTTTTTTTTTTTTTTGGGACCAGTGATTTGTGGTGCAAAACTGGAAAACTCTTAACCTCAACAGTTTGAAAGCTTCCAGAAAGGTAACTGAAGAGGTTTTAAGTGAGCCTTTCAGGGTAAATGTCCATAGTGTTAGGAATATGATCCAGTTCCCATCGAAGGCAATGAAAATCCTTGAATAGATAACATAAGGAGCCAGATCAGGCAACTGTCATACAGTTACTTCTGGATAACTTCTTAAGCTGTAACAACCTTTGCAGAGATCTCTAAAACAATGGTCTTACAGCACTGTAAATGTAAGGAAAATTCACCTATTACAACTAGAAAATACATGTAAAACATACTTCCAGAGTTAGTAATGTTTCTGTAATTGACTAAAAGGCTTTACTTACCTTAGAAATGTGCTGCTGAATTTTGCTTTCTTTACTCAAGACATCATTATTCTAAATAACAAAGGAATGCAGAGGTGGGAGTGTGGGGGGGAGTGTATTCTCTGCACATCACACTGCGTATCTAGCAAGCATACCACTGTGAGAGAGCTTCAAGACCTCAGCTGCACCAAGAACACATTGGATAACTCAGTTCCTGCTCGCACAAATTTCTATTTTAAGTAGTGTTAGGCTGTAATTGAAGTGCTCATTTGCTATGCTCCAGTGACTTCCAGCTGCAGAATGGAAATAAGTTGAGCACTTTGAAGAGCTGAAAATATTTACTCAGTGTCTTCTAAGTTATTGTGCACATCAAAAAAACAAGATAGCTGAATGATAACATTCAAGGATGTTGCATAAACAGCTTTAAAGCATTTCCTATGAGAGAACTGTTTGGTTGGACTAGATAGCATATCTACTTGCAGGAGATAGCATACTCTAGAAAATTTTAATGGGTCAAAAATTAAAAGATACAAGTAGGAAGCTATAAAATAAAGCCTAAGCAACAACATTTCCTATTTTGACAGTGACTTCACAGAAAACTGTAAGACAAATCATCATTCGGATCAGATGGACAAGCAGAAAGGTAGGGTACTGTATCAGGAGAAAGGAGAAATTGTATTAAAAAACCGGGGGAAAAAAATATGAATCTAGCATCACCTCTGAAAAATATTTAAAGATAAGAATTAGGTTCTTTATGTCTCACATGACTCAAAAATATTATCTTGATGCCATCCATGCACAAGAAAGATAACAGAGTATATAAATCTATGGCACAAACTTCTTGGTGTCTTGTTAGAGAAGAAAAGGCCCAGAATGTGCAGCTGTTGAGCATAAAGTCTTTCCAGCCCTAGGCAGTAGGATGTAAGATTTGTAATTACCAGCTTCCCTTTTAAAGGGTAGCTTTTATTCTTCCCTGATGGCAGAAGGAGGAAAGGTGTATCTCCTCAGAAGGAGTTGAAACAATGTCCCCAGAAAGTGGAACAACGGTTTCTAATGTGCATTGTTCATCAGGGAGGTGCAGCACATACTTCCTCAGCGTTTACCAGGTTAGGCAAATGAGTGAAATACTCATTTCATATGGAGAGTTAATTTTGTTTAAATGGGAATTTCATATCTACCTGTGTATTTTCAAATCTGATTGACACGGTAACTAACACTATTTAGACCTAAATTGCTGGGTGCTGTCTTTAGAATTTTAGGAGCAGATGAAAATTGAATGTTTTTTTTTTTTTCTCCTTTGTAGTTTTTCTCCTTTTCTGGTCTAATTCTGAATGTCAGTTAAGCAGGATAATAGTCCAAATGCAAAGAGAGGTGGGGGGAAAAAAAAGAGGAAAAACAAATAACCAGACTGATATCACACAATGAGTTGGCAACTTGTGAGTCTTTCAATAAAAATAATCCAGTCTGGTGTTACACTCCCCTCTGCTTCTCACATATGCAAAAAGTCTCTTTCAAGAGCACTTAAGGTTATGAAGTTATCCATTATATGCTCAGTTACTTTCTGGAATAACAAGGGGCTGCAATTAAAGAAAAAACATATTGTTTTGTTCAATGTCTCACTAATATTTAACAGTGATAAGATAGATTATTAAAACATGACTAAGTGAATTCTTCTATACACACGTTCATTTTTAAAAGCTACCACGTATGGTGTTATCTAACACAGTTTTCTGAAATATTTTTAATGATGTAGGCAATAATGATGATTAATGCAAAAGACACAAACAGCCTTCTCAAACTTTTTCTCTTGCAGATTTAATACTTCCATGTCCAAACAAGTCTATTGATGGGCAAACAGAAATTTATACTAAGTTATACCAGATCATAGCTGCAAAAACTCTGCAAATTTGGGCTTGTTCCTCCAAGACAGTGATCATTGGGGAAATTGCTAGAGATGCCAGATGTGCAGATTCTGATTTCCAATGCCTGTTACAGAAATCTGTATTAAAAGAGGCTAAAGAGTAATTTTTTTTATAGTGCCAGTACTTGGGAATAGCATGTTGGTCACAAGTAGAGACAAAGGCAGGGTTGGGAAAGTACAGTGAATGCCCTTATGTTGTAACCTGCCAGAACAATCCCAAGGACTTTAGGGCAGGCATGCACCGTCATATCCTTTGCAATCTCAATCCCTCTTGCCTCAGGTGTGATGCTTCAGCCAGGCCACTGCATCTGAGTTCTTTCCTCAAGAAAGCCAAGGTGCAGAGCAAGAAAGCTAGTGCACTCACCCACACCTGCAAGCTATGAAGCATGTTCAAGTGCCAAACCCTAGACACAGCATAGGAAACCACCATACTTTTGCAGATCAAAGAAAATTTATTCACTGTTTCACTGAGCCTGGGGAACTTAAAAGTGCACTGAAGATTTACCCATATTTATGCAAAGCATGAGTTTAATGGGAGCTGAAAGCTTTCAATGTTTTCCCAATAGATATGACATTGAAGGTTACCCTGTTTCCAAGTTAAGATAGGCTTGTGTTTAGCCTAGTCAGGCTGAGTCCTGACCTCTGGACTATCTCTTGACCCACACTCTGGTGGCTTCTGCTCCCACCTTAAAGCCTGCAAACTCCTGTGCAATGCAGAGGCTCAGTTTCCCCCTATGTGAAGATAGTATAGGGGCCCAGTTAGCACATCCACCTGTTGCAGTCTGAAAAGCACCATGATGGTGAGCATCACAATGGGGAACATGTCTTGCTAAGAGCTGAAGTATATGAGTATCATGGGTCTGTTCCCACAGTGCAGCATAAGTCACAGCTTGGCCCTATAGTGCAATAGAGAAAGAGTACTCATTTAGTCAGACTCCAGCCATAGCAGAAAACTAGCACTGGCTCCAGCTAAGCCAGCCAGCTCAGACATCTGCCCAGCTACAGCCAAATGTAGGAGCACTAGTAATAATCCCAGAGACTCACTTGGACTAGTGTCTGGATTCAGGATGGACTCTATACATATGTATATGCGTGAATAAATATGCATATATATGCACATATATATGTGCAACATGAATGGAACTGGAATTTTTCAAGGATAAATGTCAGGGCTGTGCAGTTGATATGCAACATATTTACATCCTCTGTTGGCTAGGACTGGTAACATGCACTGAATTATACAGAAATAACTCTATTTCCCAAATCCTTTTTCACAGTTTTACTAACAATAGTATGCTTTATTATGAAAACAATTCACAGAATTGTGGGGATAATACACTTACTCATCTACTCTGACATATTTTATCATAAGAAATTAAATTTACCTAGTTGTTAACTTAAGGTCACTGTTCATCCCAGTTTGGGTGAGGCAGTCCTGGTTTTGGTGGGAAATATCTACAGGGCATAGACCAAAGGAACAAATATTTATATGTTGTAAATATGTAAATCACATGATAGTGGGCACCATGTGTACCTTGATTGCCTACTTAGTGAGACATTAATTCAGAGACAATAGATTGAACATCACCCAGAATCCATGTGTTTCAAAAAAACAAGCAAAAACAGACCCTAAATCATAATTTTCAAATGTAAGCCAGGAGAAAGCCGCTTGCAGTCTTCTGACAGGTATCTGAAGACATATCTCTCACAACTAACTACAAAAGGATTTTAGGGAGATGAAAATAGTTTCAATGCAAGTCCATCCGCAAGAATTACTGGCTCTATCTGCATTTGAAATCTTCCACCGGGAAGTTACTGTGAGTACTCTCAAGCCACCATCCTAAATTCCTGCCCTGTCTCCACTTGCATTAGTACTAATTTCTATTACAAAAGGGAGAATTTTGTTTCAGAAATACAGTGCATATTGTTCAAGGGATAATACTGAATAGACTAACTCAATTATTCCTGCTCATTCTGAAAACAATTGTCCCAAATTTTTACAGTAATAAGCTATATAATAGAGGAAATTGAAACACTCATATCCCTGAGCTTCAGAAGATTTGGATAGTATTTAATGCAACTTCAGATACCAAAAAACTTTTGTTACTACACAACTCAGTAACCAATCCATCTGTAATGATCAATAGTGTAACCTTGTAATGTTTTAGTCTAAAGCAGCCTTTAAATCCCCCCAATTTTTCAAGCTGAATAAGGGTTTAGACCAATCATTTGCAATCTGATTGTCCAGCTCTACCCTGGGCAGCAAACCAAATTTGTTTAAGAGTAATTTTATTTCAGGCTTGAATTTTGGTCATCAAAGGTTGCTTCAATAATCATGTTAGCTTTATATCAGAACAGATGCCTCTAATTGTAAGACTAAAGTCCTCAGTTGAAGTCTTTACTCAGATGAAGTCTTTATTCAGACAAAGCTCCAGTTTATCCCTTTAAATACACACCAGTATACAAGAGCACTCAAGGGGGACTAGAGTCTGAGCTAATATCCTGCACTGGAGTTTGTCCTGCTAGTCTGTGGATGACATTTACTTTCTAAATAAAAGATTCAATGTTGTTTTTAAAATATATTAAAAAAAAAAAAAGGTTACAATTTCCAGGGGTGGAGTTAATGTTATACTATAAATTCTGAGAGTAACGATCTTGCAGGGAAAGTTTGGAGTAATTTGAACTCCTGCTTTGATTGACAATTTAGTTGCATGGCTTACAGTTACAGAGTTAAAAATGGAGATTTGGCTGGGTATAATCTAGCAACAAACAATAAAAATGTCATTCTAACCAGACAGGTTGTAATTTGCAGAAGGTCAGAAGGAATGCCATGAACAGTGTAATCTTCTCTAGATTCCACTCGTTCTGTGAAAATGAATTAGCAAGTCAAAACTACAAAGTTTTTAACCACTTTTGACTCTTCTTGATGTGGAAAGGATTCATTTACGTTGTACACATCTAACAAGTAATTTACACAATAGAATGCTTTCACATCATCTTGATAATATTTTTTCCCAATTATAAGCATCAATTTTCTAGCATCATATTTTGATATTGCAGTTAAGTTGGACACCGCTGTTTATTCTATAGTAAAAGTTAACTTGGACATAGTTGGAGTTGTCTTGGATGCAGCCTGAGAAAGGATACCTAATGGAACCCAGGGCTCCCTGTCACTTTCACACAGGCACAATCATATCAAAAGATGATAAATATAGCAATACTTAAAAATAGGCAAAGACTACAGATAACCTTAATCTGAATTTGGCCATTTCCTATGGCATCGCTTTGTGAAAAATAACATAGAAATCCCTTGATGTAATAAATAATTTGATCTTCCATTAACATTTTTCTTAGTGTACAGTGACAAAGGCAGCTTCATGTGCTGAACAGCAAAATGAAAGGCTAAGTATTCTTTCAAAGAAGTTCTGTACATGTAGAAAAGTGAGAAAATACTCTGGTGATGATGAACTCTGGTATGAATAACAGTGCTTCAGCTAATAGTTAAAATAAATCAAAATAACTTCCCTCTTTCAGTGCTCTATTATGATGAGTTGGATAGAACCCATTCGGTTTCAAAACTTACATTGACCAGGATTTTTTGCATAACCCATGTCTACCTCAAGATGAGTCAGTTCTGTTAAATCAAGGTTATGTTTGGTTTTGGTTTTAACTCAACAATGCTACAGCTCTGTTTTCATGTCTGGCTGTATTTTAACTCCCACACTGCACCTGACTGATTTTATGGTATCCACCTACCATGTAGCTGTCTTAGATAAAAGATTTCTGCAGCTAAGTCTTTTTAGTTTTTCCATTCAGATATGACAGTCCAATACCACAGGTTATTGCTTAAAAATAATATTAAATGTGAAACAGTATAAGAATAATTTCCTGAGAGTTTGGGGGTGGGGGGGGGGGGAGAGGAAGGTCTAAATAAACTATCTTTAGACTTAATTTGTGGCTTACAGTGAAAAAAAAGCTAATTTCCTGAAATCTATGATGTTCTTCTACAGTCCTTATCTCACCACTCTTGTTCATTTCCAAGAACAGATATTAGACATCATCTGATGTGATGTATTATGTTTATAAGTCTGATATGAATCACCTTCAGGTAAAGTTATGGCACTAAACTGACTGCTCTCTGTACAGCATCTGGCATACAAATTAGTTTGCTGCCATAAATTTGAATTGTGGCACAGGAAATAACAAACTTACCCACTTACTCACTAGTAAAACCAAAATAATAATCTGAATCATTTGCCCCGAAGTGATTGACGTTTGACAAGTTTTAATCATGTTTTATCCTAGACCTGCTCCACCAAGAAAACCTAGTAGGCAAAAAAGAGTTTTTGAGGAGCTACATTCTTAAGAAGCTTTAACCTAAGGCAATCAGAAACATTTTCTGTCTTACACAGAAGTTAAACAATGATTGTAGGCATGCATGCACCAGATCTCACTCTTACAGACTGATGGCTGATCAACACCTCTTGCTAGGACCAAATGGGCTAAGAAAATGCTGGGAAGCCAATCGAAACTCTGAAACAGTGTAGACATTGGAGTAAGTCTCAAAGGAAGGTTTCGTGTTTTTTCTGCTAGCAGCAGGTACCTGAAAAACAGGGAAGAATCATAAAGACTCAGACAGCAGCCCTTTTGATAACAGTTGCTTGTCAAACCAAGTTTTTAACAGATTTTGATTAACAGAGGTTAGTTGTGAGATTATATTGCAGCAAGTTGAGTAGCCTATTACACATGAGAAGAAGGTGAGAAAAAAAGTGAGTGTTAGGAAGCTGCTGAATCCAGCAGCCAAAGAAAGGCAAGGCTGCCCCTGCCATGTGCCCAGGTCCAGCAAAGCCAGTAGGCGCACAGACAGACACTACAGCTACACATATGCACATAACCAGCCACACAGATTGACACAGAGAAGCACACTCAGCTCACACATGAATGAAAACAGCAGCCTCATCCTGTCCACCTTTCTTGCTGATCAGGACAAAGGTCCGTTAATAGGAATGTATATATGCATATGTACAAGGTGAATCCCTGCAGCAGCTGTCCAGCCCTGACACTCAGTGTGATCAGTGACCCATGGATCCCAGTCTCCTGAGTTGATGGCACCAGGGTATACAAGGGTCCAAGGCCACAGTCCCAGTGCAGAGCTCTCTTGCACCACTACACACCTCTCAGTCAGTCTCTGATGCCACAGTCTCTTCAGCAGCTGCCCTAGGCCTTCTAGGTAGCTCCTTATCCTCTGTGGTCGCCAACTCCTCTGGTAGTCTCACATGCAGCAGTACACTTAGCTTCTGGTTACTTTGAAATCTGGCTCCCAAAACAGTTATCCTACTTGTTGGCTATTTCCAGTTTGATATTTGCTGCTACTCTCACACAGTGTAGTTGCTGGCAGCACAGTCAGGGGGTGACCTGGACCATGGCCCAATCCTAGCTGCTGGCACATAGACCTCCAAACACACATGCATACAAAAGGCAGTCCCCTCACACAAGGAAAAAGGAGTGGAGTTAATAAGAAAGTAGGAGAGATTGTACTATTCAGGTGCCAGATAAGATAGCCAGATAAGCCTGCTGACCATCAGCGTGTTAACAACCAGCTCAACCCTATTTTCTCAGATATTTTCCTCCCCAAACTGCCTTGATCCTTCTCTTCCACCGTCTTGGGTTCCTTCCCTAAACCTCTCATAATAAATCTTGTGCAATCCTAAAATACTCTTGCTCTGCACCCTGCAGTGTTCCCCGTACTCCCAGGTAGTGCCTTCCTCAGTTCAAAGTATGCTCTGGAGATCAACTGTCATTGATTCTTAGTGTCACTCCTGGCACATGGGACTGATGGCACCACTGGGACAGTCTTGGGAGGGACCATGTTCCTTTCCCTGACTGGGTTTTGGACTTGTCCTCTCTGACATCGTGGCCTGAGCTCCTTCATACTTGTGGAGAAGAGCTTTTTATTGCACAAACTAGCAAAGTATTTCTGTCAGACTTGGAACCAATCATACAGTTTTGTAGCTGAGATGTGAGGGGATCCTATAATTATGCCTAGGAACTGAGGACAAGCACTCACCTAGTGTCATGGTTTTGTGAAGAGCCACTTTTGCTTGGTAACAGGGGGAGCGAGTTGCAGTGAAGACCTGGTAAAGAGTTTTTGGACTCTCCCCCGGCTCTTGGGTTCAGACCCACCTCCAGCCCAGCTTGGGCCAATCTGCCACCTCTGCCAGCGCCATTTAAGGATGGGAATTTGAAGTGTTTGAGAGGACGTGTAAGAGTGATACAAGATGGAGGCAACCACGCAGACCCCACAGTCAGAGAAGGAAGTAGGGAGGAGGAGCACTAGACCAGAGACCCCTCTGCAAACCGTGGTGAGAACCCAACTGTGCCCCTGCAGCCCATGAAGCGCCATGGCAGGACTGAGAGCCACCAGCAGCTCAGTGTGAGTGCACCCAGACGGGCAAGAGACTGTGTGAGGAGGCAGCCATGGTGCAGGCCGTGCTGGAGAGCCTGCGTGCCTCAGAGCAGACCCACACGAGAGGCAAAGAGGAGCTGCAGCCTTTGGGATGAACATACATCAGAGCGGCCTGTGCAGGGCTGCTGTGTATGTGAGATACCCCATGGAGGTGCAGGTAGGACTGGTGAGGAGCCCACCTGCCCTGAGGAGAGATAAATGGCTGAAGCCATTGAGAATACTGACTGAAATCCCCACTCCCTGCCCCCCTGAGCCGTTCAGTGGGGGAGAAGAAAAAGACACTGGGATCAGGGCTCTGAGCCCAGGAAGAGGGGATGCATGGGAAGAAGGTGTTCTTAAAGGGCTGACTGTGCTCTTCATCGTTGTACCACTCTGTGTTGCTTTGTGTTGGTTATGTTTTGGGGTTTAAGGTTATGTTTTAGTTGGTGCTGCATTAAATTATTTTCTGTTTTCTTCCCCAAGCCCAGTAGCCTGGTCTGTTTTGTCCTGGACCATAAGTGGCAATTAAGCCCTCCCTGCCCTTTAGGAATTCTCACATCTGTGGTACTTGAGTCTAATAGTGGTCTTTTGTCCCTGGATGGGTCTAAACCATGACACCTAGCTAGACTATGTCAAGCCCCTGAAGTTAACCTTATAAGGAAACTGAAATATTACAAGCAATAAAGTTAACAGTTCAGACTGAATCATTAAAGGGACTCCGTCACTGTGAATACAATGGATAATCCAAAATACCACAAGAGACCTGTGGCAAAAATCTACAAGGCCATGTTCACAGCACAAGGATTCCAACCAATTAGAGCAAAAGCAGACAGTAAGGTGGCACATAATATTTGGAAAAAATACAAGAGACTCAGTGGTTTATATCTCTTTGCCTAACTTTGCATTACATTTAAGGGTGTAAAACCTGTGTAAACACAAAAAGCATCAGAATTACTAGGTCAGGTCAATTATTCCTGTGATAAAGAACAACATCGCAGTAGGAGATTATCAAGCTGCCCTTTTGAACTGAAAGCAGAAGAGATTGTGTTAATTTTGATAGAGATCTGTAGATCAGTGTAGGAAAGACCTGTGAATCTGGATTAAAATACTGGGCATTAAGAAAACCTCTCTCTTCAAATCCAAATAGCTCAACTTCATTAACCACAGCAGCTGGTTCCCAGAATATGCCTCTGCTGCCCTAGGCCACTGGAATAGTAACAACTCTTGGCTGCTCTGCAGCAAGGATCACATGCATCAGATAATACATCCTTCTAGCCTCCGACTCCATCTCCTTAATGTAGAGGCAAAAGCAGCAAATCTTTTTGGTTGCTTTGTCCCAGTCTGTTTGCAAATTCAGAGGAAGGTATTGACTGTTGGTGCCCAAAAGCTCTTCCACATCTCCTTGCAACGGCACCCATGGAGAAGTGCCCTGATGGGTGACAGTGGTCTGTGTAACAGAGATCTTGTCAGTATTTGAAATTCCCTTGCCTGGCAAAGTCCACTGTTAGTTATTAATCCTTTTGAGAGAAAAGAAGGTGGAGGGAAGAGTACCTTTGGGAGGCTCTGCTGTCAGTCACTTGGAGTCACTCATATGATACCTCTTAACCTTTGCTATACAGTAATGCTTAGACTGTAGGCAACAGGGGGCTATATCTAACTTGCATTCTGCAGCACCTCTCTTCCTCATATCCCCACCTTTCAACAGGCTTCCTGGTTGCCCAGTCAGTACATGGCATGCCTTGGCACCCTTGCAGCCTCTGCCCCTATGGATAAGCAGGCACAACTTGCTGGGGCTGGTGCATGTCCAGGTCTTGCTGCAGAGCTGGGAGACAGCCAAGGCACATAACTGGGAGGAGCTGAGTCACAGAGTGAGAGACTCCTAGGCTCCAAGGTGCTCTGAACAACATGTTAAATGTTCTAACCTCTAGCCACCTCAGTGCTTTTACCCTATAAGGGTAACACACTTTGGTTGGTTTTTCTATGCATTCAACTAGAAATCTGTCAAAAGCAAGGAGAAAGCTCTCAGTTACTTTGGACAGTGAGATGTATTATGCCTTCTGTATCCCCTATTTATGAATTGACTTTACCATCTGTACAAAGTGTCCTAAAGAAGATGAGATTCCCCCAAATGACAATGGGGAGAGAAGGAAAGGATAAAACCAGATTTTTTTTTTTTCTCCCCAAAACATGTAGTTTCAATAAAATTCTTACACAGAATATTTCACTGTCACTAACACTAGGGAAAAAATCCCATCTGTTTTCACTGTCATTTCCAGTTCTGGCATTCTGTTTCTTTTCACGTGAATTGTTGTAAAATACTGCAGCTGCTGTTCATTCACCTGTCTCACTGCTCTGGGAGCTATCACCTTGGGGCCACCAGAGCAGCTTTTCTGTTCAGAGTTTAGTGTTCTCCAGTTTACAAAAGAAATTTCCATTATTGTAAGGTACATTTGTGTTATCACATTTCTACTCTGTGGTAGTGTCAGACTGCTGTCACTCAGAAATGCAGCCAAGACACAGTGGTGATCTTGTTAAATGCTGAATAAAAGATGTTAATATGCTAGAGTACTGCCCAGTAAAGAGGAAAGAACTGCATCATCTTGTATCCATTGTACAATACACTGTAAGTAAAGTCCTCTTCTTGCTGTACTGCCTAGCTCTGCCCTTTGCTGTGCCCTTGTGTGTGCTTAAAAATCTTTTAGCCAAAAAGTGTAAAAAGACTGTGTTGACTTAGGTTCAGTTTGATATTTTTCCAATGATCAAAAGTTCCAGGAGCATTTTCCTGGAGAAGCTATAAGTATTTTTAAAGGTGACTCGCAGTACATCTTTTTAGTTTCACCTTTAGTTAGAATCTGACAAAGTGCATCCCATGGGCATCACCTCGTGAGATACCCATGAAAAATGTAACCCAAGAAACTGTTGCAAGAAACTTTTCACACCTGTATACCTTCTTACTGAGCAGGGGACATGAAGTGGTCACCAGGTTTATACTTTCACTGGTCCCTCAGGTACATAAGGAAAGGGATAAGAGATCCCCAGGAGGGTTTTATTTCTCCATGTTGTTACTTCTTTCTCAAAAATTAAGGTACTGATTTATTAGTGATCAGAAATCTTCTGTCAGCACAGGATGTTGCACCTGCCTTGACAAGCCTCTGGCCCCAGAGAGCAGTGATGTTAAACTTCAGCTGCCACAAAGTGAAGAAAAAGCAAGTGCAAGTTTAGCCTTTTCAAAGCCATCGATAAACTTTTTTTTTTTTTAATGTGAGCAAATCACAAGTAATTTAAAATTCTGCACTGCAAGGGATGCAAAACGTCTTCCACGGCCTCATTCTGTGACTTGCTTCCGTCTCTCCCAGGTCATGGATTGTATTACAGAGAGACACTTTCTATATTTACACTGATTTTTGTATTCTTTCTAAGTATTCCCTGCTAGTCACGTTAGTCGATAAAATACTGAGTTAAACAGATCAGAGGTTTGACTCACTGTGGCTGTTCTCACTCATTTCATATCAGTTGCTCGGGAGAAAAGAGTAGTAACTTTTTGGCTCTTGCACTTGGCATTTGTTTGCACCTTGGTAAGTGGCCATTAACATGACCTGTCAGTATAGCACTCACATTTGCACTCACATTTTCACAGAGCTGGACACAGAAAATTAGAGCAAAGACTTGTAAAATCAAGCTGGTAGTTCCTGTAAAACCCCAGACACCTCTGAGAAAGCACAGCAGTATTTCCTGACCCTCAGGATCTCATGACAATAGTATTAAACTAAAGATTCCAGTATTACTTGTATTTTATTTCTTTTTCACAGTTTTTGTGTTACTGTACCCATGGACTCCATTTAGTGATGAATCTCAGCACAAGTTTAGCATGTGTTTCCTGTAATTTTAAGACTACTCTGTGCTTGTAAAACAGAAGGACAAGAGCATCTTTTGGGGAGAGGCTTCCTCTCCCAATGTGCTGAAACACAGAGACATACTTCTTTGCATTCATTTATGTAGAATGACGTCTCCCTGCAGATCATCACGCTGACTCCAGTCTTACTTCATCTGCAGCCTTTGGGAAAACACACAAACAAACCTCTGCAACATCCAGATGGCGCATTGAGAGGCTGGAGTGAAGAGAAGCTCCAGAGTTCTCTGGCTGTGCAAAAGCAGACAGAGTCTCTCTCCAACAGCTACACAAAAGAACCTCTGTCTCTGCTGATGAGAGATCCTTTTGAAGCTTGGGAATCCTGACTGGCAGCATTTCATATCTGGCCATCTTTAGGTTTGGAGCAATGAAGAACAGGAAAGAAGAAAAACATAGGAAGAGAGAGTAGGGAAGAAAAAACGTTGGATCAGCTCAGAACACGTCTGGCTAAGAGCCCATGACAACAACATACGTTTTACATTAGCACACCTATGTCATTATTTTATTTAAGGCTTTGTTATCAACATGGAAATTTCCATTTTATTTTTCATCTTTAGACCAGACTGTGGGTGGTTGCTCTCACCTAAGGACACATGTTATAATTCACTACTAGAAACATAAAAAACCTTCAATGTAAAGGTATGTAGTGAAACATAAGCCTAAACCAAGAGCAGGCAGTTTTGTTTTAAAGAAGGCATGCACTGCTAGTTTCTCTGTCAGGTTATGGGGAAGTCTTTACATAAAGAAATTCTGATTACCTGGAAATAAACTGTTGTTGTTTGATTATTAGTATTTCCAGATTTAAAACACTATTTCACTTCTTAGCTCCCTATTATGGTGAGGTTACAAAGTATTTTTACCCCTCTATGTCTTGCTTTCTCCACTCATAAACGGTATGACTTGATTGTTGAAATCTGTAAAAATGTTGTAGGTGATTCTTGAAATGTAGCAAGCATATAGTCTTTAAAGGTAAAAATATTCTAGAAGTTACAGTTTTAAAATTAACAAATCTGTTCCCTTAATATTTTTTTTTACAGCTATCAATTTCATGTTTCCTTAATGTCAAGACCAGAAAAACTTCCTTCACCTCTGATCAACAATTCTAGTTTCTTCATTATTCTACATTATTCAATTCAATATCATTTACTGTGACTGCAGTGGCAGAAAATGGCTTACCAAAATAAATTAAGCTGTCACTCTCAGGCCTTTGAATATAAAAAGAATCAATAATTCATTTAATTAGTGATATTCTATTATTTACTTTGTTATTTTCTGTTCCTCTCTTGAAAATGCATAACCTTGATCTTATGAGTAAAGAATCCCAATGTTAGAAACTTCAGACAGAAAGCAAGTGCTAAGCATAAGACTTTTTTGATTGGATATAAAGAGCCTTGGAAAGTACTCTCCACATCTAGAAAAAGGATGTGCTGGGATTTATGGAAGCAAGAGCGATAAAGAAACAGATCACATTGTGATTCTGTTACAAATTTTTAAAAGTTTAAATCTTGCTGTTTTTTGAAAGTGTCAAACTTTTGCTTTCTTCTGAGTGTGTTTTCCATACTTGGACTTTTATTGTAAACTCATAGGACTTCAAAATTTTCTTCATAACTTTACCTGTAACAGGCTCTCTTAGGAAATGTTCAGCACAGAGACTGGCCAGCCATGATATCTGATACAGATGCAACGGAATGGTCATGACAGATAACCAACTGTAAAGCTCTGCTGGGGAGCTGCTCTGCCTAAATGTGCACATGATGAGTCTACATAAGAGCTCGGCTGTCCTCTATCTCATCCATGTCCTGCTGGACAGGCCCCAGGAGGCCAATGCTACACTCCCCTGGCTACGAACCACCACCCTCTGTTCTCCAAAGAGCTGAAACCAGTCTGTCTGTGAAAGAAATGGGTATGAGAGGAGGAACAGTCAAAAAGGTTGACTATTCCTTGATTAGTGCTTTCATTTTGCTCTAATGTGTGAACATCTCACAAGAAAGAAAGAAAGAAAGAAAGAAAGAAAGAAAGAAAGAAAGAAAGAAAGAAAGAAAGAAAGAAAGAAAGAAAGAAAGAAAAGAAGTAGAATTTTCCTCTTCCTCCTACAGATCAATACAGGAATGTGAAAGAAAATTAAAAATCCCCTAATGAGTAATTTAATGTACGAGGAGATACAGATTTTTATTTTACACACAGAAGCGGGTAACAATGAATGCTGACATTTTTTCTTTAAGATCTAAAATCTGTCCACAAAGGTGTAGGAGTATCTGAGTGAAAGTCTGTGTTGTGGGAGAGACATAGGAGACTGAATTACCACCCCTCTTTGCCTCAGAAAAAAAGAAATATCTTTAAAGCCTATGAATATAATTTATTTGTGACTTGACAGCAACTATTGGGCTCACTGATTTCACTTAAGTGGAGTACATCAGCCTGGCGAAAGTGCTGCTATGTTACAGTGCATTGACTCCATTAAAACACTGCACAGTAGCTAAAATGGAGCAACCTTACGTTTACCAAATCCTCAGCTGGCCCTGATGACTCAGGAGAGGCGTCAGCCCTAGTAGAGGGGAAGTGTAGGCAGACTGCCCTCCACTGCACACCTGGAAGACTGCATTTGCTGAAAAAGAAGCCCCAATGAGTTCCTCGTCAGGTAACAACCTCTTACCCTTCCGGGGACATTGTCCCTGCTGGAAACAGCATCTCTTTGCTCTCAAGGGAGCAGTCACAGAACCCAGAGAAGAGCCTCTCTGTGATTGCACTTCAGTTGTGCTCAGATGAACATATCTTCTAGGTTGCATTATGGTGGTCAGACCAGTGAAAAGGCAAAAATCAGTAGACATTAAGACTCATCAGGGTTCAAACACCAACCACCTCTGCTACAATTCACTTCATGGGGGGTAGAGAGCCATGACTGAAGTCTTAGTTGATCAAACCAAGTCAAATATTTGCTATCTCTCCAGGTAGATTCCAGTTGATGACTGAGCTGTCACCAGTCTGAATCCTGGCTGTTAGCTGATGAGACATCCTAAAAATTCAGAGTCAACAGTTACCGTATATTCAACCAAGTACCTCTCCTTACTGGGACACAGCATAACAAAGCTCAGATAGCATAGCATAACATAACTCAGTGTGTCTTGGATGAGTGGACAGTGAGGTGGATTGAGACCTGGTTGAATGACAGAGCCCAGAGGGTGGTGATCAATGGCACAGAATCGAGTTGGAGGCCTGTGGCCAGTGGAGTTCCACAGGGATTGGTTCTGGGGCCAATCACATTCAACATCTTCATCAATGACCTGGATGAAGGGACAGAGTGTACCCTCAGCAAGTGCATTGATGACAGCAAACTGGGAGGACTGGCTGATTCCCCAGAAAGCTGTGCTGCCATTCAGCGGGATCTCGACCGGCTTGAGAATTGGGCAGAGAGGAACCTCATGAGGTTCAACAAGGACAAGTGCAGAGTCCTGCAGCTGAGGAGGAACAACCCCATGCACCAGTATAGGCTGGGGATTGACCTGCTGGAGAGCAGCTCTGCAGAGAGAGACCTGGGAGTCCTGGTTAACAATAAACTAACCATGAGCCAGCAATGTGCCCTCGTGGCCAAGAAGGCCAATGACATCCTGGGATGTATCAAGAAGAGTGTGGCCAGCAGGTCAAGGGAGGTTCTGCTCCCTCTCTACTCTTCCCTGGTGAGGCCTCATCTGGAGTCCTGTGTCCAGTTCTGGGCTCCCCAGCTCAAGAGGGACAGAGGACTTCTGGAGAGAGTCCAGTGCTGGGCCACCAAGATGATCAGGGGACTGGAACATCCTCCTTATGAGGAAAGGCTGCGGGAACTGGGGCTGTTCAGTCTAGATAAGAGGAGACTGAGGGGGGATCTCATTAGTATTTACAAATATCTAAATAGTGAATATCAGGAGGTTGGGGCATTCCTTTTTTCTTTTGTATCTAGCAACAGGACAAGAGGAAATGGGATGAAGCTGGAACACAAAAAGTTCCATTTAAACATAAGAAAAAACTATTTCACTGTGAGGGTGAGGGAGCCCTGGAACAGGCTGCCCAGGGAGGGTGTGGAGTCTCCTTCCTTGGAGGTCTTCAAGATCTGCCTGGACATGTTCCTGTGTGACTTGATCTAGGTGGACTTGCTTATGTGGGAGGGTTGGACCAGGTGATCTCTAAGGGTCCCTTCCGACCCCTACCATTCTATGATTCTATGATATCCCATACACACAGGCACTGAGAGCTTTGATTATAACTATTGCTAGTGCAAACAGCCAGGAACACTAAGGCACTTACCACTAGACATTTATTCCTGTCTGGAAACCTCTGCTTGGAGTACAAGGTCACTCATGCTCTGGACTTTGTTCTTCCTTCCCTTTGGTATTTGAAGTCCACACCATCATTACAAGGTTTTACTTTTTTTTTTTTTTACCTTTTTAAGGGGAATATTTTCTTTCTTGTATGGGGCCTTGTGGCATACTTATCAGTCTTTTACTCTGAACGGTCAGACAGGAATTGTACCAAGACAGTTACAGCTCCCAGGCTTCTGCTGGAATTTTGGGAGGCAAAGGTCTATTCATTTCAGTCAAATAATTCAGAACCTTTCTCTTGGACTCAGTGTGTGCTCAGTACAGTAAAGCTAAGAGACATACCTCAGATAGTTGAACAGGTATGACACATATAGTAGGGAAACTCAGGTCCACTGCACACAGGAGTTTTCCTGTGCAGCACAGCAGAGCTGTAACAGGGTCCCAGTCCTGAAGGGCTCCTTCAGAATCTTCCATAGAATAAACAAATACTATTTCCCACTAACACTCCAGGCATTTCCTGCTATTAAGCTGCTTGTTGGTTAACATAGTAATGTCAAGAGATTAATTTTCAAATATTTGGCACCTAGAGCCATGATTAGGCTCAACAAGACATTGCCCAGATTGTCAGAGGCAAATAAAGTTTGCAGCTTGCTCTATCTTGGCATCAAATGCTTGCCCAAGTGCCTAGATGTAAGTTATGTTCCTAGCAGATGTTGCTTAAGTCAAAAACTGTTGTTCTTTACCATAAATTCACATTATTTCCAGAATGTTGGATTAGTGTCTGTGATAAAGAGCTTTGTATTTGACTGAGAGAACAGCACTTTTTTTTCTCTGAACTGAGCAACAGCTGACTCCTTTGGCCCTCTCTCTTTTGTCCAGGCACCTAATTGTCTTGGGAAAAATGACCTGTTTATCAAGTTAAACAAAACAACTGCTATTCAGAACAGACCAATAAACCAGGATTTATATGAGGAACTATGGGTTTATTGGCTATTGGTTTAAGCTGTTTGTCCTATTTTAGGAGACTATCATTTTTATTAGGTTTTTCCCCCTGTTGAAAAGACTATTAGTTACATTGTCGTAAATAAGGAACTACATTGTTTAATATGGCCATTAAAAAGGAGGTTTATCGATCACATGATCACAAGGGTTCACGTAGGTCTTATAGGATTAATAGAAATGGATGTATAGCAGCAGATCTCGGCATGCTTTTATTTGACCTTTTGCCCTATGTTTTGGACCACGAAGAGATTGTTTTATGTAATCTCTTAAAAAAACGACCTTCATTGCCCTCTGCTGGCAACATTATTTTCCCACTGCACAGCATAACACTGCACAAATTGGAGTGTTAGCTGGACAAGTTATGGGATATAATCCTAAGTGGGCTGCTAGTTAGAAGCTGTCTCAGGGTCTGTGGGCAGCAAAGTTGTCATCTAGTTTTACTGTCTACTGCATCCATGCTAATGATCATAATGCATAGTTACATATAGGCACATTACAGCAAGCACGGTGCCATTTAAAGCAGACACATCATTGTAGGAATAATCAGATTGAATATACCTTTAACAAAAAATTGCTTGTAAAAAAATCATATTAATTCAAACCTGTATGTTACAGTTTGCTCTGATAATCCAGCAAAAAGTTACTGTATTGATTGGATATATCTTAAAAGCTTTTTTAATGTCTGCATTTAGACACTTTTATTTCAACATCAATGTAAAAACAGTGAATTTCTACAATATCATAACATATTTAGCTGCTCTTCAAAGGAACCAGTCAGGAAACACTTCAGAATGATAGCCAGCCCTGGGTTACCAGTACATGTTTTGATCCACGTCAACTGTGCATGGTATTTGTTGGTAATATAATGATTTATACGAAATGTGGTTATGACCACAGTCCAGACTCTCACAGATGCTTTTCCACAAAACAAGGGAATCTGATAGTTGGTTATTTGGCTGGTAGTGACAGCAGAGGGGCCAGTGCTGAAGTGAGCATTGGATCAGGTCTAGTTTATGAGTCTAGCGGTGAAGAGCGTACATCACATGTTAAATATATTGGAGGAGCAGGGACATTTGCTTTGTGGTTGCCTTTACTACATCTACTTCTTGAGTAAATGCAATGTTATTGCTCTTCCTTTCATGAGAGCTAATTCACTAAGCACTGAAAAACTCACCCTTCATTCATTCTCCATGTGCCTGGCAGGTGCTGATCACACATGCTGTCAGAAGCTGGCTGTGAAAGAGTGATGAAAATCCACATTCTCACAGAGATAATATAACTCATGACTCTCTGGCTCTTTTTTTTTCAGCCGTATCCTTTTCCCTGAAAATAGTTCTGAGATGTTTTTGCAAATATAAGATGGCATATTTGGTTGAGCACTGTGTAGGCATTTTTGCATCAAGTAAGAGGATTATATTACAGAAGATGAACACTATGAGTACTTTATGTGGGGAAAAAACATTAAATGAGGAGAGCAGAATATTCTGGGTACCTGAAGTTTTCAGAAATTAGATCAAAATAAAATCACAATGTAGTGGACTTAGCAAATTGTGGAGCTGTCTTTGAGGCAGAAAGACTTACCTTATTTTGTTTGGGTTTTTTTTTTAATGAAAAAAAAAAGACACAGGAGACAGAAAAGAAAGTTAAATGAGTCATGGAATGGAGAAATGGGTATTTTTCTTGTTCTGCATGAGTTCCCCCTTAAAGTCAGCAGTGATAATGCCCTGTGGTTTTCTTTGAAAGGTTTTTCAGATACACAGGACTGCATCCATTTTCCCACTTTTCATCATTGGACTTTACCAATGCTGTCTATAACTTTCAAGCTAGTTACTGGAAAATCTGGAGTCTCTGGTAGGTATGATAAGATTTTCACACAACATCTCCAAGTTCCCTGACGACAAGAAAGGGAAGTCATCTCTGTGTAGCCATCAGAGGGATGTTTAATGCTGGATACACCATTTATTTTAAAGGCAAGAGAGGGAGATTGCTGTTTTATTAAATTCATCTTTCAGTAACAAGTTTATACAGGTCCCTAGTTTCTCCCCCTTATTTGTCATCATTGAGATTTAAAGCATTCTCAACCCACTAAAAGATAATATGCCACAAGAAGAAAATTAGGATTGTTTTTATTGAAGCAAAATCAACAGCTGACTGTCTGCCTACAGAAAAGATGCTCAGACTGAAAGGACATTCGAGGCTTCCTGAAGCTCAACATGCCTCTAGTCAATGCACTACCCAATCAAGGCATAAAAGTTTAAACCTTAACTTTATTAATCTGATTCCCTCTGGTCTAATTTGACTGTTAAATCCACTCACCTTGAAGGACAAAACAGCAGAGCTAAGTTCTGTGAGCTGCATGTACTTAGAAACATATATTCTTTTCACTAGCTCAACAGACTCCACGTAGTCCCTCATAGGTTTATCTGAGTGAGGGTGAGTCAGAAGTAAATGGTACAGTGTGGGTAGAGGAAGTCTCCTCAAACTGAGAAAACACTGAAAGTGGCTACAGTCAAATTCTTCGATATTACCTGTGACTCAACTGTCTGTCTTGCCAGGACCATGTATTTGTGCTTTGCACAGCCCCAGAGGGGAATACTTTATGTCACACACTTCCTGGGCTTGAAAACAAATGAAGAGCGTGACTTCATGCTTCACACTCAGTACAAATCAATCTTAAGAAATTATATTGTTAAAACAATGTGCTCCTGGAGGTTGTTATGAAAGGCATATGTCAGACAGCTAAGCAGCTATCCAGTTATCTGGCATTTTGTCTTTACATAGTCAGGATTTTGGATACTGATGGGAGTTAAATGTCAAAATAAAGTAAGATGAATTTGGAATTTAAAAAAAAAATATCAAAATATCTTGAAGAGTTCAAAGGAAAGTGTTTATTCTCCCAGGAGATAAGAGAGACCGTAAATTCTTCCCTGTCATTAGAACCAAATATTAGAGTCCTGTTCAAGAAAACTCATAGAAATGTTGAAATGTCATCTACGTTTAATTATCCCTTTTTCTTAGCTTCTACTCACTTTACCAAGCCATCTGTAAAAATGGCCCCACCTCCACCAGAGCAAAGGCAAAACAAAATTTATTTTTGACAAGATAATAAAATGTCAGGAGGGATCGTCAGCAGGATCCTAGGAAAATTAATAAAGAGAATACAGGCTTATTTTTTAATTGTTATGAAATCAGATTTTCTAATGGTATCCAAGAGCTTTTTCCTATTCTCCATTAGTCTGGAATGGAAAAAGTTCAAAGGATCTTGCCATGAAAATGCTTCCTATAAAATAATGAAAATCTCTGCTTCCATCTTGAAAGCAACATGAGCCTGCTATACATTAAAACAACAGACACCAAATGAAGTTTCCATCCAAGTTCTGGGAAAGGGAAATGTAAACTGATACTTGTATGTCCCTTGTCCCTTTTGATGTCATACATACATTCATCAAAGAAATGCAGAAACAAATTGAGTGGAGGATAATGAGTCTGAGCAAGCATTTCAGAAAATTCTGGCTTCTCTTTTAACAAACACTAAATCAACAACATGTGGTTAGCTCTTAAGGAACCACATCCCAAATCAGTGAAATCAGAGGGAAAGCTTCCAGTTGGCTTCAGCAGGCTCTGAATCAACAAAAGCAAAATTACAGATACTTAAAATTTTTTTCAGTGAAAGGAATTTTTCAATGAAATATAGCTTTTTAACAACAGTGAAAAATTCTCTTGAGATCATTTATTTTCATTTATATACTTTTCTGTCTTTGGTGGAGCAGGCTGGAAAGAAATAAATATTTTTCATCTCACCCATCTACCAAACTTTTAAATGTCTTTTTCTTCTTTTTTACTGGAAAACAAATATGAGAAAGAGCATGAAGTAGGCAAGAGTTTAAGAGGGCAAGACTGTCTGGTCAGAAAGGTGGCCCACCTGGAATGCTAGATTCCTCCTAGAAGCAGGGAACAAATGATCGCAGAGATGAGCATCTTAGCCTGTTCTCTTACTTTCTTGGTTGTCCCAGTAAGTAACTCCTTTCTTCATTTTTTCTTTGATGTTGCACAGAAATTGATTAAAGACATGCAGACATGATACCACATAGATTCTAAGAAAACTTTCAGAAAGTCTTAAAATACGTAGACCAAATTGATAGATTTCTAACAAATGGTACATTTGAGCAGAAATAGAAACATTGTGCTTTTCTTGATCAGCTACAGGTGTATGGGGACCAGTCACGTGGCCTCTGGAGTTCTCCCTCATGATTCTTCCCTTATCTGTCCACTCAGGTTTTGATCTTCCTCTGTAATACCTGGAGGATCACCTTGTTGAGCTTCTGTGTAATTTTCCCATTCAATGGAAGGCACCACACACATGAAACTGACTGACCTCAACAACTGAAACACAACTGCAGTAACATCAAATATCTGGATTCCTGAAGGCATCCAGACAGGTACAAAGGCTACAATTATCTGTGTGCATTTATAAACACTTTTATTTAAAAGGAGAGGGCTGTGAGCTAGGTTGTATTTGGTGTAGATGTGAAGATGTTGGTAGTTGGAGGGCTGCAGATGTGGCCACTGTGAGAAGAGGCTAGGGTTGGTTCCAAGCAGCTCCAAAGGACCCATTGCAGGACACAGCTGAGCCCATCAGCCAAGCTGGTGATGCCTCTGGGGAAAATATATTTAAGAAAGGGCAAAGAAACCATGTAGGTAGAGGAGTAAGTGAAAAGGTGAGAAAGGGCATAGTGGGAACCAAGATCAAAGAAGAAGGGGAGGAGGTGCTCCAGGTACTAGAGAAGACCCTGCATTCTGCGGAGAACACCATGCTGGAGCAGATATCTATGTCCATGGAGGATCTCATTCTTAAGTTATGAGATATTTTCTGAAGGAATACCCATGGAGAGGCCATGCAGGAGCCGGTTTATACGAAGGACTGTAGTCTGTGGAAAGGACTAACACTGGAGCAAGAAGAAAATTGTAAGGAAGAAAGCAGCAGAGAGGAACTGTTATGAACTGCCCCCAACTCCCTGATTCTCATCTTCCCTGTGCTGCTTGGGTTGGAAAGGAGGTATAGGAGTCAGGATTGAAGGAGTGAAGATCAGCCTGAGAATAAATGAGTGAGCAGGAGAAAAGTATTGCTTTAACTTTTGGTTTTGCATTTCACTATCTAAATGTATTTTAATTAGCAATAGGATAAATTAACTTTCCTCAAGTTCAGTCTGGTTAGCCTGAGATGATAACTGGAAGTGATCTTCCTGTCTTCATCTTGAATAACAAGCATTTTAATCCTATTTTCTCTCCTGGTACAGTTGAGGGAGGGGAAGTGAGTGAGCAGCTGTGGGGGGCTGTAAAGGGTTTATGTACCAAGGTTCTGGTAATGGGGGTTACAGGCTTCCATAAAAAGCTGCTAGAAGCTTCCCCTATATCTGATAGGGCCAATGCTAGCTGGATCCAGGATGGATCTGCTCCTGGCCAAAGCTGAGCCAATTAGTGATTGTGGTAATGCCTCTGTGTTTAACATATTTGAGAAGAAGAAGTTGCTGTGGAGGTGCAAAAAAACCTGCATAAGAAGGGAGTGGAAATGTGAGAACAATTCTGCAGACATCAAGGTCAGTGGGGAAGGAAGGGGAGGAGATACTCCAGGTGCTGGGGCAAAGATTTCTCTGCAACCCACAGTGCAGCCCTGTCCCTGCAGCCATGGAAGCCATGAGGGAGCAAAGATACACCATCAGCCCAAGGAAGACTCAGTGCCAAAGCAAGTGGATGCCCTAAGGGAGCTGTGACTCTGTGGGAAGCCCATGCTGGAGCAAATTCCTCACAGGAGCTGTGAAACTGTGAAGAGAGAAGCCCAGGCCAGACTAGATTTGCTGGCAGAACTTGTGACCATGTGGGGGAGAATTGCAGCCTGTGGGAAGGACCCATGTTGGAGAAGTTTGTGGAAGGCTGAATCCTGCTAGAAGGACTCCACATTTCAGCAGGGGAAATGTGAGGAGCCCTTCCCTGAGACGAAGCAATACGAGATGAACTGAGTGTAGCCCGCAATCCCTGTCCTGTGCTGCTGGGGGGAGAAGGTAGAGATGCAGGAAGAAGGCAGGAGTGTTTAAGATTCAGTTTTTGTTTCTCATTACTCTGATCTGATCATTAATAACTTAATTCTCCAGCTCTCCCAAAGTTGAGTCTGTTTTGCCCATGATGGCAATTGCTGAGTTATCTCACTGTCCTTATCTTGACCTGTGAGCCTTTCATTATATTTTTCCTTCCCTGTTCAGCTTAGGAGGGCAAGTAACAGACCAGCTTTAGTGGGTACCTGCATCCAGCCAAAGCTAAACCACCATAGAGAACATTTGTCTGCTAGTTATGGTCAAGCCATGTAGCTGTATACCTTTCTGTTGCTACTGGCTATCAGCTACATTGTGCTACTGTTACAAAACTCCAGCTAAAACATAAGGATTTTATACATATCTCAAACACACACATCTCTTCTTAGTCTATGCCAGCCACTGAAGGTCAGTAAACTTGTAAACTAAAACACTGATAAACCCTCTAAATAAATGCATTACGACATCATTTTTCCCTTACTTCTTTTTAACTCAGTGTCACGTGTACTTTGTGCTATCCTGCCACACTCTCAACAACAGTCACCAGCCTTGTGTTTAGCATTACTAAAATCTGGAATAATAGTGTCTTCTTTTTTTTTTTTTTCCTCTAAATGTGTTTTAATGAGCAAAATCTTGGAGCCTTGAAAAGATTTACTACACCAGCACATGAACTGATGTCAATAACACTTTCTCTGTTATTTCATAGTCATAATTTACTCCATTCAAGCACCCTCGTTGTTTTTCTGATGCATATTGGCCAATCACATTGGCTAAGATCCCTGCTTAGTAACAGGGCTTCTGAACACAGCTGAGCTGGGAAGCTCTGGTGATCTGTGGCATCTGAAGCCAGGAGAGGCAGATTCTGACCTTATCACACTCAAAATGTTGCTCTTTCAAATTGCAGTGTTTATAAATCCATCTAGCAGAGTAGGTATCACTGCAGAACTAAGAGCATGAGTTAAAGTCTTCACACCTTGGCCACAGTCATCCAAGGTAGATAGCTACCTAGCTATCAGGTTTGAAGGTGAGAAGTGATTGTACTTAATGCTAGCTGCACCACAACCTGATGAGCTATGGCCTGCATAAACTCATCTATTCCAACTGTACTGTAGAATTCTGAATTCTGTAGACACAAGGTGTAGTCAGAAGCTCAAATAACTGTCTGGCACAAAATAAGTCTTACTTTGATTTGTGTCTTTCAACCCAACATTGTTATACATCATATATAAATTACAAATTTGCATTCATTCTTTTAATAACAAATTGACAGGACAATTAAGTCCTGCCTCCATTCCATCTTTTATACATTTCATCTTTTTCGTCTTTTGTGCTACTCTAGCAGTTCTTTCTTTCATGTGGGGAGGAAATAATACTCCATCCTAACTGATATGGTCTTACTGGCTGGCAGAAAGTCTCTCTCACTTCTCAAGGTAAGTTTCTGAGCCTAGGACACAGAGATCTCGAGCCTGAATGAGTCTTATGGGTAACACTGAAGTGTATGCTACAATTTTCCACATTTATCCAATGCTGTAGCATCACATTTCCTGAATACTGCCACGTGGCTTGAAAAAAAAAATGCAAAATGCATTATACTTTATGTGCAGACAGAGATATGTTAAAAAAATGTTTGTTTTCCATGTGCTGGAACTCTATTACCTCAGTTTTACTCTAAATACATTCAGAGGTCTATGACCACATCTGAAAATGTTTCCTGTCATCTCTTCACGTTTCCTCTAAAACTCCAGTATGCTACCACAATTGTCAAGAGTTAGGCCAGATAGTTTCAATTACTTAATTCAAGAAGATATGTTTTCAATCACAACTTCTTACTTAAAGAATAGCTGCTTGGGTCCCATTACACTAAGTAATGGGCAAAGTAAAGGGGCACACTTCATGATTATTGAAATTTTCTGTACGTGTAGGTCTTGGAAGGCAAGGAAGAACAGACTACCTACATAAAAGAGTATTTCATAGCAAGAAATACATCAGCCATATAGGCTACCAATGAAGGGATAGAAATCTTGAGAGGAATATGCCTGTCCTGGATACTTTACTTTCATTTGACATTGACTGCTGTGGCCAGAACTGAACAAGATCTACAGTTATATCCTGTGCCAATGTTCCCAGGACAGGTGAGTGTTAATAGATATGGTACAGTCATAGCCAAAAGGAGCATCTTTAAAGTCAGTGACAAGTCTCTCAAGGACAATGAAGTATTTGGATGACATTGTTTCCTGTGATTTAGCCAAGAATTTAGAATGTAAGTGGGAGGTCTTGTAAATGGCCATGTACAAAATAGTAACACTTTTTTTTTTTATCACCTTTTCAATTTCTTCCCTAGGTCTCATTCTTGGAGGCAGAAGGGTCTGAAAGACATGCATTCCATTACAAAACTGAAACAGCAATGTCGGAGAGCTAGGAAATCTTGCTGAGGTATATCACACAAATCTGCCAGGCAGGCATAGTTTTTTATTACTTAACTTGTATTAGCTCGTCATTTTAAACACCTCTTGCAAAACTGAGATAATGCAGTTCAGCTGCAAAGTTTGCTCATGACATGATTACAAAGGAAGGAAGGCTTCTTTCCCTATATATACCCTCTAACACAACTGAGGGAGTCCACAAATAAAAACTCTTCTGCTTACTCAAAAGAATAATCTCTGTAGCATCAGTAGGCTTTCACATTAGCTGAATAATACATGTAGAACTCTTCAGTGTCTGTTTCACAGAATCATAGAATGGTAGGGTTGGAAGGGACCTTTAGAGATCATCTAGTCCAACCCCCCTGAACAAGCAGGTCCACCTATATTAGGTCACACAGGAACATGTCCAGGCAGGTCTTGAAGACCTCCAAGGAAGGAGACTCCACAACCCCTCTGGGCAGCCTGTGCCACTGCTCCCTCACTCTCACAGTGAAATAGTTTCTTCTTATGTTTAAATGGAACTTTTTGTATTCTCGCTTCACCCCATTACCCCTTGTCCTGTTGCTAGATACCTTAGAAAAAGGGATGTCCCAATCTCCTGACACCCACCATTTAGATATTTGTAAATGTTAATAAGATCTCCCCTCAGTCTCCTCTTCTCCAGACTAAACAGCTCCAGTTCCCACAGCCTTTCCTCATATGAAAGATGTTCCAGTCCCCTGATCATTTTGGTGGCCCTGTGCTGGACTCTTTCCAGCAGTTCTCTGTCCCTCTTGAGCTGAGGAGCCCAGAACTGGACATAGGACTCCAGATGAGGCCTCACCAGGGCAGAGTAGAGGGGGAGAAGAACCTCCCTTGACCTGCTGGCTACACTCTTCTTGATGCATCCCAGGATGTCATTGGCCTTCTTGGCCACGAGGGCACATTGCTGGCTCATGTTCAGTTTATCAATGAGGACTCTCAGGTCTCTCTCTGCAGAGCCACTCTTCAGCAGTTTGACCCTCATCCTGTACTGGTGCATGGGGTTGTTCCTCCTGAGGTGCAGGACTCTGCACTTGTCCTTGTTGAACCTCATGAGGTTCCTCTCTGCCCAACTTTCAAGCGAGTCAAGATCCCACTGAATGGCAGCACAGCCTTCTAGGGAATCAGCCAGTCCTCCCAGTTTGCTGTCATCAATGCACTTGCTGAGGGTACACTCAGTCCCCTCATCCAGGCTGTTGATGAAGATGTTGAACAAGATGTTGAACCCAGAACCGATCCCTGTGGAACTCCACTGGCCACAGTCTTCCAACTCAATTCTGTGCCATTGATCACCACCCTCTGGGCTCTGTCGTTAGATCAGCTCTCGATTCACCTCACTGTCCACTCATCCAAGCCACACTGCCTGAGCTTTCTGATGAGGATGTTATGGGAGACAGTGTCAAAAGCCTTGCTGAAGTCAAGGTAGATGACATACGCTGTTGACATCCGCTGATGACATTCATAACCAGTTTCCCACCCTATCTTACTGTAAGGTGTTTCCTTGAAGCTGAAACATGTCCCACAGAAGCAACTACAGATCTTCTTATGTAGGTGCCTTAAAGTTTCTCATTCTTGCACACAATGACCTAAACCAACAAAAGTACCAGGAATCTCTTTCATCTGTGAAAGAATGTGGGAGAACTGCTGCTAACTGATGGCTTCAACAAATCAACTCAAACTTCTAAGTCTTTTAATAAAAGTGAAAAGGGTCTTTCCTTTTTTTTTTTTTTTTGTAATATGAAATTTGAAAAAAAAAATGTTACTTGCACATCACAATACTGACAAAGTTCTGAGAAGGAAGTCCTGTCTAGACATTTTTTGACTTATCTATACTTTATTCATCTCTGAAAAAGATTTAGATCCCATTGTGGTAAATATAGTTTGGTTGATACAAGTAGTGGTTTGTAAGACTTCGCTTGCACATCCTGTTTTCTGATCCAAAGAATGAAGCAGTTAGTTATAAAAAGCTTCAAACAAGTTATTTTTGTGTGTCTGTATGGTAGAGAAGCACAGCCAAATGCACATGGAACTTGCAGGTAACATCATTGTTCAGAGATTTCTTAATAATGCTTTGCTAATTAATCTCCATCTTGCTACTGCAAGAGATTCCATTTCTGTTTGCCTTCTAATACTGTTTTTCACCCGCATTGTCTTCTAGAAGTTCATATTTATATACAGTTTGTATTTGGGTAATTACTTTTATCATAGCCGTTTGCCATGAAAATACAAAGCAATAAATCAGGATGAGGTTTTCCCATGATAAGGAACAAATTAAAGTAATTGCATATTTTACATTAAAAATTCCAACTATGGTTCATCTGTTGTAATAAGTAATAATGAAAATACTACTGCTGACTTTTTCAACTTTTCAGGATTTACCCCTTTGCCTCACCTGAACTACAATAAAATGTGCTATGAATACTCACATGGACTTCACATCTCTGTGTCATAACTGTTCAGAAAAAGGTCTGAGAGGCATAACACTATAAGCATGACATAATTATAACTGGAACTGGTAGACAATATCATCATAACACACATATTATGAATGTATTATAACTAATTTCCCAGAGGCACAGACACACCAAAAATACCATGACACAACAACACAGAAATGTGTATTTCCAAAATAATTTATGAAAATGACAGTTTATAAGCAGTGGGCAATGCAACTCCAGGGACTCATACTCATCATGAGTATGATCCACAAGCATTGCCACAGACTCACAAAAAGTATAGCTCTGGCAAACATAGTGGAAGTTATTCAAGGCAATATCACATAATAGAAAATATATCCAGGGAAATCGACAGGAATGACTATAAAATACAGATCAGTGGTTAAAATGTGGCTCAAAAATCAACAGATTTAATACTTTGGAAAGCAAAACATCAAAGTCACAAACACAGAGCTCAAGAAGTATTTTCTAGATGGCAGACAGCAGAAGCATGGAAAGTAAATGATACATCTGATAAAATACAATGAAAAACATTATGCAAGTGAATAAAATTTGGGGTTACAAGAAAGCTACATAACTTTTTTTTTTCCCTATGGAAGTTGTTCATAGATTACCTAGCTTAGATCTTCACTTTTAAGGTAGAAAAGATGAAGCATTATCAAGATAGTCAAGAACTATTAAGATAATAATGAAAAAGAATCAGAAGTTAATTACATTTGAAACCGACGCTCTCAATTGCTTCTTCAGTGATGTAAGTTATCTATAAGTAATACATAACGTAGATACATTTCTTCATCAATCATTATCATGAAAGAAGTCCACATGTCTATGTTCACAGCTACAAAAGACATTTTTCCATCTTACACAGAATTATGTAGAAATCCTGTAGGACTGAGAATAAAATAAATTAGTCTCTCTTCTAGTCCTGCCCAGACTCAAAGGAAATGCAGAGCCTGATCTTTGCCTCTTGTGCAATGGACTGCATCACCTATGTTCTTCCCAGCCCATCAGCTCATTCTGCAGTGGGTTATACCTACTGCAGTCATGTAATTTAGAACAGATGTGCAAATATTATTTGTACGTCATCAGTAACCATCTTAAGGCCTCCTCCACATCAGAGTTGACTTCACTGTGACTTCCACTGTGACTTCCACAGTTGACTTCCCCTCTACTCTGCCCTGGTGAGCCCTCATCTGGAGTCCTGTGTCCAGTTCTGGGCTCCCCAGTTCAAGAGGGACAGAGAACTTCTGGAGAGAGTCCAGTGCAGGGCCACCAAGATAATCAGGGGAATGGATATTTATTTATATATTTATAATATATATTTATATTATACTTACATATTTGTCTATATCATCTATATATTATCCATTATTTCTATATTTATAAGTATATAAATGTTGGATGTCAGGAGGTTGGGGCATCTTTCTATGGTATCTAGCAACAGGACAAGGGGAAATGAGATGAAGCTGGAACCCAAAAAGTTCCATTTAAACATAAGAGGGTGAGGGAGCCCTGGCACAGGCTGCCCAGGGAGGGTGTGGAATCTCCTTCCTTGGAGGTCTTCAAGACCCACCTGGACATGTTCCTGTGCAACCTGATCTAGGTGAACCTGCTTCTGCAGGGGGGTTGGACTAGATGATCTCTAAAGGTCCCTTCAAACCCCTACCATTCTATGATTCTATGATTTAATTCCTACATTTATGAATTTCTTTCTAATAGCATTTCTTTCAGCACAGTTTACTAGTTTCAATTATGCCTGCTGACACTGTTTTTTCCATGTGCTTGTGTTCCTTGGCAGCTTAAAAATGCTTTTGAGATTCACCTCTGGGATAAATTCTACTATATATCAATATTTTCTTGTCTCATTTTCCATATGCTTCTATGAATATGAGAGACATGAGTGTATCAAAGGTAGTTTTAAGAGTTGCTTAGAGGTTGTGGCATAGACAAAACAGAAAAACAGATTATTTCTTCTCATACCCAAGAACTTTTCCTTCCTTTAGGGCATGAATGTGAAAACAGAATGTTTATGGATGTAAAGTTGCAAGCTTGAGCTTTAAATCTTTATTTGTGAAATGCTAAATCAAACCAAGAGATTGCCCTTGGGTCCCTGCCTGGTTTTAATCACATACTCTTGTTCTGTGGTTGTCCTATTCTAACCATTTTTGCTTTTCCATTCTAAGCATTTCTGCTAGTTGTTTGAGTGGGATGAAGAACTAGATGTACTTTGATCTAACCCTAATGTAATGTGAGTCTATTTCTGAAGTGTCATAAAATTCAAAATGAAAAAAAGTCCATCTCCTGAAACTGGAATAAGCTAAGCCCCTGCAGTGGTGTAGTCTGGAGACTGACGAGCTTTAATAGCAGCTCTGATAAAAAGGACTGAGATCTTGGTTGACAGTATGCAGTGTGAGCCAGCAGTGTGCCCTGGCAGATAAAAAGGCCAACAGCATCTTGGACTGAATTAGTAAGAGTCCTGCTACTGATTATTCTCCTTAATTTAGCACCTACTAGAGCACATGTAAACCTGCATCTAGTTCTGTACCCCCAAGTAGGGGAGAGATGAAGATAGTAAGTGGTCAGGAGCTGAAGCAACTGTCTGTAAGAAAAAACTGAAGGATTTGGGCATAATCAGCTTGGTGAAGAGTTGCTTTAGGGAGGACTTAACGGAGGCTTGCCAGTGCCTACTGGGAGGTTAGAACAAGTCAAGCTTTTCACTGGGAGGACAATGTGTGTAAACTGGAACAATGAGGATTCCAACTGGACTCATGGACAAAAAAAAATAACAACAAAAAACTCTCTGAAGATAATTAAACATTTAATTAGGTTACCCAGAGAAGTAATGGAATCCCTTTCCTGGCAGGTTTTCAAGACCCAACTGAACAAAGCCCTAAACAATGTGGTCTGAATTTAGTGTCAAATCTGCCCTGAGCAGGAGATTGGACTAGAGACCTCCCAAGGTCATTCCCAGCTTGAATGCTTCTGTATGTAACCATCAATAAATCTGGATTCGGCTAGGAAACAGGAAATAGATTTATCTTAAAATAATTGGAGAAAATATTGATTTCTCCATTTTTAAAAGCACTCCAGTCAAGAAAGAGACTCCTATGAAGATGAGAGGAAGATAAATAAACAGGCACAAACTTACTCAGTTTCAGAGGATCATTCTGTTACCCAACTGCCATCTCATCAGTGTACGTAATTTGGGACTCATGATATCCCTCTGAAATGTCCTCTGAAACCTGCTCAATGTAGTACAAGCAACAGCTGATTTTTCCTGTTCCTGTCATGACTCATCTTTTGCCTATGCTTGTTCTTTAGTTTACCAGACATTGTCAGTCTAATACCTCTTCTCAGTAAGAGCCCAGGATCAGCTTTCTGACCATGAGGATAGATTAGTTTTGGCAGCTGGTCCCTCCAGAGGCTCCTCCACTGTGCCCTCCCTCTGTTGTCCCCAACTCAAACATATGGAGTAGATTTCCCTGTACACATCTTTACTACAGATGTCCACAGTGCAGACTTCCATGAATGAGCTAGTCAGCATAACTTACATGAAAGTGCCTTATGATTAGTGGAAACAAAAAAATTGGACATCTCCACCAACCTATTTTAAACTTTTACTTTAGAATGAGACTAATCATAATGCAGGTGTCTACATTTACCAGAGGAAAAATCATCATAATGTTTGCTTTATGCTCATATCAGAACTTGTCTCTCATCTCAACTAGAATACAAATGTAATACAAATGCATGGTAAATTTTTCTAAGGCATCCATATGGCACTCTCGTGCAACTTATGGCCACTGGTAAGCTAAGCTAGAGTTTAATCAATGTGCAAGTCAGTGGGAAATTATTTGCACTCCACCAGCATTTTTCCATATAATCCAGTTCCCACCAATGAGATGCTGTGTCAGTTACCTCTGCAGTAATACTAAGTTGCAAACCTATTTCAGCATTCAATCTAGTTCATGCCTGTGATAAACTGCAGATGTTCTTTTCAGCAAGTTTCCACTGATCTTTGCTGTGTCATTTGTGTTGGATTTTCCTGCTATAATTAAATATTATAATTAAATATTTTCTTTCTCTTTTTTTTAATGGATTTGAACTTGTTTTTTCTGCAATACAGGCAAGTTAACTCAGTCATTAACAGATATTTCATTCCAGTCTCACCACTGAAATCTTAAAAGTACTGGTGAAAATTAGGCAATTTTCCTTCTGTCTTCACCCCTGTAGGAATGTCACAGCACACTCCATAATTTGTATGCACCTCTCAAATGAAAAATGAGGAAAAATTATCTCAGTTTAAAAAGTAAAAATGTCCCTCCTCGTTCCTCCAATGGTCCACAATGTAAACTTTTTCTGAAATGTTTTCTTCCTCATGTATGTTCTTCCTTTACCAAAGAACAGAAAGAAAGAAATTATTTTGCTGGTTTGCAATGTCAACAATGTTTCTAGGCCAACATTAGAATTATTCTTCTATATTATCCTGAAGAACTATGGTTAAAATAAGGATTTTTCATCACTTAGGAAAACCATGACAGAAAAAAGAATTTTAAAATTTAAATTTTTTTTACTATAGAAACTAGTAGAGCACTTTCTAGATAAACTTATGTTCTATCAAAAGATGAGTTTATGTTTCAGGAGACATGCCATCACATTTCCAAAAGAAAAAGACTACTGGAGGTGACAGCATGGCTCCATTAACATAAAAGAGAAAGTGGCCTTTTATTGCAGTGAGGCCTAGATTTTGCTCTTTTTTGTTGAAATGAAAAAAGTACAGAAAATAGTCCAAAAATCTTGGGTAAAGATGGTGTCTAAAATAAGTACAAGACCTACATGCTTTCTAATGATCTGTACTTCCCCATATATTTGGGGATCATATGTTTTTCTTACTAATACTATTTAGGCAACAGTCCTTGCAGAATATAGAGGAATCTAGAGTTAGATAGTCCAAGACATCCTACTTTGCAAAAGAAACCAATCTCCTTAGTATCAGCTTTTGGTCAACAAAGACGAGATCTCCCAAGAGAACAAAGTCAGACTGAGAACAGGAGTCTAACTTAGCCTGGACAAAGTATATTTCTCACTAGCCATATGAAGTTAAGAAATGTGAACATCACAAGTTTCTCTGTGGGCTGTCTCCAATTTGAAATGGTGTAAACTGAGAGAGAATGTCCATTAATTTCCTCATCATCATGGAAATGCAACATGGTAGAAGCTGAACAAAACCCCTGGTAGTTGCAACCTGCACCTCACCACAAACCATGCTCCCTGAAGCTGCACCAAAATCTTTCAGCCAAATACCACTTGCCACACTATACATGTAAAAACAACAATAACATGGTGCTTTATCAAGAGGAAAAGATAAAGTCACTGGAATCTCTTACAATGTCTTTTGTGCAACATCACCATCATAGATAACAAAGAACTGACACCTATCTAGATACCTATGTGCTGAGACACTTTACTAATTCAAGTAAAACATTATCCTTTATTCTGAAAAAAAAAAAAAATAAAAATATAGAAGTGTAGCACAGCTGGAAGTCATTATGCAGGCCTTAGAAATGACTGTCAGCAAAATATCATATAAACAGGTGTATGGTGATGGCTAGGGCACATAATAGATTCATTAAAGTTAGCTTCAGTATCAGTAACACAGATTTTAGTGTTTCAAATACCCAGATCTTTGAGCTTGAAATCTATTGGGATGGGTTTTTTAGCTCTAACATCATCTATTTTGATGTACATGCTAAGGAAGAATGCAGATATAGTAAGATCTTCCAAAAATGTGTCTGGAAATGTATCTAACGAGACTTGTATCAGCTGATGGGAGCCAATCTCTCTTTATCTGGTGCCTCCCATCCAGGTCCCATCTGGCTTCTCCAGATGGTGATTTGGAGTAAACTTAATCTATATGTTTACAGTCATCTCTGTTCATCTCTGTTTGCTATAGTAGTGGCTTTAGGGAGACTAACTGCTTTAGGCTAGGTATAGTCTGAGTGAATACTCCCACAGAGAAAAATGCAAGTTGTTCCAGTTTTCATCACTTTAGAGGCCAGCTCATCCACATAAAGATTGTTAAAAACATAAAAGATAATCATATAGAAAATTCTTTTCACTGCTTGTAGAAATTTCTGCTCAAAATTTGAGGCCTGTCATTTGGAAAAGATCCTGGAAGACAGAGATGTGGGTATAATTATGATCAGTCATAATTATATTACAAACTAACTATAATATTACAAACTAACATTTGTTTAAAGCTGGAAGAGAGGCAAATGCGACACTAGGAGACACAATGTATTTCCAGACAGATACAGTAGTTGTACAGGCCTGAGCAGGACATATCTGTGATACAGTGGTATATTTCTGTTCAGGAAAGCTAAACTCCTGCTAGAATAGATGCTGGAAAAAGCAACTAGATACGGTGAATGACAAAATTTTAATGTAATGAGACACTCAAAATGCCACCTTTGTTCAATCCAGAAGAAGACTAAGCTGAAATATTATTTCCCTGCAGAAACAATTATGAGACAGAAGAATCATTTAAGGCAATACTATTGAAAGAACACTTGATCAGAATTTGCCAAGTGTAAGTTTAGGTTAATTAAAACCAAGTTTCTCTCACAGGAATGAGTTTCAAAAGCAGGCTTGAGAAAGAAGAATGGGCAGAACTCATAAGTAACTTTAATACACATATAAGCAGGATATTATGGTGTAGCTGTCTCCAGGAATGGAGGATAGCACTTGATGACTCAGTCCTGTTTTTCTGTCTGTCTCCTATTAATCCTTGGCTTTAAAAAAGCAACAAGAAGAAAATGCTGTGGCTGGAAGATAATCTCAAGCTAAGCTAAAGACTTTTCTGCATCAGCTATGCAGGCTATAAATCTAAAAACAAAATAGCAGAAGGTTATGTTTGTCCAGGCTGAAAATATATTCCAACACAAAGTGAATTGTTACTCAGTGGAAGCCACACTGTGATGTCTAACAGTTTTCTCCATGGCCATTAAAAAGCAACACCTGCAATACCTGACAACATTTCAAGATACTCCCATGTAGTATTTTACATGTTCCCTGTCTCCACCTCTGACACTCTACCCAAATTGTTTTCAATTAGTCAATGCCAATTTCATCCTGCTTCTCATATGTGAATTGTAACAACAGGAGGCCATAGCAAGCCATAAAAGTTTCATTTGCTGTTTGGGTTTTTTATTCACGTTTTTTGAATATACTAAATATTCACATATATTATGGAGGACAATACGTGTGAAAGCAGCTCTCTATTTTAGGAATATGGAAGTCTGTTATCACTTATCTTTTTGAAGACTGAAACTGCTCCATGTGACAACAACAGGCTGCAGATGAAGAGATGACAGCTCCATGGATCAACAGTGGATGAGCTCAAACTTACGGCACCACCAAAAGGGTTAGTGCAGAGACCTCAGACTGCAGCTCTACAAGGTGCTCAAGTGAGCAGTTCTACATTGCAATGGCCAAAGCCAAAATTCTTCTGTTGGTAAAGCAGCATGGTCTGCTCAGGCATTGAGGAATGATCAGCTAGAGCCTCTTTCTAGCAGCTGTCTGTTGGGGATAAACATGGCTACACAGAACAGGTCTGCATCAGAAGAGGAGCTTGTCTCGCTTCTTTAGGAGAAGCCTTCCTGGAGACTCGCCAGAGACCAAAATCCCATAGTCTCTGATCCAATATAGACACTGGAGAACATGCTTAACTTTAAGCATATGAGTGGTCCTATGGACATCAATGGAGTTGCTAATGTGCCTAAAGTTAAATATGTATCAAGTGTTGTGCTGGAATGTGGCCAAGGACTCAAAAACTTGCAGGATCAAGGTTTGGCTGAGGAACAGAGAGTACAAAGGGAGACAAAAGCTGAAAGATACTAAGTTGCTGTCATGCCCTCTTGCGTCAGTTCTTCATGGAAGAAAGCCCTGGGATAAATCCCTCATTATAGTGCAAATTAAAGAAATATCTCTATAGAAACCTAAACACTAAAAGATACTGTGAATACTCTCATTTTACAGCACACTATGTCTTTTGATTTTTAGATGGTGTTACATTTTAAAGCAGATATAGTGATGTCACTGCAGCAAAACATCACTAAAACATTGCAGCAACAGGCATCTCTTTCAACAGAGGCCTGGTTGACTCACTCTCACAGCTGCATCAAAGTAGTCCAATGTGCTTCTGGAGAGCATTCTTGCTTGTGAAGTCTTTAGTGGCCCACTCTGATTGTAGGCGAAGGCAGCCGCTTCTCATTTCTTGTGGCAGTCAGAAAGTTTCATTGAATATTTCTGAGCTCTCAATATCTTCCAAAACACATGTTGAATTTCCTGGCTTTCTTCCTTAAAATCTGCTTTGTGTTTCTACCCCTGTCCCCTCCCAAATTACTTTATATGTACTTAAAAAAAAAAAAAACATTCTGATTTAAAAAATGTTACTTTTAACTGTTTTTTCAAACTTTGTGAATTTTTATATGCAATCACTTTTATATCTAAATGATTTTTATTCTGAACTTATCACTGGAATCCAGAAAAGTTAAAAATATTTGTCCTTTTGGTATTAGTAATACAATACTGCCAACTAGAGGCACTGGGAATGATGAAACTCTTATTTTCAATATCTAGAATTTATTTTGCCTTTAGGCGATGCCTAAAGAAAGTGCTGTATGATTATAAATATTGAAAGATCATATTTACAGAAATCTCACCCAAATCTTACAACTACAGTGGCATTTGCATTTCATTTTCTTCAGATTTTGATGTTTCAGGAAATAATTTATTGAATCCAAAAACCACATCGCATCATCCAGGAACACAAACATAATCAAGTATGGTCTCCAATTACTTCAGGTTCTTCAAATAATTACTGGGCCATTTTAACAGCTTTTGGAACTATAGGCTCACAAGATCTTGCAGATATTTAAAAAATCAAAAATCCATATCTTTGAGGACAAAATAAATACTAGATATTTAAACTGTGGGTTGAAAATATGATAAGACTTCATAATCTATTAGAATTAAGAAATCAGTCTATTCAGGTGTGCTAAAAACCAATTTCTGTAAGCTTTCAGCTCTGTAAGATGGCATTTACTTTGAGGAGGAAGATACTTGTTCACAGCGAGATTGAAAACAGAGAAAACACACACTCAATGAAAAGGTTTAGTTATTGTATGCTGTATGTGATCCCTGATGTGCACATGCTTGCTAGATCACTATGTGAGAAGAGATTTAACATGAAGCAGTTGATGTTGATGCACCATACACAGCCCTGAGCCTCCCGGACCCTGCTTTGTGGCTCTTGTCCTCTCCTCTGTGTAGAGTACAGCAGTATGCAGCTGGGCAGCATCAGGCAAGAGGGAGCTAGAGCAGAAGAGCACAGGGACCTTCTGCAGGTCCTTGTACCAGCCAAGGTCCAAGGAAGCCTTGAGGAAAGGCTCATTCCAGATGCCTCTCATCCCTCTGCTGCCATATGACCAAATCAAACTCAAACCTGTATGTAGGTAGAGTCTGCCAGTAGGGAGAAAGCCAAAGAGGCCTGAAAGACAAAGGATGCATCATACTTCCAGGCTTATCCAGTGGGCTCCACGCAAAGTTTGCAGGACATACAACTCTCACCTTTTCTGATTGGAATTATAAACAAAAAATCAGCTTGGGGAGCTGAGTACCTGCACCAGATCCCTTTGGAAAGATGTGCTCCTTCACAGCAGTCAGGATCTCTCCAGCCACAGGCAGGGAGTGCACTGTATACCTCCTCCTGAGGTGCATCAGGAGTTTGGGAGGCCAGAATGGCTTCCAGGGCTTCCTCTTACTATTGCTCTGCACTGATACTCACATGGAGAGATACCTGGATAGAAATAAATATGTTTTTTCTTGCACAGAAGCCTAGAGGACTGTTTTCAAAACTGCATGGCTAGAACCACACTGTACCAGGAAGATCTGCTGATAGATGGCAACTTTTGCCTGTCAGAGCTCACATGAAATTAAATAAGCATACTGTCCAGAACGTTTTGTACTTTTGGACTGAAGGGAGGAGCCAACAGCATTGAGTGTTGGCTTCCTTTTATTCACCAAAACATATTTATCCTGTAAATCTCAGTAAAATTAATTTAAAATAATAAATTACATTTTTCCTCTGACAATCTTCAAAGCTTTTTACTTATAAAAGTGTCTGGGAAATCTGAGAAGCCTAGAGGGCAGGAAAATAATCTCAGTGGGAAGTGGAAGCCAATAGACAGTAGTGACTTACAGAGGCACAGAGCTGCAGAGCAGCTGACAACAAGGTTCCAATTAAGCCTGGAACCAAGTTTTCCAGGGGCTGTGCCACAGAGCAGTTTAAGGATGGAGTAGCCAGTTTCACAAACATGCAGAAAAAAACCTGGAGAGGTTTGGAAGTGACAGTACTGGAATAAGAAGGCGGCTGAGAAGTGAAAGCACAGACATGGCCTGGGAAGAAGAGACTATGGTTTGCAGACAGTATAAAATATTGTAAAAACTAATTCAGTTGATGTTTTTCCTGTTGTATTATTATGCTTATTTTCCATAACACTGTCTTTACAGGAATATAAAGCTAAAAAGCACAGTGGTCCAGTGGAAGCAACCCACTGGGGCTCAGGACACGCTGGAGTAGCTTGTTCACTTAAGTGTTACCTAGAGTTCTGCTTTTAGGAAGAAGAAGCGGGGGGGGAAGCAAAAGCAAAAAAAAAAGTGTATCTGTTGTGAATCAGCTTGCAATACCAGAATAAACATTTCCACAGTGGTGACTATTTTGAAAAACACTTGTAGAAAAAAACAAAAATAGCAGCATGCCATACCTACGTTTCTTTAAATGGCTTTACTGAAATGAATCAGACTTTTTCTGGTAATGATTTTTAGCTGTCAGTCAACATCTAAACCAAATGAACACTTTACAGGGTTTTTCCATTTATTTTTTCTGTTTGGCAGTGAAAGCTAATGATTAGCACTCTAAGCCCAAAGCACAGCTCTCAGCTCCGATACTACATGCTGCTAATTGTGCCCTGAGGTCCACACCCACTGCACATCATTTACCTGCGCTAGGAGCCAGAAGTGGTTGTCACCCATGAACATAAGTGCTCTGAGAACCTTTCTCATATTGTTTAGTGTAAAATTTGTTTGCACATCGTGTCTGAGTAATCTCTTAATTAATTTTGTATTGATTTGCAAAGGCACATTGGGCATGCGTAGAAGCCTTTTGGAGAGTTTTCAATAGATGTTGCAGGAGCAATGTTGAATTACAGCTGTGATCTCATCCTTTGCTCAGACATGAGCTAAGGCAGAGTTGGACAATGTAAGAACTTTGTCAGCAACCTCCCTTTCCTGGAAAGCAGATCAAGAGTGTTTAACCCTCCAAATCAGCCCCTGATGATAAAGTCATGTCAATAGTGAGCGCTAGCTCACTTGTCTTTACATAAGACAGATGCAAGGACTTTTTAGCTTCTTGCCATCAATGCTTTTTAATCCTAATATCTTGTTTCAAAGATTATTATAAATTGCTAAATTAAATTCTTCTGAATGGCTGTTTCATTTAAGAATCATATTTATGTTCATGCATGTGTTGTTCCAAATTGTGGAGTTACAAGACAACTTTCAGTTCAGATTTAGTCCTCTGTTCAGTAGATGCAGCTGCATTTCACTGCCAAGCCTTGTATCACAGAATCACAGAATCTTAAGGGTTGGAAGGGACCTCAAAAGATCATCTAGTCCAACCCCCCTGCCAGAGCAGGACCACTTAGAGTAGGTCACACAGGAACTTGTCGAGGTGGGTTTTGAATGTCTCCAGAGAAGGAGACTCAGCAACCCATCTGGGCAGCCTGTTCCAGTGCTCTGTCTCCCTCATAGTGAAGAAATTCTTCCTTGTATTTCTTTGGAATCTCTTATGTTCCAGCTTGTACCCATTGCCCCTTGTCCTATCATTGGACATCACTAAGAACAGCCTGACTACATCCTTCTGACACCCATCCTTTATGTATTTGTAAACATTAATGAAATCACCCCTCAGTCTCTTCTTCTCCAAGCTAGAGCCACAGCTCTCTCAGCCCTTTATCATAAGGGAGATGCAGCACTCTCTTAATCATCTTTGTGGCCCTTCGCTGAACTCTCTCCAGCAGCTCCCTGTCTTTCTTGAACTGAGGGGCCCAGAACTGGACACAATATTCCAGATGCGGTCTCATGAGGGCAGAATAGAGGGGGAGGAGAACCTCTCTCGACCTACTGCCCACAGCCCTTCTAATACACATCAGGATGCCGTTGGACTTCTTGGCCATGTGAGGGCACATTGCTGGCTCATGCTCATCCTGCTGTCCACCAAGTATGCCACTGGTTAGATAGTGGTCAGTTTTGTATATCATGTGAAGCAGTTAAGCAAGTTGAAAGGAAATACATGACCACAAAATATTGTATTATATCCTAGAAAGTCAATGTAATAACTGAGCAAGCACTCCAGAATTCATGCAGCCAGCTATGTCACTCAAATATCTGCCATCTCCGGGTTTTCTGTGCTGAGCTGGAAAATGGAAAAAACTACCTGAGAATTAATTTATGATCACATAGGTACAAAAACCTTCCTAAAGATATTATCAAGAATATGGGATTAAATGTATGGAAGGAATTGATATTTAAAAGTTATCTGCTCAAGGAAACACACCTATGCAGGCAGAGAGCATATCCCTAGTGCCATCCCAGCGCACATGTACCTGGGGACCTGGTGTGTGGGCACAACTGTAATAAGAGTGCATCTGCTTGTTAAAGGCCTTTCCCAAATATGAGCACAGGCACATGTGCTGTGAGATTCTTGCTCAGCTCATTCAGAAATCAGCACAAAGCTGCTCAGCCCTGCCAGGACCACTGCTGTTGGCAACACTTTGGCTGCCTGAGGAGCTTCACTGCCAAAGCAAATGCAAGTAACTACACGGCCTACATTCTCTTGCAAATCTGGGTTTACCAGTCCTCTGCTGCTCTGAGGATTGGTGTCAATGATCAGCTTCTTCCCTTCCCTTTTAAATTTTATTCTAGTCTATTTTATACTATTCCAACAGTTAAAATATATAGCAGTCTCCCCTTGCCACCTCCCACAGGAGATTTTTCGGGGGTCATAGTCATATTCCCACTGCAACCAAGGGCTGCTCAGGTGCCTACCTTTACAGCTTAGTGAGGTAAACACTTTAAAACTCATTGCAATCACTAGTTCTTATCTGAAATAACACAGTTCAATGTTATGACATAATGAGACATAAGTAAATCAGATTTTCAACAGAAGAACTATAACAGGAAAAAAAACCTTTTCAAGATGCCAAGATGAAACAAAACTACTTATATTTACTTATATTTAACAGTTATATTGTGCCAGAGAAAACTAACTATTCTGTCTGTCAATGGACTTTTCCTTTGTAATATTTACAAACAAAAGGCCTTCTAGTGTTTTGAAGATTTTCTTTTCATAAGGCTTTAAAAACCAACACTACTAAAATCTCTGCTTACTCCACCATGTACTTGAGTTAGATTCCTAAGACAGTTATCTTCAAGTTCAAAAACAAAGACAAAAAAATCTACTTACCATTGTTCCCCAGTTAATATTCTTATGAAGGAATAGTAGCAGATTTTGAAAACAGAAGAACTCTCTGCCAAATCAACTTTCTAAAGCAGAAAAAACACTGCAATGTTGGCCATCATCACGTAACTGATTATAAGTCTTTTCACACATGTCTATGCAATTAAAATTGTAAGAATAACATAGTAGATGTATATTACAGACCAATTTTTATGCCATCTTAGCTACTGATGCAGTGAAACAAGTGACAGTATTACCCTCTGCAAGTTTTTGCCCTGGTGGTTTTGGTTTGGTTTTTTGTGAAGGCAGTTAAGCTTGAAAATTCATTGTATCAGCCTGGTATCTTGCCTCTCTGAGAAAGATGTAGTGGTGTTCTCTACAGCATGGATCATTTTGTAGGGTCAAGAACAATGACATCTGTTGTAATTTCTACTTTTCCAAGACAGATATGCACCATCACACAAGACTGCAGTGCTTCATAAGTAGATAGGTAAGGTTAGGTTATGGAAGTTTGCTTATTAAAATTTACAATATTAGTTAGAAAATTGCACATACAGTTTTATGAAACTGCTAGTCTTGTAAGCCCACAAACAGAGCTATTAGAATGACACAGCTATTTCTTGTAACATAACTATTGCTTAACGCTGATAGTTTCGAGGCTGGTATGTACCTAAACAAAATTATTATGGCAAAGCTATTATGTTAGTTCTACACTTGAACATTTGGACATTGTATACCACTGATAATTACAAGGCCTGTCTAGCCCTAAACAAAACTGTTATCTGGGATGGCAGAGGTTTTAGGTCAGTTTTCATCCTACCCAAGGACCCAGGAGTAAAAGAGACATTGCAAGGAAAGTATGGATCTTAATCCGACGGCAATCCCTAACGACCACTGAAGGAAGCAAGAGGACACCAAAAGAAGCGTGACGGAGGTGTAACTGGAGTGGACCAAGATGGGACTATGGGTGGGCCCTTTCCTGGAAATGTGATGAATATTCATGTTTGCTGTAAATATAAACTGAAAATCCAAAGGCTGAGGTGGGCACGTTTGGTGGAGAAATCCCCCGTGTTCCCCAGCGCTGCAATAAAGAATACCTGCTTAAATAGTCATATTGGCTACTGAGTCCTGACTGGCTTTTTCATGGCATCAGCAACTGAGCTTCACATGGGTAAATGAGCTGCTGCTGTGGGAACTTCACCCAAAGGGCCTCAGCTTCTGCCTGGCCAAAGGTGGGTGCAAAGGGGTAGTCAGGCTTTGAGGAGCTTTATAACTTGCACAGGACAAATTTTTTCATCAGGGTGTAATGTTTATTTCTGCCCCACTATACCAGTCGGTACCAATGAATCAAAGAGTGACTGGACACATTGTACACTGAGCATACACTTCCATAGCAATGGAATTAACCCAACTAAGGTTGAGTATCTTCGTTTATTATTAGGCTCTCTGGTTGTTCAGATGCTTCCTGACAGTCAGTACCTAGCACAAGTAGTAATCTTTAAAACTCCATGGGAAAACTTAGGTATCATCCAAGTAAAAGTCAAATTACTTCATGGGGTCAGGAAACTCACTCCTTGCATTCAGCACAATGTGGTCCAAGTAGAATTATAGAATTATAGAATTGTTTCGGCTGGAAGAGACCTTTAAGATCATCAAGTCCAGCATTTGTCCCAGCTCTATCAAACACCAGACCATTTCCCTAAGTACAACATCCCATCCATCTCTTAAACACTTCCAGGGATAGGGACTCCACCATCTCCCTGGGCACACCATTCCAATGCCTGACAACACTTCCAGTAAAGAAATTCCTTCTAATACCCAGCCTGAACCTCCTCCGGTGCAACTGAGGCCATTTCCTCTTGTTCTATTGCTTGTTATATAGGAGAACAGACTGACCCCAGCCTAGACACAGCTTCCTTTCAGGTAGCTGTAGAGAGAGATAAGGTCTCCCCCGAGCTTTCTTTGCTCTAGGCTAAACAGCCCCAGATCCCTCAGCTGTTTCTTATAAGAGACATGCTCCAAATCATTTACTAGCTTGGTAGCCCTCCTCTGGATCCTCTCCAGCACCTCAATGTCTTTCATGAAGAGAGGGGCCCAGAAATTGACACAGTATTCAAGGTGCAGCCTCACCAAAGCCAAGTACAGGGGAATGATCACCTCCCTGCTCCTGCTGACAGCACTGTTCCTGATACAGGCCAGGATGTCCTTGGCCTTCTTGGCCACCTGGGCACACTGCTGGCTCATGTTCAGCCCCTGTCAACCAACACTCCCAGGTCCCTCTCTGCCTCGCAGCTTTCCAGCTACTCCTCCTCAAGCCTGTAGCGCTGCTGGGGGTTGTTGTGCCCCAAGTGCAGGACCAGCACTTCGCCTTATTGAAATTCATGGCATTGGCTTTGGCCTAGCCGCTCAGCCTATTGAGATCTCTGTAAAGCTTCCCAACCCTTAAGCAGAACAACACTTCCACCCAGCTTGGCGTCATCTGCAAACTTACTAAGGGTGCACTCTGTTCCCTCATCCAGATCATTAATAAAGATGTTAAACAGGAGTGACCCCAGTACTGAGCCCTGGGGGACATCACTTGTGACCAACAGCCAACTGGATTTCACTCCATTGACCACAACTCACCAGACCCGACCATCTTAATCAGTTTTTCACCCAGGAAAGTGTATGCCCATCCAAGTCAAGAACAGCTAATTTCTCTAAGACAATGTTGTGGGAAACAGTGTCAAATGCCTCACTAAAGTCAAGGTATACAACATCCACAGCCTTTCCTTCATCCAGCAAGCACATCACCCTGTCATAGAAGGAGATCAGGTTTGTTAAACAGGATGTGCCCTTCATAAACCCATGCTGACTGGGCCTAATCACCTAGTTGTCCTGCATGTGCTGCATAATAAAACTTGGGATGACCTGTTCCATCAGCTTCCTGGGCACTGGAGTCAAACTGACACGTCTGTAATTTCCCAGATCATCCTTTTATCCCTTCTTATATATGGATGTAAAGTAAAAACAACCAGCAGCATTACCAAAAATTCCTGTCTGTCTTGATGCTAGTACCTTTATAGAACTATTCACAAATAACAAGAAGAAAATCTTTTATATAAGAGTAACTTGTCACTGAAATCTGAACCTTTCTTTCCTCCATCAGTGACGCTAGTGCATTCTCTTTTTAAACCTAGAGCCTTTTGTGTTATTGTCATAAAAGAGGGAGCTGATACTTCTAGGCTTACAAAACCAAGAGTCAAGGCATTTGTTTTCATCTGCTGAAGAAATGCTGTCAGGATTTAATGCGATTGAACTGGAAATCTTCCCTGGCTTCCTACAGCGAGACTGGTTGCCTGCAGCAGCAGACAGCATGGCTAGTAGGCTCCCTTCACTCATTAAAGCAGGCCTGCTCCACCCTTCCTTCTTAAACTATAATGCTTACTAATTTAGGATAGTCTGACTGACAGACCCAATAAAATGTCTACATCATAGATACTAGAACAGAAAACAGCTCTTTAAAGGGCCTTAATGTTCCCTTTCATTACTGTAGTGGAGACGTGCTTTACATCATCATCCTCTTCATACCTTCCTCTGAACACAGAAAGTCCCTGTGGGACCACAACAGACAGGAGCAGCAAAAAGGAGGTACCAGACAGCTGTTTTCAGTTCTGCAAGTACTGAATGAGATTTTTAATAGTCAAAAGCAAATCATTTTGTTTTCCTTTGAATTGAATATACTTCATTTTATTTATAATAGGTGTTTCTTCTCCTGAGCTTGCTATAATTCAGGGGATTTCACACTTATTCTCATGATGAGAATCTGTGACTCATGACCAGCCACTTAAAGATGTGTCACTGCAAGATATTTTTCCCCAGAAATTCTCTCAGATGTGGACTTTTTTATCTTATCATATTGCAAGTTTTCATACTGTGCACTCAGCAAATCAGATTTGTACTCAGCTCAAAGGCTAAAATAAATCAGTTCCCATAGGTTAACAAATCTGAAATGGTTATGTTAATTAAGCTCAGCATGGCCTGCATTTGTGCTCATGGCCTACACAGTTTAGCAGGTGCAGAGTAGCTCATTATGCCATTGTCACTGGATCCCACAAGCAAGCTGAACCTCTGTAAAAACTAATAGAAAAGACATAGCAAGTTCAACTGCCTAGCCTTGGGGATGTCTGTAGCCTGGGGATAGGAAAGACTGTTTAGACTTGTAGTGATGCTCACCGTCTGTCACTGACTTGTGCTGCAGACTGTGGCAAGCGACTTCAGTTTGAAGACTGACTTTTCTGTCTGCAGATGTCTCACCATGACGTTAGCTTTGGCACTGAAGAGTTTGTACATCTTACTCAGATAAAACAAAGGTCACATGGAGTTGTCACATTACACCCTGCTCAGCCGCTTTTTGCTTTACCAGGGTATCCTCTGCCTTGTGACAGAACCATCACTCATGAGGCCACAGAAAGGGTGAGACCAGGAAACCGATTGGTATAGTGGGGCTGTGTTTTCTCTTGAATTAGCATTTGTGCAGCACTATGTAAAGCAAAATTTAAAAGTCAGTTTCACATTTCATAAATGGGCTACATGTATAGATACATATCTATACCAGAAGCTGCATGACTCGCACAAAAGGGACAGCACTCAATTCTAAGTGTCAGTTTTTGTGCAACATCTTTCACTTTCTAAGTCTGCCCACTTCACATGCTTTATTGCTACCTTAGTCTGTCCTATATTTAACTAATTCTTATACTTCCTAATTTTGACCTGGATACAGCTATACATGTATACAGTTAACCCATTGTTACTCATACCTCCAAAATTAATCTTTTTGAATGGAAGAGAAAAATGGAAACACTTCTGCCCACTTTACCCTGAACATTAAGTTGGCTGAGCTCAATGAATGAGTATGCTAGTTCAATGAATGGCTGCAGATACATGTGCTCAGCACAGAGATTCAATATTTGACTAGTACGTGCTGCTGCATAGGTTGTTAATTTGAATGGCAGGCTGCACAGGTGGCTGCTGGAATGGAAGGCATCTCTGCTAGCAACAGCCCCAGCTTCACACTCGCTTCATGTATGGATGCTGAATGTATGCAGAAGAAAGTAGGGACAGAGAGATTATAAGGTCCTAAACTAACAAGCAGTGACTGAATAGCTATAGTGAAGGCATCCAGCTTGGATTTACAATGTATGAGTCATAGTCTTCTGGTATTAAACTTTGGCAAGTTTTATTTGACAAGGACTGCCAATGTTTTCATGGCAAAACTGACAAAGGCTGAAATTCTGATCTTCAAATACAGCACACAGAGGATAAACTGCTGAACATCATCCTGCCAAAGGGCAGTCATAGGTAGCTCAGCATTTATTTTAATCTATTTGATTGAATTCTTTACAATAAGAAACCTATGTAGTGAAGAATACAGTATATCAGGGTTGAAGAACACAGTATCCCAGGGTTAAGCAGCATTACATTCCAGTACACTTGGAAAATACAGTTACTGTACTTTTATAACTGAAAATGCAAGTTTGAATTCTCCATTACAAATGTTAATGATAACTCTACTAAAAATACAGAAAGTCCCATTTTGTTTGTTTTGGTACAAAAAAATACATTTTGGTACAAAAAAACCCCCATATTGATAATACAGAAGAACTGTGCACCATTAATGATATACAAGTTAGTGACAATGAACATCAGGAGATCAAAACATAAAAGACAAATAAGAATTCAGACTCTACATGAAAAGGAGAAGGAAAAATGTAACCATAAAGTCCATATAAACAAATACACAGGAGAGGAAAAAGTAAAAGAGGAATGCTTCCAATTCCCTCCAAAAGAAACTATGCAAGAAGGAGGGAAAAAGGACTTTCCCTCTATTAGTCACGTTAGGTCAAAATTTTATCAACCATCATGTCCTAATAATCAGACTATTTTTAAACTACAACTCACAACAGTAATAATTAGATATTTAAAATAGTATTCTTTAAATGAATAATTATATTTCCTGCTTAAAAATATTTGTCAATTACAGTTCTCTACACAAAACAACTCTTGTGTCTTCTTATTAGATTCATACCTATCTTCAAGCATCAGTGAACCCATCCAGCCATCAGGAACAAAAGCACCTACAGTTCCAGCTTTCACTGGTGGTTTCTTGTTTCACTGGACATAAGCCAGGCTCAAATTATTTGAGAGGGGAAGTAGCAGGCACACATAAGCCACTATTTATTTCTAGTTCTCATAAAAGACACCTGATACAAGCCAAGATGAAAAGAAACTTGTTTAAGCATGGGAACTCACAAGAGCAAAAGTTGGATGCAGAAAATGAAGGAGAAGGGTGGAGACATATGAATTTGGTTTTCAGCTAAAAGCTTCCTCTCATTTTTTCCCAGGTGAAAGTGCTACTGTTGCTACACAGAGACCTGGGCAGCTCAGGTGTTCTATGCTTAAATCACATCCATTTCAGAATAACCCCTGCCAGAAAAAGGACCTTCCATCAGAAGAAGTGGTCACTGCTGGTGAGCAAGTATTTCTCATTCTTAACTTTTCCTTTAGTATAGTAATGAGGATTGGTTGAAAAATGTGTTATGAGCCTAGTTATACAAAAAGAGGTAAATAATAATAAATGCTTAGAGATTAGCTAGAAAAATGGTTGTTCTGACAAATGATGATGACAATTTATATGATGCTGGCTGACATTATTTTCTCTTAATCAATTAAATAACATTGGATGATGTAGCATTAAAATTTCAGAATACTGTTTCAAACTGCCTCTAGCTACAGCTCCATAAATTCTCTTTCCAAAACCCTATTGGTTTTCAATAGGATCATAGTCAATTATTTAAGCTTCATATGAATAATTTTGTGACTTGAAGAGATTTACACTTTGCTTTTTTTTTAATACATCATGAAAGGAGGAACTTATTTACTCATTTCATACCTGCTTTATAGAGACATTACCTGGTGTGATTTCAAAGCCATAACTATTTATGTTTAAATAGGCTTTAAAATTCTATTATAAATGCTAGATTTTGTTAACATCTAATAGGTAAACCAATACTAAAGATAGTTATTAATTAGTAGTTGACTTTCACACAGATTCGCTACAAATACTTATTTATCAAGGATATCATAGTAGGGTGTAACGATCTGCTTTTGCTGACAACTTAACGGTCTGCAGAAACATGGGGAAAATTTGAATGGAATTCTTATCACTGAAAAATCCTCATCCCCCAGACTTAACAAAAAGTTATAGCTTATCTATAGGAAACCCTGGAAAATTTTACATTTTCTTATTAAACATCTTTAATCTCCAATAATCAAATTAATACATATCATTAGTAAGCTCCAAAGAAGATTGTTTTCTAAACTCGGTCAACAATAGCTAACTTGAACAAGCCTAAAGAAGAATGTGAAATAAAGAATAGCTCTAGAGTTGTGCTGCCATGTGAGGGGAAAGAGAACTGTTGTGTTTAAGATTGAGGAGAAAACTGTTATACTAAGTATAATAATTATTTTAGCAATATAGGAACATTTCTTCAGTAATATAAGAGTCTTACTACCAGAGGATATTCCATTTTTTTAATAAAATCTTGCTCATTTTGATGTGCAAGTTTTTCTCCAGTCACTTGAATAGAATGCTTTTCTTGCATTGAGATTGCCAGTTATGGGAAGTAGTGTTTGAATTTATTTACTAGAAACAGACTCGTTAACAGTGATACTAGTGATGTTGACATTCATTAAAGTAAGGATAAAAGCTGCAGTACTTTTCATGCCTCTCTGTCCTAAGAAGCACAAAGCATCTTCTTTTGATAGTGGTTAGGGCTGTAACTGGATCTCATTTTTAAACTCCAGTTAGAAATTTTCTTTATCAGTACAGGCACAAGTGCTTTGGGGGATAATTTTTTAGGGTGCTTTTTTTTTTAAAAGCATTTTCACAACAGGTCATTCTGGTAACTCCTAAAGCTCAATCTCTGAAAAGCAAAACATTCATTGAGAACTGATGAGCTGATTGGGTGGTATCCTGTGCTATATGCACAATATTATTCAATGTAGTTCAAATCCATCAGGTATCCACTTGAATATTACCACTTTATTGCCTAAAGATGACTGTACCAGGCAGAAAGAAGACTTGTAAAATTACCAAGACCAGAAGTTACTGAATTTCTTTCCTCTGTCATTTTGTCATGTTTAGCCAGGAGCACAGATAGATTATTTTATTGAGCAGGACTTGAGCTGAAAATCAGTTTAAAACGCCATGAAGAACCGGGAAATTTTTTTAGTTTTCATTGTGAGAAACAGATGGAAAACTCTTTAATATCTATCTCACAATTTTTAAGATCCTGATTCACAGAACATAGGCTAAAAAATTTATGGCAATTTCAACATTTTGAAGGGATTTGCTGATTTAAAATGCAATATACCTGGAGGCAAATATCTTCCAGTTTTCTTATTTTATTAAGGAGAATATAATAAGATACCTTTTGACCAAAAAACCTACTATCCATAAAAAAGATCCCATGCTGCTACATTTCACTGAAATTAAAAAACTAATGGAACAAACCAGTAGCACTGTTTTGAAATTGTCATGATCTAGTATTCCAACATTGGAATAGTTTATGAGAATCAAATGCTGGATGACCACAACTGAAATGAAATGAACTTTGCTCCCCCAATCACACTGTAGTAAGAAACATCCCCTGCGGCCTAATTTTAACAGCTGAAAGCAGTGCTGCATGATAAAATGATGCACTTTCATTTTGCTCTTTTCTCACAAAGGCATTTCTAGAAATAACCAAAACTGTATCTGTAGCATAGATTGTTAGGATACCACTAACACATTGATTTACACTATGTCAAGTTACAAATCCATGCAATTGAAGCTGTCACTTTGTTTCCTAGTTTCCTTGCTGCATTGAAAGGGAAATAATGCTCAATTCAGCACTGGCCTTGTCTCTCCTGCTAATTGCAGTCTCATCTAACCTTGCAATGGCCATCAAAAAGGAAAAACGAGCACCTCAGACACTGTCAAGAGGTACTGTGTATTTACTGCATGTAGTTACCTCCTTATCTTACTACCTAGGTCAGCAAATGTCTTTATTTAGAATGTACATGGAAGCACCTATATACTTCCTGAAGTGTTTCTTTCCAGCTTTAAGCATTACCCTAAGTAGTGCACCTTCTTATTCCATGTTGTTTCACTCTGTCAGTTTGTTCTTAAGTGTATGGCTGAGGGATGCATATAACCTGCATAATTTATATAACTCACTATGACCTAGTAAAACAGCAAAAAACCTAAACTGAGTTTCTCAAACCCTGATATACTTGTAGGACTATCCATGAAAAAAGACATTCTTTGATATACCAGTTAAAAGATATGGTAACTTCTTAACTACTGATACATACTTTCATAACTCTGGTTGCTATGAAACATTTTTTCTACAGACCCATTTTTATACACAGAATAACGGTTTGAGACACTAATTAGGGCTTTCAGTGTGACTTTTGGTTTTGTTATTGCTTGTTATCAGATAGTCACAGTCATGCTTTGCAGTGAATCATTGACTTCCTTGCAGTGTATAATTTTCAACCCAACTGTTAACTAAAGACCCTAGTTTGTTTATGTCTGATCAATCCTTAGAAATACAAGCTTACAGAGATCTTTTCCTCTTCTCCATCTCCCTCTCTTTTTGGGCCTATTTGCTCCCAAAATTCTCCATCTCTCTTCCTGACTTCTTCTGCAAGCTGTGCAAAGCCCACAGGCCCTACAGCTCACCTCTGAGGTCTTCCCAGACAAAGCACTGACAAAGCCCTACCTATCACAGAGGTCCCATCTGAGCCTAATTGCTCGGGAAGCACTTGACAAAATCACGCAACACCTGGACCAACCAAAGAGAAACTGCAAATCACTTGTAACTGGTATCCCTGGAGAAAAGTTTTAAACAGTGATCTGTCTTGCCTAGTTGAGGATGTATTTTTCCCAGTAGTCCTAAAGGCTTAAAAAAGATAACAAAATCCCCTCAATATAGACAATTCTGGGGGGGAAAAAATCACAAAAAACACGTCTGTTTACTAATTGTGATTTCAGGTCTTTTGGCTTGTCTTGAGCACTTTACCAGTAATTTTCACGGATCAAAAGAGAATATTTAAACCTGTTGCAAAATGACCCTTGCTGATTCCCTGATGCAGTTACCTACAACAGCAGTTGACTTCAGCCAAGGCTGGGAATTCGCTGGTCAAATACCAGAATCCTGCCATCAACCAGACAGATGTAATCAAAATCACTCTCCTGAAGGAAGAGGTGATCTGGTAGCATCACAAGCTATTGTTCCATAAGAAAGCTAACAGAAAATCTCTACATAACCAGGGCTGATACAATCGTTGTCCAGATAGCACAGAATAAAAAGAGCCTTAACCTGGTCCAGATTCAGATGCTGTTCTACGGTTCCCATGAGGGTCATCATGAATGGAGCAACACTGCCTGGAAGGCAGGGATCTACCACACAGGAACTGATATCTTTAGGATCTGAAGGCATGAAACCAACTGACAGTTAGCTTTTTGAGATCAGTGTGTCACCAGCTATGGATGACCTATGAAGCTAATGATAAAGTAGCATTTATTTTCAGTGCAGATTTTTAATTAACAGCCATTCTTTTATTAAATTGTTTAATTAAATGAAGTAGTTGCATCTCCAGGGAATGAAATTCATTACTCAGGAGTTAAGTTTACAACCCAAGACTGTTCTAAGCACATTTGTATTAAAGCCAATCTTATTTAAACTATCATATATTTTTTTCTCTGTTTGATAAGGAAATTTTCTCTTTAAGCCCCAGGGTATACATCAAATACGAAGCAGACAATGTAAAAAACAAAGAATTTGAGTGCTAATTTAAGGACTTCTGAGTATATAGAAAGATATTGGGTTTGTCAATAGCCTTGAATCAGATATGAATACAGCTGAGGGGTTTGGGGGTGATGGTTTGAGGTGTTTTAATTTTCCAGTGCATCTACCAGAAGATATAGAATTAGCAAATCCTTAATATTTGGGAACTTTTGACTAAAAAACCCAAAACCTATCTGTACAATTAGTGATAAATATTAAAAAGATGAATTTGTTATGAGTTACTTGCCTAGCCCCTAGTTAATCCTTTTGTTATGTTTCTAGGGTGGGGAGATGAAATTATCTGGGTACAAACTTATGAAGAAGGGCTTTATCAGGCAAAAAAAAGGTAAGAGATTAAGAAACAGTTTGAAAGACAGAGTTGTAAATTAGTCATGTCTGAATATACTATAGTGAAACAGAACAAAGAAACACCATGACAGCTAATCTGCACACTACCCAGTTAAATGAAACAAATTTTGTGTCTATAAATAAAAGTTATTGTAGGGTCTTAACGACTGAAACAACATGATAGGCCAATAGTTTAATACTGGCATATTTTCTCACAACATCAGTGTTGTCATTAGACTAAGCAACGATAAATAGACATTGTAATCTTTAAAATACATATCTTGTGATAGTTTAATATCATGTACCTCTGATTACTTCCTTAATTAATAGCTGGAAATTAGTTACCTTTGCTCTTGTATGCCTATGTTGTTTAGACGGCTATTAGCCCTCATATGTGCATGATGTACTCACAGTTTCTTACTGTCTTAGAAGAAATGAATGTTCCCATTTGAATCTTCTCTGGGATTCGGATGAAAATGTATCTGAGAGTTCATAACAGTACTTATTTTAATCTCCTTTACAGTTATAGATCATAATAGTCTAGCATGAGCTATTGTTAAATTGAAGGCAAATTATTTTTAAAATAAAAGACAATTAATTTCATGTATCCCATGCGAAAATGTCTAGGAATTGAAAAACTCTTGATAGTGATAGCAGATTAAACATTAGTAGCTGATATGCTGATCAGTAACAGAAGTTTAAAAAAATACAGGAGAAAATGCACAAATTGTTTTATGTTTTGACACAAAAAATATAACTTTTGGTACTTTACCAAACTATTTACAGGAAAAAAAATCCTGTAAAAAAGCTTAAAAAAATCATGAAACTCTTCACAGAAAGTATTTGATGATAAATCTCATTTTATGAAAATTATCTCCCTCCAGTTCATACAGATTATTTTCTTGATCATGGAGTACTTCACACTTAAGCAATATTATTTGCCTCTTCAGTTTGATTAGATACTCTATGGAAACAAAATTATGATGTCTCTGTTGTTTCTTTCTTCTATAATCTCTTACTTTAGAAAACCTATTTAGGTATAGAAGCTATTTCTCTATCTCTTTCTTTCACAAAGGAGTTACATTATTTTGACTTGCTCAAAAATGTGTATAATTCTTTACAGAATATCTGTATGGTTTTATTGTGTGTTAACGTAAGACTAAATATACTTTGCCTTTTCCAGTCTGCTAGTAAAAGTACCCATTTGCGTACTTGTCAAATGATCTAACTACATGTTTTATTATTATTAATAAAGTAACAAGCCACTGATGGTAATTCATCATTTGGAAGACTGTCAATACTGCCAAGGTAATTTCAGTTTTTTGAGTAGCAAAATGTTGTGACTATTTTTATAAGAAACTGCACTTGTCTACATATTTACCTTACACTTACTGAACACTATTTTTAAAATAGTTAAATGAAAAAGTATTTTAAAAGATAAGAATTTATTACTGTTATTCACATAAGCTCAATGAAACTGGTCAACAAAGAACGTGGAAAAATACTCAGGGCTGAATTCCCCCTATCCCTCATCAGTTCCAATTAAGAGCTATAGATTTGCTATGGACTCACTGAACAGATTTAATATTGTTTGGCTCTCCTGAACTGGTAACTAAAGAAGGAAATGAGAGCACAGGGCCGTTGAAATCTATCTAATAAAAATTTGCTGGGAATAATGCACTTTTGTCAAGCTGAGACATGGTATCCATTGAAATGACAGGCTTCATAAATAACAGAAGAGAGCTTCCATTCTCATAGCCGGGAGGTTGTAATGACATCGGTCAAAAAAACCAAAAAGTGGTGATAAAGCCCTTAAGTCTCTCCCTTAGGAATGTGAATCAGCAGAGATAGGAACAATGTGGCCAGTATGTGGCCAACATTGTTCCTAAATGCAGATGGAAAGGCAGAGTTTGAGATTGATTTCAAAACTATCATGTCTTTTCTAGCACTCAAGAAAGCTTTTGCAGAAAATGAAGAAATACAGGAAATGGCCCAAAATAACTTCGTTATGCTGAATCTCATGGTATGAAGGGTTTCATGAGATTTGACCGGTATCTTTTTTTGGCTTGTGTTTTCCTGTTCTTTGTCTTGCTTTTTCATGTCATTTTAGCTAAATATCTCTGGCATTTCGGTTACATGTAAGTACAGGCATTTGTGCAAGTGTATCCACACACAAGTAGTACCTTTTTTAGTTTTGTCCTCTGGTACAAGATTATTCACAGGAGTGCTACTACTTCAAAACAAACAAAAAAAACCAACCCAAAATATTTTAATAACCAGCTTTACTTTCTATGCCAGCATGAAACCACAGATAAAAACCTGTCACCTGATGGACAATACGTGCCTCGAATCATGTTCATAGGTATGTATAATATTTATGTATCTTCAAAGACATGATACCTGAAACTATGCCAATGTCCTCCTTTGGGGACATAAAAATGATCCATCTTGCAAAAAGAAAATTACTCAAAAATTATCATTATTGTGGCATTAGTCTGGAACTTTCCAGATCTGAGTTCAGTTCTCTCTCTGTCACAGGCTTTGACCATTTTCAACTTCCCAGGTTATAGATACATTCTGGAGGGTACCTAATTTAGGCTGGGAGGCAGGATGTTTAAATATCTGTTTGCATTTAGGCTTTTGCTCTCCATGCCTCTTGCTAATGCTGTTGTAAGACAAAGTTTACTGAACACAGTCAGATACATGACTGAATATAGATGTCTACAGTGTGGACACTACCACAGGGAGAGATGTCAGTGGCATCTAAGGAATGATTTATCCCATTGAAAACCTGACTTCTGGAATAGATCACATGAATCATGCCCTACAGTGCATGTTCCTTTCACAGACTGTAGAGGAAGCCTAGAGTGACCAGCTCTGAGGTGGCATTCAAAGTTGGGTGAGATAAAGCCCACATCGTAGCAGAGAGTAGTGTAGTAACAGGAGTGAGTTAATTTACAAAAAGCTTGTAAGGGGAACTGGGTCCCTTTACAGGTCCACAACACCTCGCTCCCATGATGGGAACACTAAGAACTTCATTCTGAAGATTTTCATCCTGAAGGATCTAGGTAGGTCATGTTGCTACTGCTTTAGATACGCACGGACCTCAATATGTGTGCATACAGTCAAATCACCCTCTCCTGATGTAACTATAGAACTTGTAAAACAGGATATTTTTATTTAAATATAGATGAAAAGCCTGTGTAATCTATAACTTAAAAATAGCTGCATAACACAAAAATGAGCATTAAATTTTGTTCAGAATTTCTCCAAGACCAGCTGTTGGGAACAGAGCATAAAGGCCGTGCAATTGCCTCACTGATGAAATCAGAACATCTCAGAAACAGGGCTGTCAAAGCAGTGCCACATCCTCAGCTGTTGTGGGAATGGGAAATAGTGTTCAAAACAATTACTCTTTCAGATCCATCTCTCACAGTAAGAGCTGATATCACAGGAAGATACTCCAACCGGCTTTACACTTATGAACCACAAGACATACCATTCTGTAAGTGTCCCCTTCGTTGTGTTACTTTGCATTTCACATTGTAAGCAGCCAGATACACCCCATCTCAATCCTTTGTGCTTGAGAATAAGTTAAGATCTCAAAGTAATGAATAAAGCCTATGTTTGAAGCATTTGCAATTAATTGTAATAGTCTAATGTGTTCTAGCAAAACACAGCAGCACATCTATTGTCCTATTGAATTTATTGGGACTACTCAGGTAAGAAAAATTGAAAGATCATGGCTGAGAACTTTCAGAATTGAAATCTCTCCAGTTTTTTGGAGAATGGTGAAAGTCACTAGGCTAAAAGGTATGTAACTGCCCAATGTAAACAGTCAGTGGTGGGAGGGAGTCAGTCAAGAAATACTGGTAGTTACCTGGGTACCACCTAACACCCGTATTTCAGAAAGGAATGTGATTTTTCAGGTTGAGCTAGTCCTTGCTCTATAACATTTACCTGACACCAATGTAGTATCTCAACACAAATATGCACGTCATATCTGATTACTGGGTTTGCTGTTGAAAAATGAGGGAATTGAAAGAAGGCTTGTCAAGTACCTTGAAATTAAACTTTTTGATTCATGGAACTTTTTACCTCCTGCTTTAGTATCAATGCAAGAATTTTCACAATAGAAACCTCTAAAATATAATGCTAACAATTTACTTATCAAACTAGGTGGGTTTTTTTAATTGTGCAGATGTACTTTAAGTACATTTTTACAGTTCTTATTTGTTTTTCTTTCAGTAATAGAGAACATGAAGAAAGCACTACGTCTCATTCAGACAGAACTGTAACCAGCAACTGTGAAATGACCATAGCCTCTATGAGGTGAAGGTGCACCTCTATGTCTCCACTAGCATTTCGAACTCTTAACAAGCAGCTTTGGTTTATCAGATTTCACAAGAAATTTACATGTAAAATTTGAAGAAAAAACACCGAAGACTACAGTACCCATTCAGGAAACAAGAGACATTCATTAAACTCTTAGAAGTTACTTATGTGAATAACTGTAAGTGAGGGTTTAAGGTGCAGCAGCTTTAAGCTGTATTTTGTCAATCCGATTATCCAATTATGACTTTAAGTCAGCTATGACTTCTGACCAAGAGTTATAACCAATCTTTTTTATGCTTATTTGCAATTCATTATATAAATTTATACTTGCATCTTAATTCCCAAGTTTTATTTTTATTGTAAGAAGCTTGTTATTTATTAGTGCACCTCTGCTTTATGCACCCCTCATTAAAGAAAAAGAAATTTTGCTTGCAAATCAAACAGAAGGCGGCTCTTCCTACAGATTTTGAAATTGCTTACATAGAAATTTAGCAGAGCTGGGCTTAGACTTCTGTGTAATTCTTTAACTATCATTCTGATAGCTGAAAACAGAACAGACATTTCATACTGACCATGTGATCTCAGTGAGGTGATAATCATCAAATCGCAGCTACGGGTTTTGCTATGACAAAGACGAGGTGAAGTAAGAGAGATGGAAGGATATAACCTCAGGAATGGAGTTCTAGAACTAAGCAGTGCTTGTTAAGTCTGGTAAAGGGAAAATGAGCAGCCTTGTCGTAGGTATTTTCATTTAATATACAGTTGAGTCATGTGAATCTCATCCCAGCTCATTCCTTCTTTTTCCGAAGCACCTCAAACAAGACATAAAGTAGCAGTTTACTGAGGGGATTTGTACATACAAGGTATTCACAAAACTTCCCCAGGATCACCATATGGAAGGGTGGACATCTGTTTTGAGTAAAAAGCTGAAGTCTTTTCGTTATTGCAGCAATACTCTTTTTCCATGAGAACGAGATAGTGATTCACCTGTAGTAAGGGCATGTACGGTATGTTATGTGCAGAGCACCAGTGTCACTTGTTTATCTCACCTGCCATTCCCTATGATGTTGCTTGTATACACATATAAAAGATAAAGGAAGGATCTTTGCAGGATAGCTTTGCTAATTTACAATATCTAATATTAATTTGTCACGAATGAGTTATATTTTCTTCATTACTATGTAAAATTTTGATATAAATATATATGCTAACAGAGTGGTGATAAATGACCTGAACACTGAGAGAAAAATTTACTGTATTAGTCAGTAACAATATATCGCCTTCATAATCAGATAATTTGGGAAAATGCTAGAAGCAAAATTAAACTAGTAGTCACATTCCTTTGAGTTTTGTTTAGCTCTTCTAATTTATGTTCATATCTATTCCAAATTTGGCAACATTTCCCAGTCTGAGTAGACTCTTTTGTGCACGTTAGAGATGTGCAGGGAAAGGGATGTGTGCTAGTGCCAGAGATGACATAGGATAGCCATGGCAGCACTTTCAAAGTAGGGTTGAGAGAATATTTACTTCAGGGAGCACAACACAAAATAACTTTGGAGATGTTTGAGTACAATAAGTTCAAAATATTACCAAAAACAGTAGGTGGAAAGTGGTGGGTCTTTCCTGTCATATTGTGAGGAAATTTCTTCCCTCCATACATTTACTTTTAACGTCAGCTGAGTCCATGTGAGACACTGTCTTGAAAGAACTGCTCTAACTCAGGCAGGAAATCAAATGTGGGATAGTTAAACTATCAGTCAAAGCCTGCTCCACCTACTTAAGATTCAGAAGGCTAAGGTTGTGGGTTCTGGATGGATAGTTGAGGGAAGGCTGCATTGTGGAAGTGTTTGCATGGCTATGTTTTCATTGCAGTGTGAAACAAAACCTTTCCATCTCAGATCTAGAAAGCAGAAATAAACCTGTTGTCCTCCCTTCAACTCCAGTAAATGCATCTTTGTCAATGGTATTCTTGTTTCCTTGCATTACTACTACCGTTCCTTTAATTGTGAAGATGGCAATGTCGGCCATAAAGGACTGCTCTCATAGACCACTCCAGTCAGACCAGATGTTCCATCAGCATTTCAATAAAGGATGGGCATCCTCACACATACAAATGCTGAAGATCATAAATATGCTGATGAATCCTTTCAGATGGTACCGTGTGTGAGTACTTTACCTCTCCTTTCATTTTAAGTACATACATGCTCATATATACAGCCCAAACCCAAGGATGATGTTCTTTTTGTGCTGACTGCAGTCACTGAAATATTAATACTTTTCTGTATTACAGTGAGGGAAGCCACAAACATGATCTGATGTCATGATGTCACACCACCATAAAACAGTAAGAGAAAGCTCAGGGAGGGTCTTATTTATGTACATAAATACCTGAAGGAAGGGTGAAAAGAGGATGATGTCAGGCTCTTTTCAGTGGCCACAAGCAACAGGACCAGAGGCAATGAGCACAAACTGAAACACAGGAAGTTCTGTCTGCTTGGACAGGATGTTGGACCAGATGACCAGATTTTTATTGTAAATAACAAATCATTAAGAATAATTCAACGATTACTGACTTTCACTCTTGAATGAAAGTTAGCCTTTACACTGCAATACATCTTATTTTAAAATGTGAAGAAAATCTGGATTAATTTCCAAAGGTGTTATTGACATTGGTTGTACATGCAATCTAGAACAGCATTTTCCACTGCAGAGGTCTGAAAGCTTTGACAAACCACTCTTTCAAGCAGACAGCACCCACTTTCCAGAAATGTCACAGGCATATGAATTCCTCTGTCAAATCTCTTTGCAAAGTGACTAAAGGGTATTTTAGTCTTTTTTTTCCCTTCTCAAATCCCCATAGGTACCAGGCTGAAGGCTATTCTCAGATATAGCCTTGAGCAATGGGAATAAATCCTTGGGATTCTTAGATTCAGATCCAATCCTTTTGGTGGAGCTAGATATTCAGATAAAAACCAACCTGTATGTTGCACACATATTTTCCATTCACAGCTTAATTCAGTATTCATCCTTAACTGCAGACCCGTTACTATATTTTTGCTTTCGCCTCTTTGAAGATTATTTTATCAGATAATATTTCTTCTGATGGAAGAGAAGCTCAGATCCCAGATTAAAGGCTCATTGGTCTGAGATAAGAAGCCTGTAGCCTGTGCAATGACAGATGCGACAGGGTTCTTTCCACTGAAATGAATGGCAAGAGACGCTACTCCTTCTTCCACACTTGTTTGCCTGAGCGAAACACAACTTTATTCACAATAGTAATGGGCAGATTTTTGTTCACACTCCTTACTTTCCCCTCTTAAGAAACAACAGGGAACTTCCTTTTGTTCCTTGATGAACTGGAACTAAACTAAACAGGTTCCTTTGACCTGTGCTGTCTGGGTTAGAGTTGAAGGAAGAGAATAAACGACCGAAGATGTGAATGTGAAAGCAGAACTTGCTTTACGCGTAATATATTCAGTCACAAGTTAAGGACCAACTGCTGAGAAAACCTACTGGTGCAGACTATGTGCTTTCACACAATTCGTAACCTGCTTACTATATGCATGCATGCTAGTATCTAACATGAGCATGATATAGCATCCCTGTGGAAGCTCACGTTTTGTACAAAAGACTTCTGAGTTCTGCCTTTGCTACATACACAACACATTCCAGGGAACAAACTTTATTACCACTAGTTCACAAATCTTTGCCTACTTTGCAGCCTGGACTTATCTGTTGTAATCAGATCATAGGTAGTCAAATAAACGTGGACTTAACGTCAGTAAGGTGAGGCACAGGAATCTGAGAACCGACAGAACAGGATCCTCCCCTATGTATCCGTCTCAGTGCAGAAAGGCGTTGGCTTTTCTAAGCAGATGGCTGATGTATTGGTCTGCAGAGCTAAAACATTTTCCCATGCACAAATATTTGCGCTTGACCAGAACAAAAGAAAAGCCACCATACCTTTGTGTACTGTGGAGGCGAGAGACTGTAGGACACCTCAGCACTTAAAGTGCATAAGTAACTTCATCTTGCAGAATAAGGCAAATAGATATACTTTGGATTGTTTCATGCACGTGTATTCTTGCCAAAGGCTGACATAGAGAAATTTCCAAATGCTGAGGTGTCCTCCACAGGATTGGTCAGGTCACTGGTCTGCTTCCTTTTGTTTCTTCCTTTGTCCAAGTGGATGCACAGATCCACATTATAAGTCAGGTAGAAATAAAAAGCCTCCAATTAAAAAGTCCAAAAACATCAAGCAGAAGTAGGGGAATTTTTATTCTTACACCAGAAAATCTCCAGAATTTGCAATCTACATATTCATACTTTTCCTTGCTGTTTGAGCTGCTTATGCCATTCATCACTTAATATCCTGGATTGCTACTGCATATTGTAAAGTAACTGAGCCACTAGTCACTGAAACTGGATCCATTTCAGCAGACTCTTTTATTTTAAGAGGTACTAGGTATTTGCTGATCCTTTTAGAACAGAAGACAGCCAAAATAGCTTCTCTTATCTACACATAATAAGAAAGAAACATATACAGCAGTCATCTTTTACTTCACACTGCCATGTCAAATACGACATTGCAAAATTTTACTATAATTCTAACTCCAGTTGTTCTTAAGTAGATGTTTATCAAGTCTCCCTTTGTATATTTCTAAGTGGGACCTATGAGAAAGAGAAAATATGAAATAATTATCCAAATATATAATGGTTATGAGACACCAGTCTCCAGGGGTTTTTTTCTACTTAGACTTGGTTTAGGAAAAAAGCCTAAAAATACCTCAAAAAATATCTACCATGTCTGCTGCTGCCTTTCTGTGCTCGCTGAGGATCACCAATTACTGCTTTGCACACCCTGGCTACAGGTCCTCAAGCAATTGTTAGTAAAAAACTGGCACACACAAACCCATCCTGCTATTTATCACTCAGCCAACTGGGGAGAGACAAGTTCACGGATATGTACAAACATACAAAGCTTCATTGCTTCCGTTCACATATAGGGAAGAGGACAGCAACTGCTTGGAGAAGCTACACCCTAAGGTGAGGTGTACTATGCAGGATGGGGAGAAAAGGAGCCTTGATCTGCTAAGATATTTTTTGCTCCAAGCCTATAAGCAGGTGGGGCTGTGATTTTACACAGCTCTTAAGCATTTGTATCAGAGCGGAACAAGAGCCCACATCTTCCAGACCTACACTGCTTTGCTTGGAAGACAACTCCACAGTTAATATACGTTAGTGTTATCAAATATTTTCACACATACATACTCACTGATGATCACTCTCACCCTAAATGAAAGAAATATCCCCTCATGGCCTCAGTGACTTTAGTTCTCATTAGTGTATATACTCTTGACCTTGACAAGAAAAAAAAAAAAGGGGGGGGGCAAAAAATCCTAAATCTCATAATGAGCTCCCAAAAGGGAATTCAAAGATTCAGAGTAGCAGTTACCCTGGCCCTTAAAACTTGATCTCTCCTTCCTTGGAAAAATGCCCTTTCTTATTTACTAAGCAAACAAATACACAGGGAGCAACATTCCAGTGAAAACATCTTATGGATTCCGCTGCATTCTTGGACTAAAGATATGGGATGTGGAACAACTCCTTTAAAGAGAAAGCTTTGGGGTTGGTTTATTTATTTGTTGTTTATAAAAGCCAAAATACTTTTTTTTTTTATGTCTCAAAGAGATTTTTAAATGAATAAGTATTCTTTCATGCCTTTCTAGAAGGCAATGATGCAAATGTGAACTCTTCTTAACTGTTTATATGGTATCCACTATGTTAACACCATGGAGTGTAACTAATGCGGATACCTCAAGGCTGCCTTTTCTTACCAAATGTGTTGACTGCACATATAGTAGAGCTGAACTTGTACAGGCTCAGGTACAGCTGCAGGGCATCGCTAGAGCACAAAGGACTACACAGCTTAAGCACTAGGCAATGCTGGTATTCACAGGTAGGTATGATACTTGAAGGTTGCCTATGATATGGGAGCAGCATTGAAGATACTGACAGATCCTTTTGTTATTTACCCTGCAGAAAGTCACAGGAGTAAGAATGTTTAGGTTTGCATATTTTTATCATGAAGGAACTAAAACATAGAAGGTTAAGATCATACAAGAAACACGTGGCAGGATAAGGAACTGAGGTACATTTATCCAGCTGATATGAATTAAAGTAAGCACAAACTAAACAAGTGTTGCCTCTTTCTGACTGTGAAATGGGTTTTACTGGTCATTTGTATTCTTGATGTTAAAAGGAAAAAGGTATTGTGGTATGATAAATGAAAGAGCATCCACAGTTTTTTAACCAGTGAGTAAACCTGAAAGCATAAAGCCATTCCTTCCTGCACTCAAACATATCAAAGGGTACGTGTCCTTCTGGAGAAAGGATGACTCACTAAGAAAACGAAAGAAAATTCTTCCTGTGCTATACAGTTTCATAAGGTGCTCTACTGAGCCATAAACAAATGCAGAAGTAACAATCTCTTTGAGAAAGTGCAAATTCAATCAATATTTGTGGTAAAAAAAAAAAAAATCTCACTCTCTTGGCTACAGGAGGAGCCTTATGGTAGCTACCACATCTCCAGGTAAAGTCAAATTAATACAGAAATAAACTGTGGTTCCATGTCTGACAATAACAAGTGTTGTCAGTGCCAGTAAATACCTTGACATTACTTGATACGTATGTTTCAGTCATGTAGATTCAATATGTTTGTGGCAGCATGCTGATATATCATAAAAACGTTCAAACTATATATTCACTATAGGGACAATTTGCTAAAAAGATGTACGGCTGATTACCATATTTTGAAACACAAAAATTGAAAAACAAGTTAAATGTTCCTTTAAAATAGTTTTAAATCGTTTGAAACAGTGTGGGTAAAAGTTGGGAATTTGTAAGCATAAATTCTGAATGTATTGGCAAAACTCACCATGAAATCTGGAATAAAAAAATATATATCTAAAGGTATTTCATTTACAGAAGCATAGATGGCTTTGCATGCTGATACAGGAGTCGGGGAATTATGAGTGGCACCCTTACAGCTCCCATGCGTTTTGAAGGCAACCAGCATGACCGGGTGCCTCAGAAGTGCCTGCCTACTGACCCCCACGGCATGTGGAACAAACAGGAGGAACTGGAGGTCTGTATGTAGTTCATGGGCTTACTAGGACTGTAACAAGGGGCAGAATTTGGCCAAAACAACAGCATTTAAGCTGATGTGAACACATTTCCCCCTTTTTTATCATTATACCGCTCATATGCTACTTTATGCAAGTGATTACTTTATTGGACAAGTAAAATGCACTTTTCCTAATAGACAATACTGGCTTTGCTTTGACGAAGGGCAGCTATTGTAGGTACAGTACCATTATTGCTCTTCTTGGTCGACTTTAACTGAACAATAACCATAATCCCTCTGTTGTTACGAGTTTATTCAAAGTTTATCAAGTAGCTAAACAATAGCTGGCTTCTCCAAATTAGAGAAGGCTTATGTTTAAAGGCTGATTCCAATACAGCTCAAGATAGGCTAGAGGAAGAGTAAAGGGATGGTGCTGTATCTAACACATATGGCACAAACTTCTGTTTAGAGAACAGTTATTGCCTCAGAGCAGAGCTTTGGTCTTCAGTGTACTGTTGGTTATCTATCAAGACTTGAAGTTTTCTTACAAGTTTTTTTTCTCTTACATTATTGGTATTACTCTAAAATCAGAATAACTGTGTCTGAATTAGAACAGATGCACTGAATTCCCTATTTGTATCTGAAGGTGACTGTGCACAAGCATATGAGGACCCATCATTTTAAATGATTTACCAAGTGCTTTGATGCAATTTAAGTATTAATTTCTTACGTGTCTTGTAATAGTACTATTTTTAATTACTAATTTTATTTCCTATAAGAAGGATATAAACTTATGATATGAAACATCACGCACATTGTGTGTTTCTGCAGATAAGTTGGGGAGATGGTTACAATTCTTTTCATAAAAATCTTGATATAGAAAGCCTATGTCCTCCTGGCGTACATTAGCTTTAATCAGTACTTTAAGCATCTCTTAGAGGAACAAAACATATCTCTAATTATCCATGTAGTTACCAAGGCGATTACTGTGCAATGTTTAAAGAAAATTTTCAAACTTGTCAGCTAGGCTTTGTCCAATGAGAAGAGAACAGCAGAAACAGATTAGTTTGTTGAATAGAAAAAAAGACAGTTGAAGTCATAATGCTAGGCAAGAGCTGATTCTGAATTAAAGTACAGATTTCGTGTTTAATTTTAGGTGCAAATTGACGTAAATCAGTGGTAAGCTTATATAACTGTAACTTACATAAATGAGTAACTTACATAAGTGTAGCCACACTAAACATTAATTAAGCTTGAAAAAATGTATTCTCTCTCTCTACAGATGTTTTTTCTTTTTCACTTTGACAAAACAACATGTACCACATGGACTTCAAATTCATCTTTATATTTCAGCTCATTCTTTGGATAAGACAGCAAGGGAGACACCGTAGATGCATACGATGACTTAGCAACTCATGTTACTAAACCAGTAGTTAACTCAGTGCAAGACACTGGATACTGGGCAACACGAGAGTGACCTTTTTGTGAATTTGTTTTTATAGCACACGCATCTCAACTCTCCTGATCATTGTTAGTTTGTCTGCACAAAACTTGTACCTTCCCTTGATTTAAGAGGAAAAACACAAACTAAAGCAATGTCAAAGACTGAATCTGGAAGACAGCGGAGGAAGAAAGGATAAGCTATTCACTAGAAAATTCTCTTGGTATAGCTTAAACTGTATTTTCTTGAACTTGAGCCAGAATCAAGAATGGAACTTCAACCTTGAGGCTGTCACTCTCTAGGAGTGAAGCATGAGTCAGCTGTCAGTGTCTGCCAGGAGAAGGGAGAATCATCACATTGACGGGTATTTTTAAAAAATATCATAACAAGGTCTTGTCCTACTCAATAAAAGATGGAATGACAAGGAAAATAATTATCGCAGGTTGAAAAGGATAACAGTGGAAAATGTGTCTTTATAGGCTGTTTTCTCCATGCAGTCATAGAATCATAGAATGGTAGGGATTGAAAGGGACCTTTAGAGATCATCTAGTCCAACCACCCTGCAGAAGCAGTCCATACCTGTGAAGTGAACAAATAAATTCTCTGCACTAAAGATGCTTGTCTGAGTTATTTTAAGCAGCCGTTTTCCAGTACAGATTTGTCCGGGAAGGAGCTCAGAAATCTGGCCTCCCCATTAGTAGGAATTACTTACATGTTGCACTCATGCAGCTTCCTCAGGTAGGCAGGTTGTGCCTATATCTTCACCTTTCCCAGGACAAAGAAGAAAAGGAATTATCAATATGACCAAAGAAAGGCCATTTGGATTAGTCAAGCTGGTAAACTAATCAAAGAAAGTAAGAGTGGCAGCTTCTATACCAAGTAGTGTAAATAAGGAAATACTACACCAGCTAATTTCTCTCAAAAGTGACAAGAATATTATTTTATCACCAGGACAGGTAACATAAGTTTTATTTGTAAACCAAGGGAATTTTTACAATCAGAGAAAAAAATACTGTAACTAACACATTTAGGTTAAATGATAAGTATAATAGAGGGGTTTTTTTCCTAAAACAGAACTTTTTTTTCTATATTATAAAATTAGCTGCACAAAGAAAATAACCCAAAAATGAGCATGTATCTCTGACAGCAGACTTTTGGTTCCTGCATAGAGTTTTGATTGTTGCTCAACACTTCTTTGTCATTGTCTAGTTTATTATATCATTAATTCTATCTATCTTCATTTACCTGGAGATCCTTCTTTCAGAGACATTAGTGAGAACAGAAAAGCCAAACCATTCACAATGTAGTTATTCACTATTCACTCCACCAAGCAGTCACTCAAGGTTACTTATGTCAAGAGTGGTTACAATTGTTCCTACAGGGTTTGTGGGAGGCTTTGTGGGCAATAACAGCATCATTTCCTATGCTACAGGAAGTTCACACTGTAAGTGTGTGTATCACCATCCTGAATCTTCATTACATTCCTAACACAGAGCTACTACATCCATGGAGGAAACAGCTAGGAAGGGCTGTCAGTCACCATCACTCCCTCACTTTTCAGCTTAGAAAGCGCAGGGTGGGTTTCATTCCTTTGACCTGTGTGACAACTCACATGTTTCATGACAGATCCTACACACAACACGCAAACCAGTCCAAGTTGTCACCCGCTCTCCTCTTGTCTCCTAGCATCCACCCAGCTGGGCAAACACCGTCAGGCAAAGCTGGGAGCCCAGCTGCAGCAGCCAGCCTGCACAGAAACGCCACTCCCTCTGCAGAGGCATGGCTGAGACAGAGAAACACAAGCTTCATTTCCAGAACTTGTTTATCCTCCCAGGTTGGTTTACACAAAGCAGCCTGTGTCCCTTAATTCTTTTCCACAGATACAATAACCATTGAATGCACAGCAAGGCCTCACTCTGAGCAATGAACTGGATGTGTGACCAGCTTAGAGATCAAAGGTCTTACTGGGTATTTACAACACAAAGAGTAGGCAAACAATATGACAAGAATGATTGAGCATTCAAGAACCATTCCCTGCCCTTTCCTATGCTCTTTCCTACGCTCCTTCAAGTTCAGAATATTACAGGGTGAGGAAGGCAGCATATTCATCTGCTATAATCAGAGAAGAAAGAAACAAAGAACCAGGACACATACCAGGCACAGTAACAGGAGGTCTTACCATTTGCTAAAGACAACACATCTGTTGTCAATGGACAGATTCATTCAACTGTAAAGTCTCCCTCTACAGACATGACTTACAGGTTTGGAATGGATTCACCCATTAGGGGAGCAGGCATCAGCTGTGCTTTGGCATTTCTTCTCCAAGGTAGTGCACTGGTAGCAGTGTTGTCAGTGCTAAATGTTGGCTGTTTACCAGGATAAAAATAACCTCAGATGGATAGTCTTGACACCACTCTTCACAAAACAGGCAGAAAAGTCCACTAGGCTTTTAAATTTTGCAACAGTAAGCAGCAGTCTTAATGGACAGCAAGCATTTTAAATGGCCATGAAAGCAGCTTTGTTCCTGTTCCCAAATATTAACTGAAATAAAGGCCTGCTATGTCATTGCTTTGGCAAGACCTGTTGTCCTTTCTGCAGTCTGCATGTGTGTATTCAGACAGACGTTTAACAAAAATGTAGATTTGATAAGACAGACACAGCAATTTGAAATTCATAGAGCAGACTTTAGTGATATATGGAGATCTGGATTTATTAGAAACAGGAAAGATGACAGAAAAGAAAGTAAACAAGATTTAGAACAGGTCTGAGATTGAGGACAAACTACTTAAATCTAAACAGCCTATAAATAATTGCTTAATACCAAAGGAAGTTCTTTGAAACTTAAATTAGCAGCAGCTTGAGAAGAAGAAATCTTCTTGGATAAATATAGCACAAGTATATTGCATCTCTGAAACTGTTCTGGAGAGCATCAAGACAGTAAGGAATAGGAAGGCAGCCATTCACAATCAGACAGGTATTCTCTCCTTCAGTAGAAGTGCTTTGAAAGGGATTTGCATAGCAGGAACTCTCAACAGATTTGCTATCACTTAGCAAAACTTGCTGCAAGTAGAACATTTGCAACAGACACATTATCTGACCTAGGTCATCTCCTGATTAAACATACATACATTGGAAGGAGATTAGTCATTAAACTGAGTAGAAATACAAGCCAAGATACAGCTTACACAGAGAAACTATATCCAATTAGCTTTGCAAGTGAGCTGAAAGCAGGAATTAAGAGGAAGGTAGTTCCAGGACACTTCTGCCACCACGTCCGGTTCAGGATGCCTGAACTTATGCACACTCTGTCACATGTGTGACATATTTCCACATTCTGTGCTACATACATTTGAAATATATTTCAAATTATTATTATATATAAATGCATCATTATGGCCCCAATGGAATGAGTTGAGACTTCACTCTAAGCCAGTGCCTCAGTTCAAAGTGAGTCTCCAGAAACTGGACAGGAACCAGGACATAACTGAGAATTTACACATGATACATGGGCACACATCAGCTACCTTAACCTTAAAACCATGTCTGGCATAAGGGAAACTAACGTTGATATAGTCCTGGTGAAGGAAGAGGTATTCAGCAACACAACAAAGCTCACCCAGGAAGAAAGGGGAAGCTTTCCAATGATTGAAAGGGACAGCATAGAAATTAAGGCCCCTGGCTAAGCAGTTAACTGACAGCCCATAATTACGAAAACAATGCACTCCATCTGTTAAAATGACAGTACCAGCACTGCTATCTCCCAGATAACCACAGTGTGGCAACGGCCAAGTTTATGCTTTTGAGGATTAAAATATGTCACAGTATCATAGCATATAAGTTAAAACTTCTCAACCAAAAGCTTTCCAAACATTCATGTATTTATGCTGTGATCTGCTGATTCCTTCTCTGCTGTGTGCATTTTACGTCACTCTGCTGCAGCAGCTCTGGCATAGGTGACACCATCAATCTCATAATCTCATCAATCTCATAATCACTCTGGGTTCTCCTATTTCCATTTATGTTACTTCTCGTTTTGTTATTAGAATAGTACAGGTTTCTATATACTGATCTACATTAATAATTTTATATGTTTATAATTGTTGATTGTGTTTCTTTTTGTAAGTATAAGTAGTGGAAGCTCTTTAAAGGGAAAAAATGGACCCAAGTTGTAGATGTCATATTGAGATGCCCAACAAGAACTCTAGAATAAGTCAGGTTCACATCCAAACCAAACTCCTCTGAAAAAGTAAAAGGTGGGCAGTGATAAACATCTAACCCAAGTCAAAGTGTTTCTAATCAACAAGAACAGGGTGACCAAATAGAGAGCCCTAAGTAAATTCAATAATAGTAGGCACCACATGCAAAACTGGGCTGTGGATGCAAGTGCTGAGTCCAAATTGGCTCAGATTTTAGTGATGTGTTGTCCTGGATTGCAGGTTGAATGAATCACAATTTCACAAATTTGAATCTTTTGTTCTGATACTTCCAGAAGCCTCACTGCACGTGAAGGAGCATTTAAATTCTCTATTTTACTCCACAAGGTAAAATTCGACTCTCCAATTTTCTACCAAGAGTGGAAGACTCCTGCAAAGAGCTATTTATTTCACCCGTCACATTTTCCCCCACCATCTTCTTATGACTTAACATATTTCATCGAACCAGCTTCCCACCAGACTGTTTATCTGGCTAAAGCCTTTCTAAAATGTTGACATTGCAACTGATGCTTTCATTTAAAGGATTCTTCTCAATGCCAGCTCTTACTGGATCTCCACAAGCTAGAGGCAGCACAGGCGATTCTCTGCAACACAATGTCATATGGGGAAGCTAAAATAATAACTTTGTCTTAACAATTTTTATTCCTTTTACTTGAGAAACGTCTTACTTTTCAGTCCCAAACAGATTATTTTTTTCCAAAATGACAATTTGACAAAACAAACTCCTATTCCTTGATCAGGCACTCAAATATTAGGCGCAAAATCATTAGCACTTCCCAAAACACATCAATGATATCACTGTAAAGCTGTCATGCTTCAGACTGAAGTTCTACAGTATGAAGTAAGTAGTGGAAAGTTTCATTGGGAATTTTTTTAGAAGTAGAGGCTTTTTGTTTTTTTGTCAACAAATAACTGTCTGGTTCTCCAGTCTGCCCTTTCAAAAAGATTGCCTAAGTCATAGTTTTGACATCTCTACAACGGTTTGAATGAAGCAAAAAACAAATGAATGAATGAATGTGCCCTGAATCTGACTCCACTGTCATTTTAAAGTTGTACGGGAGGAAGCTATGAACAGGCCATGGGGCAGGGGTATCTTTACTAAAACAAAGAACTAGTGATGTTATTACAGCCTCAAAATATGCATTTATTTTCCAAAATATCAACACTAACACTAGCACCTGCAGTTCATGGGGAAATAAATATTGCTGGGTCTTTCATTAACGTCTTCAACATTGATTTAGCATGAATCAGAGAATAATGCCATCTTAAAAATGGAGAATGACACAACAAAACCGCAACACTGTAGGAGGTAGCTTTTATTTGCATTTAGCTTTACATTCAGTTCACTTCCTGTTAGTAAAATAGTAGTAACTTTCTTTGTACAACTTAGCTGCCAGCTATTGTTTAACCTTTACAATAAACCCAGCTTTAACTTCTAGCCATCTCAGATTTGCTGACTGAGAACTATATTCATGCATTAGGATGCCCTCTCCAGTATGTTCAGAAGGCAATACTGTCCTGCATAAAACACACAAGGAGAAAGAAAAAGGATATCCTCTTTCATGGACAGAAAAAATGTCTTTACCATTTGTTTACCCGCCATAACATTTAAACTCCTTTACTGTGACAAGCCACAGGGGCACTCGCTCGCTCTCCCCCCTCCTCTCCCCCACTCCCTTTCCTAATAAAACTAAAGGCAGCAAGACGACTATTTTATTCTTAATTAAACAAAGCCACTCCCCAATTGCCATGGTGCCACACAGCGGAGAGCCAACACCCAGGCCTGCTGCTATTTGCCAGCTCTGCAAGCCATTCCACGCAAGAGTCTGACAAGGCAAAATTCAGTGAAACAAAGAAAATGAAGGAGCATGATTTTCGTGCAACTGGCTAGAAGGCTTTACAGAATTCAGCTCCTGACATGATGTATCTTACACTTCCAATCAAAGCATTTATCAGGCAAGATTTCTGTATAAACCAGCTGGCAAAGAGAGGTGAATGAGTTTATTAGGCCAGCTGATCCAGTCAGAAAAAGCAAGGGATGTGAAGTTTGAGATTCACTTGACAAGGGCTGATGTTTTTCAGGCTCAAGTTCTCTAATTGACCATCACAGTAGCATTACTTTAGAAAAATGATCTTTTGACAAGTGGCAAAGTTGGAGATTGGCTTTAACCCAAATATTTTTAGAAATTGTGTTGAGATTTAATAGAGTTGCACAGGGAAGTTGGAAGCTTAAGCCTCTCCGCTTAGTATGAAGTAGATCACTGGATGAACTTACAGGTTTTTTTGCTCCCCACACAGGCAACAGGGAAAAAAACCCAAACATAGCAACATGGTGTGCTCTTATGAAGGCAAAATGCTGTAACTTTCCTGGAGGAGTTCCTGCTAATAGATTCATCTGATGGTTCTGCAGAGCAAAAGTAGCCATTCTGCTTTACATGAAATGTAGTAGTGACAGTAAGAAAACTTTATGATCCTGACATAAAAATAATATCTCTGGAATACTTTTCAATTTAAATCATGTGTACACACAAAACACCAGCTTCATTTCTCCACACTTTTGTGAATTTAACACTTCTTCCCTCACATGAACATCCTTCATCTTTTAACATGAACACCTTTTAAGAATTTTTAGTCTTTCAAGGCATATGTCAGTTATTAGGAAAATACTTGCTGAATTAAACTCTTTCTTCTTTCTCACTTCACAAATCAGAAGGAACGAAAAAGACATTGCTACACATGCAGCAAATGGTCCTCCCATTGACTTCAGCAGAGCACCTCACAACATACATAGTACAACATGTGCTTCACAGCACAGGCTCTAGCAGTCCAAGCTCATACAGGTAGATTCAAACAATATTGCAGCTTCCAGAAATTCTTACAGCTTGCACTGAAGTAGTGAAAGGTAGAGCCGCTTGCATTAGTTTTGTATTCCTACATTTCCAGTATTTAACTGAAAAAAATGGGTGGTTTTATTTCAAAACCAATCAGGCTGCCTCAGAGAGAGTTGGAAAATTCCTATTATGATGCACCCATGCTGAAGTTCCATTGACATAGCAGTGTCAATCACCAGAAGGATGGTGCAGTTCAAGATGCAGCTTGCTACAGCTTACATCAATTCTTAGGATTTTATGATGACTCTGATTAACCAGTTATAAGAATGTTATTTATTTTTGGGGCTAGACCAGGACTATAAAAGCAGAAAGTGGAGTTGATGCTGCATAACATGCATGAGATGAAATCAAGCAAACTAGATACTGACATATTGCACACATCAACCAGGAAGTCTGCAAGGAAATACAGGTGTGACAGTCTTATTGGTCAGTAGATAGAAGAAACCTACATATAATGAACACCTTTCATAAAATGATAAAGCCATCCTTAGTTGGACTCACTGCCTGGTTAGACTGTCATTTTTATTCTAAGAGAGGAGAGATGTTAAAGAGACCACGCCAAAGGTCCTGACTCCTAAGCACAGAGAACCGCTTCAAACATGCACAAGAGTGACATTTGCAACATCAAAGTGTTCACGGGAATCTCATCAAAAGCTGCAAATCATTTCTAGCTTTTAGATGACATATCTGCCTATTCCTTTCAGGATTTTAAAGCAGAAAGTGTAGGGAGGTAGAACAGATGGAGAAGCTTACCAGCTGTTTGCAGTTTATTAGTTGACCACCATATGAGACAAATGAAAGTAACCTCTATCACATAAACTTTTAATGACAATAACAGCCATGCTTCTATATCTATAGCCTATTGGCAAGTGGCACTCACATTGCTGCCCATTACTGAAGAGTATAGCATAGATTATTTGCTTCTCTCTAGGTAATTGACATCATTAACCTGCCCCTGCTATTCGTTACCTCAGCTTGTTTGGTGTTTTTGCTTGTTGGCAAGATATTTGACACTTAAAACTTATGGTCAGTGGAGGGAGCACCACTGCATACTGAATTAGCAGTTTGGATCTCAGCACTGCTAGCTAGTACATCAAAGTATCAGGCATTATGGCTTCACACTAACCAAGCAAAGATCAAGCACAGACACACATTTGCCTTGGTCTTTCTGCGCTGCTTATTTATATCAATCCCACCCATACCAGAAAGCAGACGGGCGCTACCAATTGGCCCAAGATTATTTCTGCCCAACAGCATCTGCAGACTGCTGGTTGCAGGCAGCACTCTGCCAGCTGCCTGTTTGTTCTGCATCTCCATCAGCTGCACAATATGAAATAGGAGCACAGAAACTGATGCACCAGCCTGTTGGTGTTTGTAATGACTCGATCCATTGAACTTGGAAAATGTGGCTAATAAAAGTAGGATAGCAACAGGTCTTTCAACAGAAAACAAGAAATAACACCTCACTTCACCTTTTATTTCCAGGTATGTTAAAAGCATAAGTGGCTCCTAACAGATCATTGACATTGCAACTCTAGTATGTGCATTTTTAACATACATATGATTCCTCATAATGTTTTAAGTGCTCCGCTTTCAGACCATGCTCCCATCCCCATCCTACATACCCAATTTTATTGGCACGTTAGACCACCTGTGACTTGACTATGGGGGAATTGCCTGCCTTCCAGTGAATGTCCAAGTGATACAGCTGGATAGAGGGAACAGCTGGATCCAAAAAAAAACCCACCCCACCTTGCCTAAGCTTGTTTTTATTTCAGCTGCTCTCAGTTGCCAGAATGGCTTTACAGGGAGGGAGGGAAGGGAAATGAGAGCTGACTGCTCTGTCCCAGCCTCTGAGTCTTTATGCTAAGCATAGATGAAACATATCTCAGCACTTGGACCACTATAAAATAAGTATTTGACAAGATTTGGAATAGCATTGCTTATGCCAACTACAAAACAAATGCAGCTTTAAAGGAGCACTGTGCAATTAAAAATCAAGATAGAGCCACGTAATCGCCATGTCACCAGCTGCACTTGAGCCAGCAGGAGAGTGGGAACATTCATTCCTCTATCAGCTCCCTGTGACTGATATTGATTATTTAGTGTCACCACCTGTGGGAGTGTGCTTACCATTTCCAGGCCATAACGTTCAAACAAGACTTCAAGTACACGTTGCCTTAAGTCATTCAAATTGGCTTAATTAGCCAGCTAATAGGGATACTACAATTGTTTTGTACAGTGCATGACCCATAAGGTGGTGAAACATGAGCACCTCATGGGTAAAAGTTAATAACCATTCATTACTGTTCTACCAATAATATCCTAATCTGTGACCACAGTATGGCATCTTTCTATTCATTTGGTTTTGATGTGGCAACAGGTCAGCGGTAAATGAGAGTGGGATTTGTCTGGGTTCAGTTATAAGTTCACCTTTCTACTATTTAATCTTTCTTTTGTACATGCTACACATGTAGAATCACAAAATAACAGAACTGATGAAATTGGAAGGCATCTCTGGAGATTGTCTCATCCAAGACTGCTGCTTAAATCAGGGTCACTGACAGCAGGTTGCTCTGGGCTGTATCCAGTTAGGCTTTGAATATGTCCAAGGATGCAGACTCCACAACTTTTCTGGGCAGCCTGTTCCAGTCTTCAGTCATCCTCACCAAAAAACAAAAAAACAAAAAACCCATCAAAACAGTTTTGTCTTACATTTGCACAGAATCTCCTGAATTTCAGTTTGAGCACATTGCTTCTCGTCGCTTGATGTCACAGAGAAGACTCTGGCTCTCTCTACACTACTAGCAACTGACCTTCAGCTTGTGTATCACCAGTCACAACCCTCTGACCCTGGTAGTTTTCAGTCCCTCTTGCTCTCCTTTTAGTTCACATTTTATCAGTTTTCCTGTATGGAGATTACGGGAGACATATCTTCTCTCATCCAAGGTCAATGCATTGTGGTATGTTCCTCCATCAAGAACACAGCTCAGTTCCTTCACAACAGATGGTCTTTGAGAAGCCAACCATCCTGTGCCATCTTACTGTACAAACACTCCTTATCAAGATACCAGAGTAGTGTACTAGTAAGGTCTGCTAAGAGATTATTAGCAGTAAAATGTTATTCTTCAAAGAAATAGAGGGGAAGTGTCACCCCTGTGAGATGGGCTGTTTTTACAGTAAGCAGGGTTTAGGCAGGAGGAAAAATGACAATCCAGCAAAATTTTATACTCACACAATCAGAGGATGCAAAAAGAGAACAAATTCTGACCTGGGACTATTTTGGGCTTTGTTAACTCTACAGAGATTTTTAAAGGTGACCTTGGCCAATACCTCATAAAGGTATACAACTTTAACATTTCTGTTATATTGCCATACAAGAGATTATTTTAGGAGCCAGAATATCAGTGTAGTATAGAATATAGGCCACCTAAAGGTAAAAACCTAAGAAAAATGTTAAGTTTGGGCACTGTACAACAGTATGGCCTTATTCAATGGGAAGACCAACCAGTAGTCTATAATTTGTCAGTAATATAACTATGTAAGAAAAGGAACTATACAATGTCAATATTTGCAGACAAGAGTTGTAGTGAAGCACATTCAGTGATCTGCACCAGGAAGTACCTCATACCATGAACAAGCTGGAACTGGCTGCTGTGCAATGTCAAAGTTTGTTTTATAAAGGTTAAAGAGTTCAAGGTCAGGCACAAGATGGAGGTATTCTTCCTAATCCTGTCCACCTGCCTCATCACTGAATAACAACATTACAATTCAAACTTTGTTCAACAAACTCTTAGAGACCTGGCAGCACAGTTTTTTTCTCCACATATCTGGGTAACTTGTGCCAGTGCTACACTATCCTCCTCATGAAGATGATTTTCCTTGTGTCCGCTATGAATCTCTGAAGCCACAGTTCATGGTCCTCAAACTGCTGGAATAGTTTGGATCCTTCATGTTTGTAGCACCTGTTCAAGTAGTTCCAGGCTGCTATTATATAGTCTGTTACACTTCAACAGATTAGACAAGGTCAGCCACCTTATTGAATTCTAGTAGAGGAAGTCGGGGCATTAGACAGAAATTTAAGAGTACTGTAATTGGGGGAGGAGCGTGTGCAGAGGGGAGCAATTACACACCACATCATAACCCCTTACCCAAAAGAAAGACAAAGGGAGGGGGAAAAAAAAGGTAAGACAGTGAAAACAGAGGAGTTTATCACTGATCTGAAGATTCAGCTTCACAGTTTTGTGGCTGAGTTTGGATTAAATAAAAAGATTATACTCAGGATCTGGGAAATATGACTCAGGAAATGAATCTGCTAAATCCCAGGTTTAACCTTGACAAGGCAACTGGAATTGTCCAAGCAAAGACCCTCATCCAGTTCAGACTGAAGTAAAGGGAGAAAAGGTGGTACTGTGATGAGGACAGGGTGAGGACATGGTGGAATATCCAACACATGACAAGTGTGAAATCTGCTGTAGAAAGGCAGCTGAACCTCAAAGCTGGAGTCCCTTAAAACTGTGCAGTCTAGGGAACTGCACAAATACAAAAGCCAAGGCAGTGTCAAGAATTTGGGAGAAGACTTGAGGGTGCTGTGGCATGTGTGTTGGCATGTGCATCATGCCAACCAGAAGGTGCCAACACCACTAGAGTCTACACAGCTTGGAGAAAAAGACCAGTATCATAAGTAAAGAGGCAAACTATCTTGGACTTGATGCCCTTAAAGGTCTTTTACAACCAAAATAAATCTATGATTCTATATTGTCAGGATCAGGCTTTCTCTCACCAAATAGAAGTCCTACATAAGACGAAAACCTTGAGACTCCTTGGTGTAATAGATGATGACAGTTTCCTTACTATTGTGGAAAAGGGCAAGAGTAAGTAGATATACTATGGATGTTCAAATGACTTAATGATTTTAAAACATGTCATTCAGCAATGCTTTCAAGACATTCTGGAACTTCACAGCTCAAAACAGTGTATAATATAAGAACTGGTGACACGACAAATTCTCATCTTTATCTGAAGCTCTGTGAAAGATGCTCCATGCTTGCATTCTAACTCACCAATTTATAGCAAGTGGTGGTGATTCATACTATAAATGTGCATATGCAAGTCATAATTACTGTCTTCAAGATATCAAAATCACGATGGATTGACCATTTGTTTTGAAATCAGTGACTGAAGGGTCAGAATGTCACATTTTAAGTCCTAACCACCTCTTCTGCTATCCAATCTCAAATACATTACCGATAAAATGTAGGTTCATTGAATAATTATTTTTTTAAAAAAGGAAAGCATTAGTCTGACATGAAAATCATCATTCTTCAAGACAAATCATCAGATTTTTAGCTGAACTCCAGTTACCAACTTTAAGTGTTTGGCTGTAGAAATCTGCTGAACTTCTGACTTTCCAGCTCTGTACTGAAATGAGGCTTTGGACTGAATATAAAGTAGATAGGAGAACTACTGAACCACAGCCTTCCAAATCTCAGAAGAATGTCTGGACCTGGTTATAAGATACCAGGTCCTTCCTAGTCTCTCCTTTAGTAGTGCTCTCCATTTGCACGTGTTGCCAAATTTTCCTGAGCTAACGTGAGAAAAAATCATTTTCTTGCCTAACAAACCAACAGATAAGCTGGGCAGTAGGGTATCTGGGGTCTGGTACCTGCTCCAGCAGGTACTGTTATACAAAAAGAAACAGTCTTGACATGGGTGATGGGGAACATTGATCGTCATGCCATATCCCAATCCAGAGAACACCTACCTATAATCTTGAAGAGAAGGATTTGAATTATTTTGGGAGGGAGGGAGAGAAATAGACAGGACCTGCATCTGTCATAGGTGCCAGAGGTATCTCAGCTCCTCAATTTGGAGGTGAAAGGTTTTCTAGAAAACTTATCAGGCAAATTTAATCCAACCAGCTTTCAGATGGTAAAAAATTGCTATTTGGATCACGTGGGTAAAGCAGTGACAAAACAATTTTGACCATTTCTCAAATGAATTCTACTCCCAGTCACTTTGTCTTATGATATACTGTTGCTTTGACATCCCTGGAAGATCATTAGCTCCCAGACATGTCTGTGTCTGGTTTTGACTCAGAGCATTTCTAGTGTCCTACTGACTATATATTTCACCCATCACTTTTATTCCTCCAACAGAAACTTTTGGTATTTATTCTGAGTAGTAGATCACAACATTTAGAAGCATGTGTTTGTCATGAAATTAGGAGAAACTATGGAATTTCCCATGCTTCTGGGAAATTGACGATTACAAAACATGCAGAAATGAAGGGCTTCAGAAATGATGGAGAATGGCTTGGTGAGCGATTCTGTCAGCCAGCTCAGCACCTTCAAGGGTTGATGGTTTTACCATTGAAGACTGAGGCAAAGAAGGCATTAAGTACTTCAGTCTTTTCCTCATCCTTGGTCACTAAGCTTCCCCATGTCCATTAAAGAATGAAGTTTACCTTTAGCCCTGCTTCTGTTGCTAACATACAGAAACTTTTCCTATTGTTTTTTACAGCAGTGGCAAGTTTAAGTTCTAACTGTGCCTTAGCTCTTCTAATGTTCTCCCCGCATAACTTTACAGCCTTCTTGTAGTCCTCCAGAGCTGCCTAACACTTCTTCCATACACTCTTTTTTATCCTGAGCTCCAGCAGAAGCTCCCTGTTCAGCCAGGAGGGTCTTCTGCCCCCTCCACCTCATCTTTTTGCACATAAGGACAACTTGGTCCGGCACCTTTAAGATTTCCTTCTTGAAGAATGTCTAGCCTTCCTGGACTCTTTTGCTCTTCAGGATTGCCTCCCAAAGTGGCCAGAAGCTAACTCAGTGGGTGTGAACAATCTCAGGATCTAAGCAGCCAGCTATGCAAAAGGTTGAGCTCTTTCTTCGTCAGCAAGGCACAAGGACAGTTTAGTGACATATTCAACTAACTCTGTTGAGAGCACTGGCTTTGAGCTGACAGGGAAGTCCCTGTGAGCTGCTGTGTTTCAATCACTAAGTTTCTTACAGAGCAGCACAAAGCTATGTAGAAATAGGTTAAGGTAAATGCATCTCCTGAAAACAGGAGAGAGCAAAGGTGCAAATTAAATGGAAATATATCTAAGCTAGGAGACAAAGAGGGGGTGGAGGCTTAGTTTTGAAAATGCATTTTTAGACAAAATTCAATTTAAAAAAAAAGTATGAGTGAGAGCCTACCTGCTTATTATCCCTTCACAGAATCACTCAGCAACCAAGACTTCTGTTGCAGGATTCAAAACTATCAAATGCTATTAGATGTGACCTCAGAAAATAGTAAAAAAGAGCATATTAAATTACGATTATGAATTGCCTAAGATGTCAGAAACAGGTACCTAATTTTTACTCATACATCTGCACTGAAGTGGGTTAAGGATGTAACCTGTTTGTCCAAACTGAGTGCTCACATGTCCAAATACAGATCTCAGAAACTTATTTGGCATATGTTTTAGACCAAAATCTGGATAGATGTTATTTGAAGCTAACAAAATACATCTTGGAATCTCCAGGGAGAAGTGCTGGAGGGGGAGCAGAGATTGGTATGCAATTTCTTTTGTTTAATTTCTTTATCAGAGTATAGATGACATGAAACACATACAGAGGGGAGTTAAAATTACTGTCTTCCTGGGAGGTTTGGTTCACTAACAATGGATGTAGCGCACCTGGACTTTATTAAAGCCTTTACCACTGTTCCCCATAGCATCCTCCTTGAGAAACTGGCTGCCCATAACCATATACTGAGCCATGCACTCTTTGTTAGGTGGAAAATTGTCTGGACAGCTGGGCCCAGAGAGTGGTGGTAAATAGAGTTAAATCCATTTGGTGGCCAGTCACCAGTGGTGTTCCCTAGGGCTCAGTGGTGGGGACAGTTCTTTTCAATATCTTTATCAATAATCTGGATGAGATCAAATGCACTCTCAGCAACTTCATAGATGACACCAAGCTGGGCAGGTGTATATACCTGCTTGAGGGTAGGAAGGTTCTTCAGAGGGACCTGGACGGGATGGAGCAATGGGCTGAGGTTCAACAAGGCCAAGTGCCAGGTCCTGCACTTGAGCCACAACTACTCCAGGCAATGCTACAGGCTTAGGGCAGAGTGGCTGGAAAGCTGTCTGGTAGAAAAGGACCTGGTGATGTTAATTGACAGCCATCTCAACATGAGCCAGTAGTGTGTCCAGGTCAAGGCCAAGAAGGCCAATGGCATCCTGGCTTGTGTGAGAAATAACGCAACAAGCAGGACCAGAGAAGTGATTGTCCCCCTGTACTTGGCACTCGTGAGGCTGTATCTCAAATACTATGTTCAGTTTTGGGCCTCTCACTATCTATGGGTTGTCCACCATCTTGCTTCTGCAGTGCATTTTCCTAATTACTATTTACAAAAGATTAAAAAACAAAAAAAACCCTACGATCCAAAGCATTACATTCTTTTAATATTTGGGGGGAAATGGGTGCTGTTATCTGCCATCAAAAAGCACTGTGCTTTCAAACAGGAAAATCCATATCTGATGAATTTCATCTACTCAGCTCAGCAGCTAAGTGTTCACTGCCCATGAACATGTGATTTTAATCTCATTGAAGTATATGAGGCATGTGCTAAGGAGATCATACTGTAGTTTCAACATATATTGCTGAGGACAGAATCACACTGACCTCTGAGGAGGGACCACCTGCAGTCAGTGCAACACTAGGAATAGTCCTCCAGTCACCAGAAAATGTTTTGTTTTGCTAAGTGTTGTATGGTATTATATGTGTATCTGAAACCTAAAATGCTTGATTTTCATGTTATAGCTAAAAATAATTGTTTACATGACTAATTAAAGAAATCTTAATTCAGACCTCAGCTTATGAACACAGTTCATTTTTATAGCTTACAAATACATCTTTACAAACTTTTTTTAGGTTTTATTTTCCTACATAACGATATATGTGCATGTGTATACACACATATCTGTATAATGGGTATAGCTAATTATGTAATTAACACCTAAAATTAACATCTGAACTTCTGAGTCATCAATTTAACTTTTACAGAGGACTAAAAGAACAGCAACCCATATTAATTTCCCAACCAATGAAAAAAAGACAAATCACTCTTCAGGCAAATCAGGAGTCTTGATTTAAGCTTACCTGGACTTGGATCTTTGCCAATCTTTTAAAATCACCTTTCAAAAACTGTCCCAAAAATCTATAGAAATTGCTCTGCACTTTAGCTACAGCATCTGGCAAGAAACTATATTGTTACTTAATTACAAACTTAACTCTGATTGTTTTGGTGGAGAAAAAAATGGAAAATGTAGCTCTTTGGAAGTAGTATTCAAATTCAAAGCTTGTGGGTGGAGTTGGAGTGTGTGAAGGGGCATAAATAGGCAGTAAGAAGAGCACCATTCACACTGTAACTGGGAACACCTTCACACTGTGCCCAGCTTCTGGGAGAATAATCAAGGTAAGGCAAGGCATACTTACTGCTTTAGAATGTACCTGGGGGAGCTAGAAGCCTGGGTTGGCTGGGGTTCCCATCAATGTGAAGAAAAGACTGCAGCAAAGCAGGCACAGTTCAGCACAGCTCACTATGAGGAAAAAATGTGTAGAGAAATGTTGGCTTTGTGGGCTAAAAGAGCCCGGAGAGGGATTTTTTTCAGGGCTGAGAGGGGAGAACTTAGCAAAAATGCACATAGCCTTCCAGAGGCAAAGTTTTGAAAGAGCAGGTTTAATGCAACCACTGTCTTCAGTTTCTGTGTTCTGCATCAGCAACAGCATAAAATTTGCCTGGTCTTTGATTTCCTGGTTGTTCCACACCTTCTTTTGTCTTTAGCCTTTTTTCTTTCTTTCTTTTTCTTAAAGAGAATTACTTCCACTGTACAGCTCTAGCCAAAACAGTTCTTAAGGCAACTCTGAAAACCCACTGGGTTTAACTTTCTGCATTTTTTTTTCCTTGCCAGCCAGACTTTTCTTGAGGCAGAAAAGGTAGTGTGCTGCAAAAGTCATATTTCATGCTCTTGAAACTATTTTTTTTTTGTTTGTTTGAGGTGTATTAGAAATCCCAGTAGCAAAGAGCACTGTACTACTCCTAAAGTGTCCTCCTGCACTTCCTAACCAAAAAAAAAAAAAGCTTCTGTTACCCTGAAGTTTCACTTTCATTGTCTGATTTTTTTTTTTTTTAACTGTCAACCTGTTGTAACCTTTTGCATGAATTCTTTCATTTTCTGTATTGCTTTTGGAATATCTTAGACTTTCTTGCTCTACTTATTACATCGGTGTTCTAGTTTCTAGGAGGAAATTTCATGAAAAAACATAGTGTTTTAGCACTTCAAAGTCACATCTCAGCTGATAATGCTGAGGAGCTTCCTGTCAGATGTGTCATAGAATCATAGAATAGTAGGGGCTGGAAGGAACCTTTATAGATCATCTGGTCCCACCTCCATCTCCCTCCCCAGAGTCTGGCTCAGGAAAAGCCCTCTGCTTTGTGTTGCTTAAACAAGAAGGCTGTATTTCACTTCTTGTTCTACATAGCACCTCCTCCCCTTTCTTTTTGTTACAGATTCTCCTGGTTTTAATGATTAGTTGATACTTTCAAGGAAGAAGACAGAATCAGAAGTTTCAACAACAGCATTAAGCTGTGCCTATGCCAACTGGCTAACAAAACAAACAGTTTTGTTAGTCTAACAAGCCTAACAAAACATTTTGGCTTCTCGTTTGAGTTGGGTCCTGCAACAAAATGGAGAAAGAGTCAAGATAAGCTAAACTTTCAGTGCTTGCTGCTGGGTTACTGTAGCACTGGGAAACTGAGACTGAACTGTGAACTTACTAGGTCTTGCAAGTACTTTTGAAATTGCCAAAACTCAGTTGTTCTTTTTATATATATTGAATTTGGTCAGTAGAAGAGAGAAACTAACACATAAGTGTACATTTTAAAAGGACCACAGCTTAATGTCATGAGCAGAGCAGCAGAAAGCAGCCAGGTCCTCCATAGCAATTTGCTAAGCAGAGGCCAGGCTGCTTTGCTGTTGTTCCCCCAAGTGCAGGCCCCTGCCTGGAGCAGTTTGTTTCGGCTCTGACTCACCCTGCTGCATACTTATAACTTGACCTGCTGCTCTATCCATCCTTATCTGCTGGTGTGCCTCAAGGCAAGCACCAAGCCTAGGAGGCACTGACCAGGTGAAATTTCTCTCCTCTGTTCCAGGAGCAGCCATGGAGAAGAGTTACATATCCCTGTTCCTGCTTCTTGTTGCCCTCTCCTGTGCTCTGGCAAAGGATGTGGGCAAGAAGGACACAAAGGAGAGTGCTGCTAAGCCCAAACTGCCTCAGACACTCTCCAGAGGTAAGAAAACCAAACGCATAACTTAAAATTAAACCCCTGGAATCCACTTAAATGTTTATAAATTTGCTGGTCTGATAAATCCTAGCCCACTCCCCCCTCCCCTTTTACTCCTGACCTCACGCAAGGAAGGCAGGGTGCCTGCTAAAGGCCCTCACGTGGGCGGTCAGCGCGGGGCGCGAACCCGCGGCCCCCGGCCCCGCTGCTGACGGCGCCCGCGTGTCGCCCGTTGCCGCCCACAGGCTGGGGGGACCAGCTGATCTGGACGCAGACGTACGAGGAGGCGCTGTTCCGCGCCAGGCACAGGTACGGCGCCGCCCCGCCCCCGCGCCCTCTGCCGGCCGCCAGCCGCGCTAACCGCGCCCTCTCTCTTCCAGCAACAAGCCCATCATGATCATCCACCACTTGGAAGACTGCCCGCACAGCCAAGGTAACTCCTGGGCGCTGGGGAAGGCTAACAAACAAACAGAAATCACCTCATTTTCGGTTTCTGGGTGAAATGATGCTTAAGACAACGGCTCTGCTCGCTGAGTGAGCCTCAGTGAAGGGCTGAGTCGGACATGCACACAGAGCCTTCTGCAAGTTGCTGTCACACGTGGGTACGTTCCCATGTGCAGCAATAAATTAAACCGATAATCCAGTATTATACGATACAGAATGGTCACGGAAAGGAGTTTTTGAAACGCAGAGCAGGCTTTGATCTGTGGTGAAATATGGGTTCAGTTGAAGTTACAGTCAGCAAAAACCTATAGCAAGACCAGGAACAGTGAAAAACCCTAATTTATTGGAAAGTGTATTCAGCTCTCAATATCATTGATAAGCAAAACCAGATCTGGCCAGGGACTAAATCAAACCGGGCTGAAACTTGGCCTTTGCAGGACTTCTGGTAACTGGGACCCCTCTTTTCCCAGTGTTTCTGAATTTATATGAGGGCCCTTCTTTCTGCAAGCCGATCCACATGGCAAGACCTTTGCATCCATCCAGAAGGATCTTTGTACAAGCATTAAAATCCTTTCAAACAGTGCAGGCTGAAGTCCAACACAGTGTATTGTCAGTGTCTTAAGAACAGGAGCCAGAAACTGCAATAGTAGAATAGCAGGTTTGAAGGGTCAAATGCTGACACTCGGACAAATCTGAGAGCAAGCTGCACTATCTGAAGGGAGGGAGGACATTTTTGTACCATTATAACTACCCCTTACCAGAGAATATAAATGAGATTACCACTTTCCAGTGGAATTATCTTAAAATCCTCATTTGCTGTAACGAGGAATTCTCATTGTAAACTGGGAATTCTCATTTTGATTCTATCAGTGTGTTTGAATTTCAAGGACAACATATTTCAGGGATGTATTTTTAACCTTCATTGCCATTTGGTTCCACTCCAGCCCTCAAAAAGGTCTTTGCTGAACATAAAGATATACAGAAATTGGCTGAAAAATTCATTCTTCTGAACCTTGTGGTAAGTTTCCAGTTACACTTCATTAAGTGAAAGCAGTAAAGTTCTATTTTTAATTATGGTTTCTCTAGCTATAATTAGTCAGTTTAATAGCTAGGGTTGGCTAAGAAAAATAGCTAGTGGTGAAGCATAATAGATTTATTATTAAGTCTCTTTCATCTGTAGCCATCTTAACCTCAACATATGAGGGGAATTTAAAGTTTAATAATAACATTAACTGTTGTTATCAATTTGCAACTGCAGCTGTTAAAAGACTGCATCCCAGACAGTGAATTTCTTAAACTGAAAAATGTATTATTTTAGCTCTGCTTCATAAGACAAAATGTAGCTAATAATGTAGCTTGCCCTTCTGCAGTCTTGACTGGGAACCTTATCTGTTTTCTTTTAAGTATGAAACCACAGACAAGAATCTTTCACCTGATGGCCAGTATGTCCCTCGGATTTTGTTCATAGGTGAGTACCATGAGCATCAAAGCTGATGGTCTCAGACCAAAGCCCCTGCTGCATCATGCATCTAAAATCCTCAGGCTAATTCCATGAGAAAGATAAAATTTCTATTTGGTTTTGTTGGATGAAATTTCAAAGCAACCTCAGCCAGGTCATTAGCATCACAGTCCAGCATTCCTTCCTCCCTTGCTAACTCCATGAATGATGTCACTGAAATGACCTGATGCCACAGTTGCTGGAGTGGGGAAGCACTGGCACAGCCTTGTGCATCCTCCTATCTCTAGACATACTGTAAACCTGTCAGGTTTCTGTTCATAACACAGTCTGACATCCCAGGAACAGCCGTGAACCCAGACGTTTCTGGGACAAGTTTTTGAAGCTTAGTAATTCCTTCTGTGCTCCCCTCAGCTGCACAACCCTTGCCTAAGCATTTGCATTTTGGAGAGCTATCAGTGGCTATGCATGCATCCAGGTATCTTGTCTCCCAGAGAGACACATAACCTTTATATACTGTGCACACGTATCATTAGCACCTACCTTGATAAATGTAGGTGATAAATGTGCCTTGATAAATGTAGGTCATTTTCAACAGACCAAAGCCACTGCCCTATTACTTCTGCCTTTTTTAATAAATTTGTAGCTGGAAAGCAGCCTTAATTGATAAAATTAACTCAGGTAATACGGAGTGGCACAGGGTGTAAGGCTGACCAACACTGATCAGAATTAAACCTAGGCCCTGCTCAATAAACCAGCAAATTCAACACTTAAAATTGAAATGTAACTATGTAGAACAACATCTTGGTAGTTAGTGGAGGCAGTTGTGTCTTGCAGAAACATTTAGAAAGGAATCAGAAATGCAGAAAGCTTTATTTCCTCCTGCTTCATACTTAGTCCCATGCTCTGCAACGTCTCTCATCATTTTTTTTCCAGATCCTTCCCTGACTGTGAGAGCAGACATTACTGGAAGATACTCAAACCGTCTCTATGCATATGAGCCCTCTGACATTTCATTGTGTAAGTAGTGTGTTCTGAAATGTTCTCAAAATATCCTGAGAGATTCTGAAAGCAGTCACCTTTTTTTTTTTCCCCCACACAACAAGGAATAACACCAGGCATTACAGAGTCTTGCAAACAGTACTTGCTGAAAGACGGGATTAAAATGAAATTGGATGCTAGACTTAAACTCAGTGAGGTGAAGAGAATAGATGGCAGAGCCCTGGAGCCTTACACATCCATCTGTTTCAAAAGCAAGTATGTGTCAGTAGGAACTTGCATAATTCAGCAGTGTTCACCATAAGTAATGGTGAGAATTCTTGCGCACAAGCCCCACCTGGCCAAGTCAAGAAACCTTCAGGGAGCAGGGAAGGGTCATGTTCCACAGCCCCCCCTCCCCAATGCACAGTTCCTGGCTCTATCCTGCCACTGCCCTTGTGCTCACAATAACAGACCCTTCTTCTCACCCACCCAAGTCAAACAGATGAGGTTCTCAAAATTATTAGAAGAGGCTGCAGGGAACAGTGCATCAGAATCTAAATAGCAGTAGGCATGTGAGCAAGCACTTTGGTAATCATGATGCTTTCTCTACAGTATTTGTAGTTGCTAGCAGAGGAAGTTGCAGCAAAACTAACACCTATGAATATTTCATTTCTAGTGTACTCAAATATGCAGAAAGCGCTGAAGCTCCTGAAGACTGAACTGTAAGGGGAAGACGGAAGCCCTTATATACTATGAAGTCTGATCTTCCATCTCTTCTCCACTCATTGGAACTGGTGAAGAGACTATTTAGAGTGATACTTAGTGATACGTAGTGGTGGTTTATATACACAAACACTACAGTTTTATGTTGGCACTTTTGTACTGGGCAGCATTTTTAAAAGTGGAAGGCTTTTAATTTAAGGCGTACAGAAGAATATGGTATTATCCAACTGTAAAAATGATTTTTTTAAAAAATAAATCCATTTCAAGTGTTTACATACAAAATATTGCTGTGATTTGCATTTTTTCCCTATCTTATTGTCTGGTTTAGGCCCATCAGGCAACAAAAGACCACCATTAACCTCAAGTACCAAAGAGGCTGAGGATTGCCAAAGGGCAGGGAGAGCTTAATTGCAGTGTAAGGTCCAGGACAAAACAGACCAGGCTACTCGGCTTGGGGAAGGAAACAGAAAATAATTTAATCCAACACCCACTAAAGCATAACCATAAAACCTCAAACATAACCAAAATAAAACAACACCGAGTAGCACAACAAGGCAGAGTCTGACCAGCCCTTTAAGACCTCCCTCTCCCTCCCCTCTTCCCAGGCTCAGAGTCCTGATCCCAGTGTTTTAACCTCCTCTCCCCACCTGAACTGCCCAAGGGGGTAGGGAGTGGGGGTTTCAGTCAGTCTATTCCCATAGCTTCTGCCATTTGTCCCTCCTCAGGGCAGGTGGGCTTTGCACCAGTCCTTCCTGCAAGTCCATGGGGTACCACACACACATACAACAGCCCTGCACAGGCTGCTCTGACATGCATTTATCCCAAAGGCTGCAGCTCCTCTCTGCCTCTTGTGTGGATCTACTCTGAGGCGCGCAGGCTCTCCAGCACGGCCTGTGCCATGGCCGCCTCTCCACACAGTCTCTTGCCCATCCAGGCTCACTCACACAGAGCTGCTGGTGGCTCTCAGTCCTGCCATGGCCCTGTATGGGTTGCAGGGGTGCAGCCTGCATTCTCACCATGGCTTGCAGAGGGATCTCTGGTCTCGTGCTCCTCCTTCCATCCTCCTTCTCTGACCATAGGGTCCACATGGTCACCTCCACCTTGTATCACTCTTACACCTCCTGCCAGCACTTCAAATTCCTGTCACTAAATAGTGACTGCAGAGGTGGCAGATTGGCCCAGCTGGGCTGGAGGTGGCTCTGAACCCAGGAGCCAGGGGAGAGTCCAAAAACTCTTTACCAGGTCTTCACTGCAACCCACTCCCCCTGTTACCAAGCAAAAGCTGCTCCTTGCTAAACCATGACACTTATTATGACCTTAGTAGAGTAAAACCACTGTGTTACATACCCAAGAGCACAGTGTGTGATTTCACATGTAAGCACTTTTGGCTCTCGTGAGTTAACCCTAACCAGCAGCTCAGCCCCACAGCTGCTTGCTTACTCCCCTCCAGAGACAGGGGTTGAGAATCAGAAGAAAGGAAACTAGTGGGTTGAGAAAAAAAGAGCTTAACATGCATGCATATAGGCAAAGTGAAACAAGGAACTTGTTCAATACTTTCCAGGTGCAGGCAGCTGCTCAGCCATGCCCAGGACAGCAGGGCTTCATCACATGTAACAATGACCTGGGAAACAAATGCCATTACTTAGAATGTTCCCCCACTGTCTTCTAGACCCAGCTTTAGGTACTGAGCATGACACCATATGGCCTGGGACATCCCTTATGTCAGCTGGGGTCAGCTCAGTTATCCTGGCTGTCTCTTCCAAGCTTCTCCTGCACCCCCAGCCACTTCACTGGTGGAGTGGTGTAAGAAACTGAAAAGACCTTGATTTGTCTGTAAGCATCAGCAGTAAAACATCCCTGTGTTATCAATACCACTTTGGTCACATATCCAAAGCATAGCACCAGACAAGCTACTATGAAGAAAATTAACTAGTACAGGAAAGGAGCATCTTATCTCCAGTTTCTGCAACTAGCTAAGCTCTGCATCACTCAGCCTGCTTTATCTCCATTTACTTTCCTGCAGCACCAGCCTCTGTCAAGCTCTCATTATCAGGCCTGTCTTTGCAGTTAGGTAAGAAGTGCAAACCTTTTACAGCAGCATACATGAGACTAGAGGATGGGATTGTTTACAGGTGTGGGGGAGAAATTTTGCCACTTTTTTTTTTTTTAAACTGGCTACATTCTAAAGTTATCCAAGGACAGCCTTACATTTTAAGACAAAAGCTGCTTCCTTTAAAAGATTCCCACTTAGATCAGAATTCAGTAAAGCCTTGAGATGATTCATAGCACTGATAAATAAGTATATTATCAGTTTCAAGACTGTACTATAGCCTGTGATTGCTTAATTTACAAGCCCAAAAGGGACAGAAGTCAGAGCTAAAAGAAATTCTGCAGCTGAACACCATGTGAGTACACACAGCTTTTAAGCAGCCCTTTCAAACCTCAAAATATATAAGAATTTGGCAACAGCACCAGGGGAAAACACTTTACTCAAGACTCCACCTCCATCACCTTCTCAATTTTATGGCAATTTCAGCCATTACTCCCACACTATTATTACCATGTTCACCATATCAGTTCAGATGCCACAAGAGGAATACACCTCAGGAGACAGGACTGTGAATAGAAGCAAGGGTTTCGGGTGTAAGGGGATTTCTTAGCAAAATTAGAAGCACATCTTTGGCAGGCTATGTGAACCCTACCAGACAGAAAATCTGAAGTAGTGCCTGGAAATGGCTCCAGACATTTAGTTCAGTGTTCTTTCAGCAGCTAAGATGTTCCTTTCTACTGCAGCTTCCTTTAATTGTGATGAGGAAAACCTTTGCTCAAGCAGAAGACAAGAGGAAAAAGGACACAATAGGTGCTGAAATATTCTAGAAGCAGCTATCATCCACAAAAGCAAAAAAAAAAGTGGTTACATCACTGAGCAGAGGGAAAGCACAGAGAAAGGCTGGAGCAATTCGTTATCAAAATCATCTGTATCTACTTGACCCAAAGTACATTTGCTAGAGCTGTGTGTCTGACAAAGAGCACAAAAACTGCCCATGCCATCACATTCTAA